>NW_006399752.1:6038706-6070193 GCF_000299155.1 Elephantulus edwardii
TTCATTGATTATGCAAAGGCATTTGACTGTGTGGATCATAACAAACTGTGGCTGACTCTGAGTAGAATGGGAATCCCAGAACATTTAATCGTCCTATTGCGAAACCTATACTTGGACAAAGAGGCAGTCGTCAGAACAGAGCAGGGCAACACTGCATGGGAAGGTGTACACCAGGGATGTGTCCTGTCTCCATACCTTTTCAACCTGTATGCAGAGCAGATTATACGAGAGTCTGGACTCTATGAGGTGGATTGATTCAGTGACTAGGGTAATCGGGATGGATGTGTCAGAGGCAATGAGATTGGCACAGGATAGAGCAGGGTTTAGGGCTACTGTACATAGGGTCGCTATGAGTCACAAACGACTCGACAGCACATAACAACAACGACAACATGATAAAAAACATGTCTGGGTATCCAAAGGGGTAGAGGATGGGAACAGAAGGATGAGGATAGGTATGGATGAAATCACAAGGTTGCATAATTTGGTGGGTGGAAGGAGTGGATAAAATAAATAAGAAAGATCCAGTGGGACCAGAAAAGACAGGGTAATGGTGGGCATAGCAGTCCAATGGTAATTTTTATTTTTTCCAAAGAGATATTCTCTTTTATTTGTGGGTTTCCAAATTGGGAATAGGGGCACAGACTCTCTGGCTGTTTCATACTGAACAGGGCTGTTGAGATGTAGGGGAAGGGGAACCCACTTTAACACTTTCCTGGTGGTCCTGAGTTGAAGCTGTATGCCTTCTTGTTCAATTTGAAGATATTTTCATGATGTTTTCTGTCCTTTGCACTGCAAGGTGCTTGCACAGGTGAGTCCATTGGGAGTAGCTGGCTGAACTGTGAGGCTCCATCCAACTTCACTTCCCTAGTTGGCAGTTGTACTTCCCTTTTGTCTCTGGAACCAGGCTCAGGGTTCAGGTTCTGCAACAAGATTCAGTGTTCAGGTTACATAAAGGAAAGGGAGCAAAACTGGAGAGAACAAACTTGTGAGTCACAAAGAAAGGGGCTTTGGAGGTGTTACTTACAGTTGTACTAAAGGAAGAGAGGAAGGAAAGTTGCTTAGATAAAGTTCTTCATACACACCAGATGGCTCTCACCAGGGATTGAGCAGCTCTTCCCAAGGGCAGGGCAGCACTCCCCAGAGGCCAGGTGGATTTCGCCAGGGGCCGGGTGGCTCTCCTCTACCCTCCAGAGCTCTTCTGAGGTCTTGATCTTGCCTTACCAGGGGCCATAGCCAGGGAAAGCATTTTCAGCTCTAGCGCCATTATCATTACACCCCCTTCCTCTCCACTAAGTGGTCTAATTTTAATTAAAATTAGGTATCATTACTTTCCCCTTTTACAATTGGAGAAAGGGTGGACAGACTTGCTCAAAGTTGAAAAAGTAATAAAGGAAGTAAAATAAGGACTCAAACCAAGGTTGTCCGAACGCCAGTTGTGAGGTGGCAAGTTGTGAGGTGGTCAGCCATCTTTTGTCTTCCTCTGCAAGCAAAATCTTGCTTAAGATTATTTTTTAAAAGGACTAGAAAAGTATATTCAGGCAACCATGCATGGGGCTTCCACCGGCCATGTGCAGATGATTTGGGTCTGTTCACTGGTTAGGTTCATAACAATTTTACTTGACTCAAACCAGGACACTACTTGTGATTGTCGCTTGTAGGTACTGTTGAGTTGTCTACATCACTCACAGTAACCCATGAACAGACCCAAATCATTACTATCCTGTGCCATCCTCACAGTCTCCACCATGGTCAAGCCTATTCCTGCAGTTATCACTTCCTACTAGTCAGTCCACTTTCTACTAGCTGGTTGAAAGTACTGGGCCTGCAGATGTATTTTCAGTTAAGGCTTTGATTTTTTTTAACCTATATAATAGATCAAATACTCTTCAAATCATCACTTCAAATTTTCAAGAGATAAATTTAATGTTATTTTCACATTTCAGCAAAAAAATTTTGCCTTTTTTAATATTTTACCTCTTATATATTTTGGGTACATGCAGATGGAAGCTAATAATTATTTAAGAGTAAGATATCAGTGTTATCAAATTTAATACAGATCACATACACAGTTTGTACGTCCAAGTTTCAGCACCAAAATGTTACCAAGAGGTAAAAGCCCTAGTTTCAGCCTCACTTGCCTAGACAAAGATTTGAGCCCTTGACAGATAACAGGAAGGTCTGTGACCCCAGAGAGGCATCAGGGGTTGATTGTATGGCAATTTCAGTGAGTTGTGAAAGAGTTACTACTCTTTCTTCTAGCCCCAGAGACTTTAATGGGCACTAAGCTTAAGAAGGCAAGGACAATGGAGGTCAAATTACAGATAATTTATTAGAGAAAGTGGAGGTAAAGATAGTACATTCCAGAGAGAGGAACATGTCCCTCTCAGAATACAAAGAAGTGGAAAAGAAAGGAGTGTAGTGGAGAGGACACTGAGCTACTGTGGTCATGGTCTTATGTAGCCAGTCTTCTTTCTTTTAGGACATGCTTTAATTAAGCAAATTAGGTGAAAGGGTTTACACCAGTGAAAGAATGATGTTGCTGAAGGTTCCCTCTCCTCAGATCAGCTGTTGATGATGTCTCAGAGTGTGGACCCTAAAATGCTAACTAGGTTGACCAGCTTTTCTTCTATTTTACCATTTCTCTTATATGGGCTCAGACTGTGACCTAATAGTTTGACAAGACACAGCTGAAACTAGAAGACACTTTAAGATATTAGCTTTATCTTTAACTACCCTTCTCTTTTTTTTTAAATTTTTTTATTTTTTTTTTCTTCTCTGTATTTTGGCCACAAATCATTTCGTTTTTATCCAACCCTTAAATATCAGTAATTTTAACCATTTTTTAATTTAAAGATTAAATATACTTTATACTATTTACTTAGTTAACCACACAATCATAATCTTTACAAAATAATTTGTAATAGAAGATTTAAAAATAGCTTTATAACCATTTGCCATCTTCAACTTTACAACGTGCTTTAAGGGCATTACATGCTAACACTAAGCATTTTAGATTTATGGATGGAGAAAATGAAATAGGCAGGTGAGATTATTTATTTATAATAGCTATTGACTGAGCTGGGAATAAAGCCAAGGTTCCGGAGTCTTGCTTATTCTCTAGTCCTGTATCTTGGTGAAAGAAACTTAAGATTTATTGTTTTTAATTGAGTTAGAATAACACAGCAAAGTATCTGACAGCTGACATTCTATTAAGTGGAACCACGTACCTACAATCCTGTAATCAATGAGACTAACGATGGTATTCCTAATATATGATACATTTAGGGCTTTCTGACTCTAAATATTTGAATAACAGTCAGCAACATGTATATTATACCTCATTATAATAATGTGGACATTGATAATTTTAGAATATTTTATAGTCTTAATCAAATAGACCATTTTGTTTTCTAGAATATATAATCCATAAATATATATTAAGTAACCAGAGGGAAAAAGGGTAACCCTTAAAGAGATAGATTGATACAGATACTGCAGCAGTGGATTCAAACAGCAATTGTGAGGGAGATGCAAGACTGGGCAATATTTCATTCTCTCATACATAGAATGAGTCCAAACCAATTCAACAGCATCTAATAACAGCAATTCTGAATAACAGTGAGCTAATCGTGTCTGCATTTTTATTAACAGCAGCTAATTAAAGACTAAGGTATACCTGATCTAGGACATGATATTCTCAATTACTTGCTATGCATCTGAAATTTGGACAATGAGTAAGAATGACAGAAGAAGAATCAATGTCTTCACATTGTGATACTGGAGAAGAGTACTGAATAGTCCATGAATGGTCAAAAGAACTCACATGTCTTAGAGAAAGTGTGACCAAGGTGTTCCTTAGAGGCAAGAATATTTCATCTCATATACTTTGGGCATGTTTTAAGAAGGTCTAGTCCTTGGAAAAAGACATCATGCTTGGAAAGATGGAAGATTAATGAAGGAGAGGAAGATCATCAATAAAATAGATTGGCAAAATGTATCAATGAGCTGAATAACATCAGCGATGATGAGATGCAAATCAAGACAACCATGAGATATCATCTCACTCCAGTAAGACTAGCAAAATTTAACAGAACAGCAAGCAACAAATGCTGGCGAGGTTGTGGAGAGACTGGGAACCTGATTCACTGTTGGTGGGAGTGTAAAATGGTGCAACCACTGTGGAAAGCATTGTGGCGCTTTCTCAAAAAGTTGAAAATAAAGATACCATTTGACCCAGCAATTCCACTACTGGGAATATACCCTGAAGAGACCATAAATGACATCCAAGTAGATATATGTATACCCATGTTTATCGCGGCTTTGTTTACAATAGCAAGGAGTTGGAAACAACCTAAATGCCCATCAACAAACGAATGGGTAGAGAAGCTGTGGTATAGTCGCACAATGGCATACTATGCTGCATTGAAAAACAAAGAACTCATGCAATATTATTCAAAATGGGTGAACCTGGAGGACATTATGCTGAGTGAGGTATCTCAGTCACAAAGGGACAAATGCTATATGGTGCCACTGTTGTAGAATGAGGCTGGCATTGGGGTGGGGGTAAGACTGAGAAAAACTGGTTGAAATATGTTTACGGCGTTGAAGTCTATGGGGGAGAGAATAGTCTAAAAGTATTATATTTTAGGGCATTATTTTTATCGTAGGAGTATGCAATGAGGGTTGTAGAGTGGATTATATTTGGGGCTAGGGGGTGGGGTTTGGGGAGGTGCGGGGGGGATTGTGTACCAATGAGGGAGTTTTTCTTTTGCGTTTCAAGGAGAGGAGCAAATGGGGGGGAGGGGGGAGGGGTTTGTGCAGGGAGAAGGGTGCAACAATGAATGAATGGAATCCCAAAATCTCTGTAGATGTTCATTGAAATGAAAAATAAACAACCTAAATTAACAACAACAACAAAAAAAGATGGCACAGAATAGGGCAAGAGTCTGATCTGTTACTCATACAATAGCTGTGAGTTGTAGTCAATTCAACAGCATCTGACAACAGTCAATATTGATTTAATGTAAGAAACGTGTCACAGAAGACTTTTTAGATAGGACAGAACAGAAAATACAAGATAAATCTTGTCTTGAAACTATGTAATTGGACAAGCATAGTGTAGTAGTCAATAATTAAGTGTTGAGTCTGAAAACAGGTAATGTAAATTGCAATATGAATTCAAAATACAGATTGTAATCTACTTCTTGAGGACTATACAATTGCAGAGATTATTCTTGAAGAACCAGAAATAGAGCTGAAGATTTTATAGAACCAATGCTTGCTAAAAGTAAGGAGGATCTGAAGTGCTTGCTGCAGAAGAAGGTCAAGGAATGTGGTCTGCAATATAGATTGAAGCCTAACTTCAAAAAGACAAAGATTCTCACCCCTGGGCCAATTGGCAGCAGCCTGATAGATGGAGAGGAGATTGATATTGTTAACAGTAACAGCTTGTTAGGCTCCAAAATCAGTACTCTTGGCACCAGCAGTCAGAAAATCAAAAGAAGAATTACACAGGGAAAATCTACTGTCAGGAACCTCTCCAGAGCACTGAGAAGCAATGATTGAAGTCTAGAGACTAAGGTGCACTTGATGCAGGCTATGGTCTTCGCAATTACTTGCAATGCATTGGAGAGCTAGATAGTGACTACAGTGGATAGAAAAAGAATTGATGCCTCGGCTAATCCTTGGATTCTGAGTTGTGGTGCTGGAGAAGAGTATTGAACATATAATAGGCCGCCAAGAAAACAAATAGGTCTGTCGTAGAGAGGGTGAAACCAAATATCTCCTTAGAAACTAAGATTTGAAGCTCACGTACTTTGGATACATGACCAGGAGGGACCAATCCTTGTAGAAGGACATCTTGCCTGGAAGCGTGGAGAGACAACCCAGGAGAAGAAGACCCTGGATGAAATGGATTAATACAGTAACTAGGGCAACGAGGGAAGGTGTGTCAGAGTCAGTGAGACTTGCTCAGGACAGGACAGGTTTCAGTGCTATTGTACATCTGGTCGTATGAGTCACAGACTATTCAATGGTACACAACAACAATAACATAAACATTTGAGCTTGAGAACATATTCTGACAAGTTATTCAAACAATAAGCAAATTCAAAGAAAAAATTATCTGCTGTCTCCTGTTACCCAGCCCATCTAATTGACAAATGACAAATATTTACAAAATTTAGGAGCCAGATCTCAAGGCATCACAGCTAAATGTGGGAAAGAGACCATATCTCTGTAAAATTCTAAGCCAGATAGTATTATATAAAAAGTTACCTTCCTAGAATCAATTATAAATATTATAGCACAAGGAGTGGATTTATTATCAGGATAGAAAAGTTCTCTCTATATTTACTACAGTAAGTTTGCTAAAGATGATAAGAATTGAAATATCCTTATTTAGGGAATATACATGTGAGAACAGAGCTCTAAATGTGATTTAATCTAGGGACATTTAATCAGATGACTCAGGGGAATTAGGATAACCTCTGCGAAGCAGCAGGAGACTGTACCACATTGCTGTGACAAAAAATGTTAAGAACATTCTGATGGATAAATTACTTAGTGTGACTTAGCTGCTCGCATTACTTTTATATTAGCTTCTCTCTCTATTTGCAGCTTATTTCTTCAGACATTTTTATGTGTATTTGTAGTATGTGTATCCAGTGACATTAACTTTAATCAATGCAGAGAAAATTTATGCAAAATAACTAGAGAGAATTTCCTTCTTATCTGTCTGTGTTTGCTGGACTTATTGAGGCTCCTAGGATTATTATTAGCTTAGATTCCTTGAAAGCCTGAGAGAGAGATTGTTATTCATATAATTAGTGTGGGAATACATTAAGAAGAAAAGTGTGAGGGAAGAAGGATAAGATTGGGGGGGGAACTAAGTAAGAATATGGTCTTTGGGCACCTTAATCTGTATGTACAATGACATTTTGGTGAAAAATGGGGTTTTGAATTAGTTCACTCCAGTTCAACCTCCCCTCGCTGAAAATGTGGATTTCCACCCCACATAAACTGATTCAGAAACTATAACAATATCCACAAGTGAGTCATATGGACCCAATGCTCAGGCGAATTGTATAGATGGCCAGGCAGCTCCTATATGTACAAGAACTTATGTTTTAACAAGCTCTGGTGGTCTAGTGGCAAGGAGTTGCTCTGCAATTCCGGAGACACAAGGTTCAAGGCCACCAGATGCTCTGCTGGAGAAGGATGGGCAATCTCTTCCTCTGAGATTAACTGCCTCTGAAAACCCGCTGGAGGGTCACGTATGGGTCTGTTCCATCTCTACTGTTTACAACAACAGCAGTGATCTATATATATGGGGTTATTCTGATTGTGCCACCCCATTCAGTCTGAACTGATCTATAGCTGACCTCTCCACCCCAGTGGGTTTTCAGAGGCAGTTAATCGTCACTAAGGAAATTGCCATTCTTCTCCCTATGAAACAGCCGGTGGATTCTAACTGCACCTTCCTGATTGCAACACAGTTTCTTGACACAGACTACCTCAAATTCTTACCAGAGAGTCAAAACAGGTTGAATAGGTTTGAAGCGCTGGATGAAACATCTCTGACTTATTTCAACTTGAATGAAACATAAATCAATTCAGCCTTTGGCCAAGGTCTAATCTAGGGAATCAAATATAGGGTCACAATGGCAAGAAGCTGTACTGCCGTCCCGAAGGCACGTGATTCAAATCTACCAGCTAGCTGCTCTGTAGGAGAAGGATGAGCAATCTCCTCCCATGTGATTAACTGCTTCTGAAAACCTGCTGGACAGCCACCTATGGCTCGGTGCCTATTCGATGGGACACCATTGCAACAACAGTCAAATTGGTTTCCGTTCATGTGACAGGGAGCAGATGAGTTTTTAATCATCAAGCTGCCAAGTGTTAAGGTGATCATGCAGGTCAACAAACCAAACAGAAAATAATAATCATATCTTTGTTCATTTGCCACAGTAATGTAAGCAAGAGACTACAGTAACCACCTGTTTATCTATTTAAGTCATTTATGGACTGTCAGTGGACAAAGGTGAAACGGAATCAGTTGAGTCACCAGGGGGCACTGTGTTACATCTCTTTTTCACATTATTCAGGCTCAAATATCTTTTCTCGTATTCTGGAGGAAACACATCAGGTGATTTCTCATAACACTAGTCATTCCTGGGGAAATACATTGACAGAAATGGTGCACTATTATTCATTTGCCATGGAGTCTTCTTGTGACAATAGAATGATATCATTTTCTAGAGTTTTGTTTATTTTATGCCCTTTTCTAGTTGCCATGATCTTCATGATTGTCATTTATTATCTAATGGAGTGTATTCATTTTCATCTGGTGGGATACTTTGATTCAACAGTATTTCTTACTCATTAAAAAGTCAAACCAGACCACTCCATAGCATAACTGAAGACAAGGGATAGGATACTATAGTTATAGTTCAAAAGGTGTGTATTCTTCTGCAATTGGCATGCCTGTCTCACTGTTATTCTTTCTTTGAGGTCTGATAAAAATTATCCAAGCCATATCCTTCCATATCAAAGATATCTAACACCACAGGATTTTCTGTCATAGGATGCTTAGCTCAAAGTTTGGTGCTGTTCATATCTCAGACTGGATTTGCTGCAATCACTGTTTCTTCAGTAGGCATTATTCAAAGCTAACATTTTTTACCATCTTGATATGGGATAGAGCAATATTCTCAGGTATATATTAGGTAAACTCAGAACAGAGAGGCGTCCCAGACATGTTACAATGCATCTTTTGAACTCTTCATGACTGCTGCTGACATGGGTCTTTGTTGTGGATTGAAATAAAAAGAAATCCTTGACAACTTCAATCTTTTCTCCTCCTCTTAATCTCACCTATTGGTCCATCATGGACCAATGGATTCTTGTTTTCTTGATGTTGAGATGTAATAAACAATAAAGACTGTAGTATTTGAGCTATGAAGCAAGTATTGCAAGTGTTCTTCACTTTCCACAAGCTAGGTTATGCTGTCTACATAATAAAAGTTGTGAAAAATTTATTTGTTTAGCATGTGCATTGAATTGTTACTTTTGTTAGGTGCCTTTGAGTTGACTAATGACCCTGTAAAAAACAGAACACTTCTCTGTCCCATCACCACCATCTCTGTTATACTGAAACCCACTGCTATAGACATTGTGTCAATCAATCTTGTTGAGGGTCTTCCTCTCTTTAGCTGACCCTCTATCTTTCCAAGTATGATTTTACCCTCAAGGACTGGACCATCCTAACATGTCAAAAAGTATATGAGATAAAAAGTTTCACCATCTTTGCCAAGGAGGACCTAGCTGCACTTTCTCCAAGACATTATTTGTTTGTTCTTTATGTAGTTGTGGAGTATTCAGTATTCTTCTACACCACCACAACTCACAAGCATCAATTCTTCTGTTATTCTTACTGATATCATTTAAATTCATTTCAGATGCTTAGCAAGTGACTGAAAAGACCATGGCTTGCATCAGTCACATCATAGTCTTTAAATTAATCTCTCCTCACCAACTTGGAAAGATCCTTGATGGCAGATTTCCCCAATGCAACATGTTTTAGGAGCAATGATGTCAGTCTGGAGACTAAGGTGCACCTGATACAGGCCATGGTCTTTGCAATCACTTGCTATGCATCAGAGAGTTGGACAATGATGATAAAAGGAGAATTGATGCCTTTGAGCTGTGGTACTGGAGAAGAGTATTGAATATACCATAGACTGCTAAGGAAATGAACAGGTTTATCCTGGAGAGAGTGAAACCCAGCTGTTCCTTGGAGGCAAGGATTCTGAAGTTCATCTGACATACTTTGGACATGTTGCAAGGAGGAACCAGTCCTTGGAGAGGAATATCATGCTTGGGAGGGTGGAAGGACAATACAGGTGAAAAAGACCCTCAAAGAAATGGTTTGATTCAGTGACTGGGTAGTCGGAGTAGGTGTGTTGGAGACAGTGAGATTGGCACAGAATATAGCAGGGTTAAGGGCTGTTGTACATAGGGTTGCTATGAGTCACAGGCTACTCAGCAGCACATAGCAACAACAACATCAACAACAACAACAACTAAGATGAAATCATCAACAATGTCAACATCTATCATGATGTTGCCTATTGGCCTAATCATGAGGATTTTTGTTTTAGTATTGAGTTGTACAATAGATGGAGAACAATCCTGATGCACACTTTTCCTACTTTTAAACCTTGCAATGTTCCCTGTTCTATTTGGACAGCTGCTTAGAGCACATCTAAGAGTCTAGTATTCTGAAACTTTTCAATGTTATTAAGAATTTGTTATGATTCACACAGTCACATAGTTTTCAATAAAAGTGCATTTATTGCATAGTTAATAAAACATCTTTCTGGTATTCTCTGCTTTCAGACAAGATTCATCGGACATCAGCAATGGTATCTCTGGTGAAGCAGCCTCTTCAGAATCTAGCTTGAACTGCACTGCTCCACTTTTGAAAAATCTTCAGCAGGATTTTGTTTACATGTGGTGTTAATGATATTGTTTGGTACTTTCCACATTCCTGTTGGATCACCTTCTTTTATGGGAACAATTACAGATCTCTTCCAGTCAGTTGGCAAGGTAGTTGTCTTCCAAATTTTATGTCATGAACTATTTTATGGCTATATGCATTTGTTAAAACATATTAACTAATATTTCATCAATTCTTGGGGTCTTATTTTTTGTTAATGTCTTCAGTAGAGCTTGACCTTCTTCCTTCGTTACCATTGGTTCTTGATCATATGCTACTTCCTGAAATGTTTGATTATTGACTCATTCTTTTTGGTACAGCAACTCTGTATGCCTTCTATCTTCTTTTGACATCAAGGACATCATCCATGAAGAAAGAAAAAGTCCTTGCAAAAGGAAACAACAAAGAAACTACCAAATTCAACTACAGAATTTGCATTAGAACGTAAAGAACCCAAAACAAACAAATAAAAATTGTGAAGGGCATTTGGCTTTTGGTCATTAGTGTTCAATGCCGTAAATCTGTTCTTGAAATTATTATTTTTAAGTTCAGGTTGTCTTAGACTCAAGGTCATTATTTTAGTTTTCATTGATTTGTTTTCATTTTCTTTACCTTCAATTTGAACTTGCATATAAGTATTTGATGGTATGTTCCACAGTCAGCACCTGGCCTGGTTTTCACAGATGATACTGAGCTTTTCCAAAGATTCTTTCCATAGATATAATCAGTCTGTTTCCTGTACAGTCTATCTTCTGGTGAGGTCTATGTGTATAGCCACCTTTTATGGTATTTATAAAAGGTTATATGCAAGGAATAAACCTTTAATTATACACAATTTTATTGTTCTTTCTTTAGCTTCACTTCTGTCACTAAGCTTGTATTTTTCTCTGACTACCGATCCTTCTTCCGTGTTGCCTATTTTTTAATTCCATTCACCAGTTATTTTATCTTTTTCTGAGTGGTATGTATGTAATTATTCATATACATTGTGTTTCATTCATGAAAATAGTGAGGATTTTTATGTGCTTCACACTTTCATTCATTAACATAATTATTTTTAATGATTTTTAGTTGCATATTGGGATGATTTCAGACTGCAAAATTTGGTTGAAAGCGTCTGTTTCCTCCTCTGACTTTAGTTGTTGGTGTGTATATTTGAATGATAGTAGTAGAACAGATATTTCTTGTGTGCGGATGGATTGTATCCTGTCGCACATGACATCGTACTTCAGACTGGATCTAGAAATGATCATTTTTACTGTGATGCAACCCTATTTGTCTTCACTTTTTTCATTCCTGGTATGGTAGATCACATGACTGTCTGATTCAGAGTGACCATGCCAATCCATCTCAGTTCACTAATGCCTAGTTTGTCAATATTTATGTATTCCACTGATAAGTTCTTCCTTGTTTCAAAGACACGTTTTTTAAAAAAAAATCCACAACTAATTAAATAGTTCCCAGCAATAAAAATAAAGGAATATACTTTACTTGAATAGTAGTGTTCAATTTGTTCTGATGACAAATTTCCTTCCCCCCCATTATTTGATATCTTAAATAAAGCTGCCTTTATTTTCCACAATAAAATTAAAAAAAATTAATTGACACTGGGTTGGAACTGATGGAACCTTGGAATTTCTGAGGCCATAAATCCAATGAAAGGAGATTGCCCAGTTGGCTGGTAGATTTGAATGAACAAAGGTGCGGGCCAGGGTCTTTGGGTTAGCAGTACCTCTTTCTATACCCTAGACTCCTGGAACTGCATATTGAAGCAAAGCTTTTTTTCTCTAAAAAACAGTTCAGATCAAGTTTATCATCAAATTCAGGGATATACCCTACATAAGCTGTCCCAGAATTCATTTAACACAGACACTTGTGGGCAGTCCTTCCTAACAATCTCAGATTCTACTAACAACTTCCATTTTACATTTTCTCAAAGAACTTTCAGGTGCTGTTCACATGGGGAAGCAAAAAGAGCAGAACTTCCCCTGTATGACCTTCCAAAGGAAGCAGCCTTGAGGGAAAAAAACCTAAAGCTCATGTCAAGTCCTGTGATGACCCAGCACCTAACCTCCATTTCAAAGGCAAGTTGTGAGCGTCTCATGGTTTGCATAGTACTTCTTTTCCTAAGATAGCGTTACTTTTCACTGCTAAAAAAAAATGAGCAAATCCCCATGTCCTTAGCCTAACCTAAACTACAAATATTGTTGTTATGTGTGATAAGTTGGAATTTACCCATTCTGTAACTGAGTTTTCAGTGGAAATAACTCACATGGGAAGATATTGTTAATAATCTTTCTTCTATGGAACAGCTGGTGGATTCAAACCAAGTACCTTTGGATTACCAGTGCTGCTCCTTACTACTAGACCATGAGAACTCTCTACCCTACAAATACTCTCTCAAAACTTTCTTTCTTTAAGAAACTATTTTTAAGGCTCCTTTAACTCCAATTAAGATCACATTTGTTATAGTCTTCTATTTTGTTATCTAATTCTTGCTTCTCTGGCTTGATAAGCATTGTATAATTGAAGAAACAGATTCAGAATAGTCTTCAGAACATTGAAGGGGTTCAAATTGCTTAGGAATATCTTTTTACAACCACTGGGAGAGTTAAAACTAGGAAGAAAAATTATAAGCAAATACTTTTGTCTAAAGAATTGCCAGAAGTCCAGGCTGGGTTTAGAAGGGGTCGTGGTACTAGGGATATTGTTACTGATGTTAGATGGATCTTGGCTGAAAGCAGAGAATACCAGAAGAATGTCTATCTGTGTTTCATTGATTATGCAAAGGCATTTGACTGTGTGGATCATAACAAACTGTGGCTGACTCTGAGAAGAATGGGAATCCCAGAACATTTAATTGTGCTAATGTGAAACCTATACTTGGACCAAGAGGCAGTCATCAGAATAGAGCAGGGTAACACTTCATGGTTCAAAATTAAGAAGGGTGTACTCCAGCGATGCATCCTGTCTCCATACCTTTTCAACATGTATGCAGAGCAGATTATCTGAGAGGCTGGGCTCCATGAGGAGAATTGTGGCATCAGGATTGGTGGAAGATCTATTAACAATCTGTGTTATGCAGATGACACAACCCTGCTTGCTGAAACTGAGGAGGACCTCATGCACTTGCTGCAGAGGGTCAAGGACTGCAGCCTTCACTATGGACTGAGGATCAATGTCAAGAAGACAAAGATTCTCACCACTGGACCAATTGGCAGCGTCAGGATGGATGACGAAGAGATTGAGATTGTTCACAGCTTCAGTTTGCTCGGCTCCACAGTGAACACTCTTGGCACCAGCAGTCAGGAAATCAAAAAGCATATCACGATGGGAAAGTCTGCTGTTAGGGACCTCTTTAAAGTACTCAGGAGCAACGGTGTCTCTCTGGAGACTAAGGTGCGCCTGATACAGGCCATGGTGTTTGCAATCGCTTGTTATGCATCAGAGAGTTGGATAATGACTAGGGAGGACAGAAGGAGAGTGGATGCTTTTGAGCTGTGGTGCTGGAGAAGAGTACTGAATGTACCATGGACTGCCAGGAAAGCAAACAGATTCATCTTGGAGAGGATTAAACTAAGCTACTCCTTGGAGGCAAGGATTCTGGGGCTTCGTCTGACATACTTTGAACATGTTGCCAGGAGGGATGAGTCCTTGGAGAGGGACATCATGCTTGGGAGGGTGGAGGGACAGTGCAGGAGGGGAAGATCCTCTATGAGATGGATTGATTCGGTGGCTGGGTGTGTCAGAGGCGGTGCTGTTGGCGCAGGATAGAGCAGGGTTTAGGGCTGTTGTGCATAGGTTCGCTATGAGTCGCAAACAACTCGACGGCACATAACAACAACATTTCTTGCAAACATGAATTGTTTCTAATTTTCAGGGGCAAGAAAGAATGTCTTTACCTAATCAAAGACTGCAATCCTTGTGCCTACGAATGTACTTGTTCTAGGAATTGTATTACCTTTGTCATACTACTTGAGTGGTGCTGGCCTAGTTGTCAGGAATACAGCCAAGCCAGAGACAAGTTGCTCCATGGAAGAAAGATGGGTAATCTCCTTCCATATAGTTATCAGCCTCTGAAATGTCCCAGTAATTGTCAGCTGTGAGTAGTTTCTGACTAAATGGCTCACAGCAACAACAACTTATGATTTACTTTGTGGTGGTTTATTGCCATTCTTCCAAATGCATGTGATTTCTGCAAAATTTCGCTGGACGTATGAATTCAAGGTGCAAACTATAGACAAAGGTTTTGTCCACTTTGGAGAGAAACGGTCTCTTTCAGCTTCTCTTTCTCCCCCCGAGGCCATTTCCATGTGACATCAATCCTTCCCTATTTATGCTTCTCTGCCCAATCTATTCATGTATCTCAAAAATTTTCAGCTTAAAAACATCCTGTACATTGGTATTGCCTCGTTATCCTAGCACAGAAAAACTCTATTCCCAAATTAGATTATATCCACAAGAATTAAGTTTAGGATTTACAACACATGGTTTTTTTGAAAACAATTCAATCCATAATACTGGACTTATCTTTAATCAATGGCCAAATATGCCAGCAAACCACAAGTCCTATGTGGAGATAATGACTTATATAGGCTTGCTATTTTTGTTCTCTTCCAACTAGACTATTATTCTTTTCTACCTGAGCCTATTACTCTGGGAAAACTTGAGACCCAGATCTAGAAAATAATCTGTCTTTCCCAACAGTCCAGTACAAGTCATACAAGCCGTTATCCTATTATACATCTCACTGCATCCAAATGATTCTAATCTACATCTCAATGCAGCTTAGGATGGCTAATTGCATTTCATGGGGATTGCCTAGTTTTTTGTGAAGAACCACACACAACTTCCCTGACTGAGGCAAGTAACTTTCATTTACCTGGCATTGCCACAGACCCTGTCCATCTATTTCACTCCTTTCTTTCTGAACTCTTTAATATACTTGACTGTCAACTTTAAACTTTGTTTCTGTCAAGTCTGTTTAAGGCTAGGAAAAGAAATCAATGTTATGAAACAGAAAAGAATTCAAAAGAGGCTTACGAAAGTGTAAGATTGAGGAGGTCAAGAAATGCTGCTGTCACTTGGTGGTCAGGAAGTGTTGCTGTAGAGTTATCACCACTAGCAACCTCACAGCTGCTGTGCACCTACAGTTACTTATGTCTTTGGTAGGAATAGACGTGCTAATTCTAGCAGATGGAGTATCTGTCACCTGCTTAGCTGCCTTCTTCACTGGAATAACTATGAATGATTTCTTCCCTTTTCCAAACTCAAATCAACTTAATGGTAGAAGCTGGAGAGTCCTGGTGGCCTCGCTCATAGGAAATGGTGCTGCTAATCCAAAAGCTGCACTTTTCTAGCAGTTCAAATCCACTAGTGGTTCTGTGAGAGAAAAATGGACAATCTCCTTCCTCTCTTGCAATTTAGAGCTGCAGAAACCCGGTGGAGGGTTAGCTGTGAGTTAGTATCAACTCGATGGCAAAGACAGAGTGAGAGAAAATGTTGTTGTTGTGTATCATCAAGTTGGAATTTGACCCACAGTTGACCCTTTAGCTGATGTTCAGAGGCAGTTAATTAAACAGGAGGAGACTGCTTATCTTTCTCTCACAGAATAGTTGGTGGCTTTTGAACTGCGTACCTTTGGGTTGGCAGCACAATTTTTTAACACTACATCTTGGAGAAGGAGAGGGAGAGAGAAAGAAAGGAAGGAGGGAGAGAAAGAAGGAAGGAGGGAGAGAGAGAAAAGCAAAAGCTAAATCTCACCCAGAACATTAGTTGCAAGGACATCTGGCAAATGATTTTAGCCACATATCCACTTTGATATAGGAATGGAGCTATAAAACAGGAGGAGGGTGAATCATTGCACCGAGGTCAGATGACAGCACTTAAACCTAAATTTATTTGTTACACTTCTCCTGTCTCGGAAGCTCATCTTAACAATGCCAATATCCTTTCCACACTGACATAGTACACTCCATTCTATCTCCTCCCATCATTTTTCTACCATGTCTTTTCATTTATTCATGGGCTTTAAAAAGTGGCAGCCAGCTATTTATAGCTTAAAAAAATTAATGATAATGAATTAATATTTGACTGGTGAAGCATTTTCTTTATTACTGAGGTCTTCTGGAATCATAAATTTGATTTTAAAAGGAAGTCTGGTGGTGAAGATTTCTGGTTTCATGGCCAGCCAACAATGGAAATGTAGTTTTCAGCAAGAGTTTGGAGCCTCTCTACACAGATGTGGTGTCAAGCTTTATTGTTCAATGGTTTTCCTAGCCATTGAGTCTAGCTTTGCCATGTGGAGCTGCAGGAATATGTGGATGTTCATTTATGCACAAGGGGATTGGCTACTCTCACCACTAAATTGGGAGAGTTTGGCGGCAGATTGGAGAGTTTCACCACAAGCAAAGAAGCAGGCATGCAGTCTGTACCCTCTGGGGATAGAGATTCTTCCACCTTCTAGACACATTAGCAGCAGCAGTGGCCAGAAGAGAAGATTCGAGAAGGGAATGGATCTTGGGACTGGTACCTTCCATGGATGGACAGCTAAGAACCATTGCCCAAGTTTGTTGGAAGACTGCAAGGGGAGGGGAGGGTGCAGAGAAGGAGCCATAATGGAAGTAACAGAAAGCTTTTTTTTTTCTGCCAGCATGGAGAGGAATTTATTAATATTACAATATTATCATTTATTATATATTATCATAATATTATCATTTCAGCCTCTTATTACTACTACATAATGCAGAGCTTCGGTGTTCCTCCCCCCTTTTATATTTTAATTGGGATTTAAATGAAAGTTTATAGACAACTTGGATTTCTATTCATTCATTGTTGCACATTTTCCTCCCTACCCATCACCTCCCCCCACAGTTCGCTTTTCTCTTTGGAAAAAAAAAATCCAGCCTAAAGCTGCAAGGTTCAACTGTAGAGATGCCTGCAAACACATCTGTGAAGCTGTTCTGAGTGATTGTATTCTGCTACTAATCTGAATTTACAGCTTTTGATTTCTCTAACATGGTTCCGTGTGGTCTGTGAGCTTTGGATTTTGGACTCAGTAAAGCAGTAATAGTGGTGTTGGGATGAGTAAAAAGAAGTGTGGGAGCATAAAGGACATGTCTGATGTCATGGGAATTGGTTTTGTATTGCCAATATTGTTGACAGGACAGTTCCCCTTTGTGAAGCTGGAAAAGGTCAGATATGGCTGTCCCCATGTGACACTTGCTCGTTTTACAATAAGCCACCCATAAAATTTACTCTTTGGTTCTGTCTCCAGAGCAGTCCACACCAGTTCTTCGTTGTTATGTACCAGCAAGTCAAAACTGACTAAAAATAGACCCTACAAGGGTATTTCAGAGGCAATAAATTCTCGGGAGGAGATTGCTCATCTTTCGTCAGCGGAACCACTGGTAAATTCAAGCCCAGATGTCTTCGTTTTGGCAGTGTAACTACTTAACCGCTAAGCCACCAGAGCTTCCTCCCAATTAATTGTTTGAGTTTTTCTTGTTGTTATATACAACTGTATCTTTTCAAAATGGAAAATATTATATTTGAGAAAATAATTTAAAATTAAATTTTTGGAACTTGCTATTTATATGGTAAAATTGAACAATAATGTAGAATAAAATTTATTTTAAAATGCCCCCTGCAATGTCTATCTCATGATAATTACAGTCTCCATTTTTTTTTTGTTAGTTCTCTGCTCTGTCTTTTTTCTACTGCACTTTTCTATTTCGTGCTTTTCCTCTGATTCTCTTGTCTTTTTCTTTTCCAATTTTTGTAAAAGCTCAAGATGGCAACTACTTTCTCTTCAACTTGCATTTTATTGTTTAAAGGAAATTCTTCATTGACCACATAGCTTATTCTTTTCAGTAAATTAATCACTGCTACAAAGTTTATCCCCCCCCCCACCTTTTTTAAAGCCAGTCAAATTCAGAAGGGGGATTATATAGCAATTTTACTTGCACTAACATTAATCGTTTCTGATAACCCACTACCATCGGACCAGCCAAAGCTGGCATTTTTTTGTTAAGTACAGAGTGTTTACTGTAATTGTATAGAACATCATAGTAGAAACATTATTCAAAGCAACGTATTTTCAAGATAATTGTGACAGGTCAAAAGAAGAGACCAAAAACGAATGTAATCTATTTGTCTCTGAAGAATGAAAATTGGATGTAACTAATAGTATTTTATTGGCACTAACATGTATTCTTCACTAGTTCCCACAATTTCTGCCTGCTGAGAAGCATCAGACAGGATAAAATATAAAAGTGTGATGTTGATGTAAACAGTTTTAATCAGTACCCCAAACCAGATATTTTAAAATCCTAGGAAAAAGAGACTGGAAAGACGAGCGGCTTTCTACTTAATGACTCAGTCCACTGCCAAAGAGTCAGAACCAGCTTATACCTGAGGCCCACAGGGTTTTTGTGGTTTTGTTTGTTTGTTTGTTTTGTTTTTGTCGTTGTTGTTTTCCCCAGAGGGTTTTTAGAAGCTGTAAATCACACAGCAGGAGATGGCCCATTTTTCTCCCTCCAAGTGGCTCATGGCTTGGAATCACCAGCAGGGTGCTGCCACCTGTGGGCTAACAGCATAACTCCCTATCTCCCAGGCCACCAGAACTACCATTTTCTGCCTTATTGCATATCCAAATGATGAGCTATAACCAAAGTTATATTTAAAATTAAAAAGGATGACAAGAAGTCTCTAAGAACTTGTTGGCAACTGTACTACTTACAAAATTACAAATAATATATTAACATTAATAAGATAATGCTTTAAAAAGTTTCTCCTAAAAATAAGAATTATCGTCATGTTTAAACATTCTCTCACATTTTAAATAGTGGTTGTTGTTTGCTGTTGAACCAAAACTGATCCATAGTTGACTCTTCAGGAGGTTTTCAGGGGCAGTAAATCACATGGGAAGAGATGTTCATCCTTCTCCTGTTAAGGTCTAAACTAAGGTGTAAGACACACTGTCTTGTTACAGATTGAGTATAAAGCACACATGTGAAAGCGAAGTGTTCAGAAAGAAATGTCTCATAATTCTTCCTTCCTCATGCCTATGTTTAATTCTGTGCATGACACACATTGATCCTCATTTATTAAGTTCTGAATTAATAACTGATGCTTCAATGACAAAGTGATGTTAAATAAAACATCCATTGTACATATCATAGCCCATTGTTGGGAAATATCTAGATAAGTCTTCAGCATTTACTCAGCATTCTTTTGTGCCAAACATTGCATCAATCATTTTTTATAAGCATTTTCTCATTTGCTGCTTTCAGTAATTTGAGTACATTTTTGGGAGAAGGAAATAGTATAGATCATTCCAGACTAGTTTTCTGATGTTACAATTCAAAGAGTAGTAAGAAACATCACAGAAGTGATATTTAATTTTTTTATCACAAGAACAAATTTTATCTTATTTAGAAAGAAACAATTTCCATACACTCTGACTTAAGAGACTCAGTACCATTAGAAGATGTCAATGAGAAAATGACATAGCATGAGTAATAATGAACTAGAAGCTATGGCAATTACCAGAATACTTTGACCTCCTTGTTCCCAGCAACAAGCAGGAAAAAGGAAAAGCCATAACACATGCAGAGGTGATTGTCTCTGGTCATAGGAAGGTATAAAGCTGCTTTTACACAATGACGTTAGGGAACTCTTATATTCCCTTTAATCTATCTTAGTGTTCCTTTTTACCCTATTATAACTGTAAATGAACATGTAAAGCAAGCGACCCCAAGAAAAGTACAATTATCAAGAGTTAAATAACCCCAGAAAAAAAATTTGGATCATGCAACCATGACCTGCCAAGATGATAACCCAAACCAAAATCCATTGCTAATGAACTGAATCTGACTTATGATATATAAATTATATATATTACAAAGTATAGGTATTCCAAAGTGTTATCTTCATTCTATGATTGAGAGGAAATTGGAATGACTATTAAAAGAAGAAGATGGTTAAAAAAGAGAAGTCTTATATCAACCTCTTGAAGCTCTGATGGCTTGTTGTTGTGGTGTGCTGTTTAGTCAACTACTACCCATATCAAGCCTATGAACAATGGCTCTGAATCTTGCCATATCCTGTGCCAACCTTACCATCTCTAACATACCTGACCCCATTGCCATAGTCACTGTGTCAGTCCATCTCTTTCAGTGTCTTCCTTCTCTGTACTGACCCTCTATCCTGCCAAACATGCTGTTCTTCTCTGAGGACTAATCTCTCCTGGTGACATGGTAGGTGAGACAGAGCTTTAAAATCTTTCCCGCAAAGGAGAAAATTGGTTTCACCTTTTCTAGGACAGACCTGTTTGTTCTCTTGGCAGTCCATGAAATGTTCAATACTCTTCTCCAGCACCACAACTGAAAGGCACCAATCTTTCTTTTTTAATCTTTATTCATTGTTCAACTCTCAGATCCATACATAGCAAGCAATTAAAAAGACCATGGCCTGGATTAGGTGTATCTTAGTCTCTAGAATGACACTGCTACTCTTTAGCGACAGCAGATTTTCCCAGTGTAACTCATCTTTTGAATCACTGATTGCTGATACCAAGAGTGTTGATTGTGGGTTCAAGGAAGATCAAATCATCAACAACCTCAATCCTTTCTGCATCTATCATGTTATTGCCTATTGGCCCACTGGTAAGGATCTTTGTTTTCTTGGTGTTGACATTAAATACTTATTGAAGGTTATAATCTTTTACCTTCTGCAGCAAAACAGCTTCTCGGTCTACATGTAGATTTTGCTTAAGTACACGCAGATGTTATGGGATCCCCATTCTTCTCAATGTTAGCCACAATTTGTTTTGATTCACAAAGTCAGATGTCTTTGCATAGTTGATGAAACATAGACATCTTTCTGATACTATATTTTCAGCCAAGATCCATCTCACATAGTGGCTTAGTGGTAAAGAATTATTTTCATAATACACAGAGAACTAATAATGACCTAGTGGATTAAGAGTTGTGTTGCAAACCAAAAAGAAGAAACGAAGCTTTTTTTTTTTTTTAACTCATTAGCTGCTCTTTGGGAGAAAGATGGACAATTTCCTTCTGTGTGATTTATAGCCTCTGAAAACCTGGGGAGTCAGCTATGAGTGGGTTCCAACTCAGTAACATTTAACAACAACATGTCAAAGAGCTCTGATGACACAGCCTCTGTCTTCTGCTTCAGTAAAAGTCTGATCATAGTTAATTGACAAAATTGGTTCCTCCAAATCATGTTGGAAAGCTATTGTAGTGTAACATGGGAAGGAGAAAAAAAAAAATAAAAACTGCATTGAGAATATCCCATAGCTAGTTGTGCCTCCTGTCTCTAGTGGCTGGACTCCATTTGTGGCTCTGAAGGAGGAAAACAGAAAATGAGTTTGAGTTTGAAACCAACTACAGAAGACTAGGTCAGTCTGTATTCATAATTATTCCCACACACCTCCTTTCCTATTTGTAGTTTCCCTAAGTAAGAGAGGTTATTAGGAACAGTGGAACAATTGAGCTTCTTTCTGTCTCTGTGTTGAGGAACAAAAGGTGGACTACAGATGCCAGAAGAATATACCTTTTAGCTCTCTGATGGAGGGTAAGAATTCACTGAAGAGTAGAAACGGAGCTCTCATATTTGCAAGGGAGCTACATTTCCCAGAGTGTACTCACAAAAAAGTTCTGTGGCAAAGATTCTAAAGCAAATTTGCTCCTAGGAGAAGCAAAAGTCCTCTTAAGGCAACTTTAGGTTCTCAGTGATCCTGCTAAGCTCTCTTTTGCTGGCTAATCTAAGATTCTACCCAAACTTACTGTCTTTTTCTTATCTGCAAAGAGTCCTTATTTGAATTATAAATGGATGCCTATTCTCCTAGCCTCTCTCAGATTGTGCTTCATTTTCTGTCATAGTTTGCTTCTTAGGGGACCTAACCTAAGACATTTACCCGGAGAAAATGGACACATTTTTCTCTGGGAAACTTTCTGCCAATATTGAATGACTATTGACCAGGTAGGCCAATAATCTTATAACAATGAAAAGCCTCATATGCAAAAATTAATTACATTTTCAAGCTTGTTGACGAGGTCTTCTAGATTCTCCTCTGCCTTGTGATAAAAATCGTAAGTATGTTATTTTCCTTGTTCACTTCAATGTAATTTTGGGAGGAAGAAATATTAGTGAGAGATCAAGGTTACATTATATTGAAGTTGAATACTGTTGTGTTGTTGTTTGTTTTTTTTTTTTAAATCATTTACATTAGTTCTAAAAATACGTAAAATTTTTCTGGGTACTAATTTACTCTTTCCCCCTACATTTTAATAGCTATCATTATATGGGGTGGTTTTTTTCCCCATTTTTAAATAAATATCAACTATTCGCCCCCCCACTATCAAACTCCTTACAAAGTGGTAAGGAGTTGGCTATCAACCCAAAGATATGTGATTCAAGTTCACTAGCTGCTACTTGGATGAAAGATGGGAAAGCTCCACTTTGTTATTTAGTGCTTCTGAAAAAACCACAGGAGAGTCAGACATGAGTTGATTCCAACTTGACAGTACGTAAAAACAACAACCAACAACAATATCGGAACTATTTCTCTCCAGTTTGGATTCTTCTCTTCCTCTCAACTGCTCCCACTTTGTGTTTAGTCCATTGATCACTCATGTAACTACAGTTTCTGAAATCAACTTCACACCAGGAAAACAATGGAAATGAGAAGGAAACTATAGTACAGATTTATTGTCAAGAAACCAACATTGTAACAAGTCTAGAGTCTTTGGAACTTTAAACTATTTTAGAGAAATTTAGCAATGATAATTCTTCCCCTGCCTTTCCTGCCTCACCCCTCCGATCTCTTGTTCCTGCCCTTGTTTATTCCTATTGTGAACTAATTGGACCAATTATGAAGTCTTTTGGAGAATACCATTTAACTACATGTCTATGATGAGATGAAAAGTGACATGTTAGTTCCATACAGAAAATACTACTTATAAGCAATTTTTATAAATTTATAAATTTTTATAAAATTCTCTTTTTGTAATAATGAAAAATGGCTTATTATGAGCACCTATTACTCAACTGAAACTTACTTTTTTAATGTTGATGTGTGAGTTTGAGTTTTATCCAGGTAGAAATTGATCGTGACATATGATTACCTTTCTTAATAAATGTTATACAAGTAAAATATATGTTTATCTGGTAAATTCTGTATAATATGCTCATGAAATGCTTAGTTTGGAATAATTTTTAAAAATTTGAAAAAAAAAACCATGACCATAGGGACTAAATTTAAGCCCAAAAAATATAAAGGCAACAGTAACATCTGCCCATGAGCATTCTTAAACACTTTGTCTTTGCTTCCTGGTGAAATTTTAAAGGTGATAAAAACAGATTTTATTTTGGAGATGAAATTTTTACCTTTATCTTGTAGAAATGACAGGTCTTCCATGCCTCCTAGGTAGTTGACTTTAGTCCATTATATATTCTGTTATTGAGCTAATAAAGTTCTTGTTAGCTCACTACCTTAACCTGGCTGGTCCCCTTTTTGTTGTTGTTTCTTGTAAAAAACATTAATAAAAAGATTACACATATATAGAACTATTCTAACATTTAAATTCTACAATTACTGTTTGACCATGCTGCTTTTACTGTATGTGTCCCTCTATCGGTCCAACTATTACTCTTTTTTTTTCTTTTTTTTTTTCATGTAGGTTAAGTTTATTTACAAACATAAGCAGAATGCTATGTGTTCAACAGAGTTTGAGCCATTCTTCAGAGGTTGACCTTCTTAAAATGCTCTTCTTCTTATCTGTTTTCATAGATGAATTGAAACATCTTTATTTCTTAAGCCGCTGGCGTCTTACGATGAAGAAAGGCTCTCAGCAAATCCAGACCCAAAGTATACAGTCATCAGTAGTAGCAACCCCCACTTGTTTCCCACCGAAAAAGGTAAATTCTTCCCTAGGCCCTCCTCATAGTGGCTTCTTATGGACCACAGAGGTGGTAAACCTTCGGATGCTCTGCCCGAACATAGCGATGTTGGAGGCTCTGCGAAAGATGCAGAGACGTAGGGCCCAAGAAATGGCAACAACAACTTCTTACGATCAAGACCTTGCTTGCTCGCTAGTGCACAAGACCGAAGAGCTATTACTCTTATTTTTGATGCTCTAAAAGCAAGTTGCAGGTTCAGCTACTCCCTGATAATGTGCCACAAAGAGGGCTTTCTCTCTCCCTCTACCTCCAGTCTTACCCTGCTTTCCCTAGGGCTTGAGTTTTGTAGCCTCTGACTTGCTACTTCACAGGCTATTTTTACAAAGTAGCTCCCTCTTATTCTGCTTCACTCTCCTTTTTAGGTAGATCCAATATATCTGGACCTCAAAAGATAGCTCTCAGTATTTATTCCCTTTTGATGGCAGCCAGAGTCTATTTTGGATCTATGACAAAACCGACGTTAATGAAGCAAAAGCTCCTTTCTAAGTGGATCTGAGACTCTTCCTTTCTTCTCTCTGAGGGTCAGAGGTATGTTTGTTGCTTTTGCTTTTGTTTTTTCCCCTTCTTCCTTTTCTGCAGCGTCAATATGTCTCCATCTACGAATAACACGGTTTGTTGGCCTAAGATTTATGCTCCATATCTGAGAAAGAACCGAGCAGGGATTGAGATCTTGTGACTGTTCGTCATTGGTGGTCATTATCTTCTTCTATGCCTGCACTGCCTTGGGGGTAGATCTCTAGTCTCCCATGTTATACCTCAATCTTCCTCCAGAGGACCTTGAAAGAGGACTAAGTGTACAGACTTAGCTTGAGCAGAATACTAAGAGATTTTGCACTGTTACCCTAGTCTAGATTTGACTTTCGAAATTTGTTTTATTTTTACCTGAATTCTTCTTACTTGTTAATATAGTGGCTAATGCTTGTTTCCCAGGCTTCTACATAGGTGGGAAAGTCCAGTTGTTTCATCTACCCTCAGGAGGAACTGAGTCTTCTTAGTTATCCTACAATGTAAACTTCCTTATTAAACTAATAAAACCTATGGATTTGCTATTAATTCAGCCTTTTCTTATTGCTTAAGCTAGGGTGAAGTAGAGAAATGCCCATTCCAGTTTTTGACAGTCTAGATAGAAGATAGAAACCAAGTGATGCTTTTGGCCCTTGAATTAGAACCTTGGGAACTATATATATATGTATTTCTCTAAAGGGTTTAACCTTCTAAAATGCGATAAGACATAAAAACCCCTATTTTATATAAAAGAAAAATTTTAGAAAACTATTTTAAGCAAAAGATTTTTAATAATCTATATTTAAATGTTTTGAACAAACACATGTTGAGGAATAATATCTGATTTATGGGTATGTTTCTCCAGAATATAATATTTACATATTTTGGTGTTTGGTTGGGTTTTTTGTTTGTTTACCACCTTTTTCTTACATTTTTAGCTTAATGAAAAATGTTTACAGAGTCAAATAGCAAATATAACAGTAATTTATATATCACAGTTTATAGTACTGATTCAGTGTCTACTGTCAATTTTTTTGTTTGCTTTATCACGTTTCAAACTGTTTCAAATACCCCTCTCCAGAATGTCAGATCATGCACTATCAGGTAGGTAGGAATCAAGGGAAGATATTTTTATCTTAGGGTAAATGAGCGAAGGTATGTGGGGAGGAGTGTGTGTGCATATGTTATAAGAGAGACACTGTTTTGTTGTTTAG
This sequence comes from Elephantulus edwardii, assembly GCF_000299155.1. Classification (NCBI taxonomy): domain Eukaryota; kingdom Metazoa; phylum Chordata; class Mammalia; order Macroscelidea; family Macroscelididae; genus Elephantulus; species Elephantulus edwardii. The sequence goes on from NW_006399752.1 coordinate 6,064,912, forward strand.
TACAATCCATTTAGAGTAAAAATTTCTATTTTAGTAATCATCTCAAACTGACTTTTCAAAAGAGTTTTCATTGCTTGAAACTATATGTGTTTCCAGTGTCTTCTGTGATAAGTGAACCCAAAATTAGTTTTCTTATTTTCCTACATGAGGCGGAATAATTGAATTTACCTGGATTCATGGCTCTGCCGAATTAATTTTAAGAATGAGGTGTTCTGGGTTGAGGTCTTTTTTTTCCTTTCAGCTTTCTTTTTTATATTTTCAATGTCCTTCATTCATCATTTTATATTTAATAACTTCAACCAATTCAGACATGTCTTTGTTGTTGAAGCAGTTGTCGTCGTTAGGTGCTGTTAAGTTGGGCACAACTCATGGTGATGCTGTGAACAAAAAATTTGAACCCTGTTCTAAATCATGCGTCTTTCGTGCTTCATAGACTATGCAAAGGCGTTTGACCATGTGAATTACAACAAATTGTGGCTAACCATGAGGAAAATGGGAATCCCAGAACACTTGACTGTGCCTATGTGAAACTGTACTTGTACCAGGAAGCAGTACTCAGAACAGAGCAAGGAAACACTGCATCATTCAAAATCAGGAAAGGAGTGTGTCAGGGATGCATCCTGTCCCCATACCTTTTCAATTTGTGTGCAGAACAGATCGTTCAGGAAGTAGGGCTTTACAAGGAGGAATGTGGCATCAAGATTACAGGAAGACTTATCAACAACCAATGATATACAGAAGACACAATCTTGCTTGCTAAAACTGAAGATCTGAAGTACTTGTTGCAGAAGGTCAAGGACTGTAGTCTTCAACATGGATTGAAGCTCAACATCAAGAAGACAAAGATTCTCACCATTGGGCCAATTGGCAGCACCATGATAGATGAAGAGATTGAGGTTGTTAGCAATTACAGTTTGCTGAGCTCCACAATCAACACTCTTAACACCAGCAGTCAGAAAATAAAAGATGAATTGCACTGGGAAAATCTACAGTCAGGCACCTCTCTAAGAGTGCTGAAAAGTGATAATTTCAGTCTAGTGACAAAGGTGCACCTAATTCAGGTCATTGTCTTCTCAATTACTTATTATGCTTCAGAAAGTGGACAATGACTAAGGATGACAGAAGAAGAATTGATGCCTTCAAGTTGTGCTGGAGAAGAGTCTTGAACATACTATGTTCTGCCAAGAAAACAAATAGGTCTGTGTTGAAGAGGGTGAAACCAATTCTCTCCTTGGAAGCTAGGATTTTGAAACTCCATCTCATATACTTTGGGCATGTGGCCAGGAGAGACCGGCCTATGGAAAAGGACATCATGCTTGGAAGGGTGGAGGGACAGTGCAGGAGAAGAAGACCCCAGATGAGATGTACTGATACAATAACTAGGTCAATAGGGGTTGTTGTATCACAATTAGTGAGAATGGCTCAATACAAGGAAGGATTCAGAGCTGCTATACATTGGGTTGCTATAGGTTATGGGCAACTCAATGGCACATAACAACAACATATTATATTGGTTGTTTTTAATTTAAGCCTCTTGTTTAGAGTCAACAAGATCTTGTGGAGAGCCTTTGTATTTAAAAGTCAGTTGTTATATTTTGGAGGAACATTCTTCTAAGTGGTATAGCACTCTTCTGTCAATTTTCTGTACTGAGATAACCTGGGGTTTCTGTGATGCTGAAACTTGTGCCGTTGAGGTGTCAAATGCCATAATACTTACCCCTGGTGGACAGCGTTCTGTGGAGTTCCTAGATTAAGACAAGTTTGGAAGCAAGAGTGGCATCTACTTTCTAAACAACCAGCCTCTGGAAACTATGAATTTTGAGAAATGACAATAGTTATAGAAAGGCTTCATGTACTTTGTTCATAGGGTCACTATGAGTCGTGTTTAACTCTACGGCAATCAACAACAACAACCACCTTTAATTATGCTTTGGCATTGGTTCTTTTCAAATAAGTTTTCCTTTATTTTCACTGAGCACTTATGATTTCAAAGTCTATACTTACCTGCCTGTCACTCTGGTCCTTCCTTCCCACGCACCTCCTTATCTATCACCTTTCTACATAGACATCTATGAAAATACCTCTTATTATACTCTATCTGGCTTTCTTTCTGGTTCTTAGTTATTTGGAAGGAGACAATTAGTCTATCATGACTGCGGGGGGGGGGGATCAAACTATTAAATTCATTGTTTATTGCCGCCACTCAGACTCCTAGCCTTACATCCTTCATTAAAGAAGACTCTCTTTCTCCAGCTGAGTAGCTGGTACATTCGAACTACAGACCTTTCACATGATAGCATCCTCAGAACGCATAATGCCCTCTGCCATCAGAGTGCCTATAGTCACAAAATGCAATGCATTAGACAGTCCTTTTGTCCTTCCCCAACAGCATGTGGAACCCAGCTCAGATAAGATACCTTCAGTTCCATTTAAATTTTTCTTCAGATGTTGAGAAAGGACTATAATTTTATGATTTCCTCCCACCACTCCTTTTTGCTGGTATATAAGGATCACCGGTGATATAGTGTATAAAATGTCAGGCTACTAAGCTAAGGGTCAGAGGTTCAAGGTCATCGGTGAGCAGTAGAAAGATGAGCAGTCTCCTCTAAAGATGTGTAGCTTTAGAAACAAGTGAGAGTTCTGTAAGTTGAAACTCATTCCTTAGAGGTGGTTACCATGCCCTGGGTGTCTTCTGAATCTAATTCTAGATTCTTAGTATTTTATGCACATTGGAATTAGCCAGGAGTTTCAAAGAAAACAACAAATTTTGTTGCTACATCCAACCAAATAAACTTGAATCTCAGGAGAGATTGAAGAGTCTCCTAGGCAATTTGAATGCATAGCCAGGAATAAGAACTTTTGATCTACTTATACTCAACCCGTATTTTTTTTCTGTTATTATCCTATTGTAGTAATTTCCTTCAAAGTTGTTTTTTTAATTTGCTGGGTTTATTCTCCCCCTTTTGCTGGTACTAAAATTTTAAGTGCTTGAAAATAATACTGAAAATTTCCACTCAAATGGCTAGGATGACACAAATCAGTGGTATTTCCACGCAGTTATTTAAAGCTAAGTAAATCAAGGAATGCTGAGGAGAAAATGAGATAAAGAAGATAAGCCAGTGTAAAAGGGAGAAAGAAAGAATTAAGGATAAGGGAAAGTAGTATTCCTCCTTGATTAATTCCCTTGAAGACACTTGTTACAAGAACAATTTCCTGACCACTCCCAGTCACTTGAATCACAAACTCGATTTGCTATGGTGAGAGTTTCATGGATATCTCTAAATAGTTTCCCAGATAATTTATTATTTATTGTCACAAGTGAAAAGGGGGAAAATATTCTTTTAGGAATTGTTTCTACTAAAGTAAAAATTGCTGCATGACACCATGGCTTGGATCAAGCACCCATTAGTCTTCAATCTGACTTCCTTGCTCTTTAGCACTTTAACAAGTCTTTGAATCAAGATTCATTGTTGTTGCAATTATGTGCCACTGAGTCACTGAGTTGCTTGTGACTCATAACCACCCTATATACAACAGCTCTGAACCCTGTTCTATCCTCCTCCAGCCTTATTGTCTCTGCCACACCTACCCCCATTACCCCAGTCACTGAGTCACTCTATCTCACCCAGCATCTTCCTTTCTTGTGCTGTCCAGCCACCCTCCCCCAAAAAACACTATCTTCTTCAATAAATTCTTCAAGTCTTCTTTTTTTCTGCAAAGCAGGTTTGTGACCCTTGCCTAATGTAGGTTGTTGATCTACAATTTAGTAGCCTTCTTCAAATCTGAAATAACACAAAATCACCTGGCTCACTTGTTCAAAATTTAGATTTAGAAATTCTTCGGTGGAAGATTGTAATTTTGTGGGCTTTGCATGGACTTGCCAAATTCACAATTTTTTCCTCCATATCTGATTACTATGATTAGAAGACTGAAAAACACTGATTTTAAAGCAATTGTAGAGAAATTGGGATGAATTCCCTGGAAGCTTTGGACTTGTTTTCTAATTCTAGAAATTTTTATGAGAGGTCATTCATTAGACCTAAGGTATTAATAATTGATATGAAGAATAATAGTATGTTTTCTGGAAGATTCCATTTAGAGGGGATGATGAACACTATACATGAAGGCAGAGTTTAGGGCTGTTGTACATAGGGTCACTATGAACCACAAGCGACTCGATGGCACATAACAACAACAACAACAACATTGCTTTGGCTGAAATGATATTCTGGTTGTGTTAAAGACCTAAAGACGAGCTCTGATGTTATCTCTCCCCCACCTTCTCTACCTGGGAAAATGAAAATGTCTTCTAAGATTTCCCTCTGCTATTCCCTCAGCTCTTTTACATGGCTTTCTAATGAGGTGGTCTGGAGTTTTGTTCTCTAAAGGAATGTAACTCCTAATAGATAGATTCCATAAGAAGGAATAAAAGAAACCTGTTTGACTTGCCAGTTTTGCTGTCTTTCGGCTGTCTATTAATTTATAAAACGGTTTTGCTAACAATCGATTCTTTTTCTCTTTTATTAGCCTTTTAAAATTGTGATTTCAGAGGAAATTTACGGAGTAGATTGGTATGCCACTCAATCATTTGTACATTTTGTTTTCTGGCACTGATTACGGTCCCTGCCTTGTATCAGCACTCTCCTTACTATCTCTCTGTACTTCTTATGTTCATTTATCTTCTATACTCTGGATTTCTGTCTTTAACACTTTATCTCTTGGTTAATACTGTCCTGTGATCTTGTATAGTTGATAGCTCTCACTATCTATCACCTCCCTGACATGCTTCCCCTAAAGACTATCTAAGTTTTACCACAAGACTAAATTATTTTTCTGTTTGTGCACTTAACCATGAATATCTTTGGATCTATTCTACTGATTAAATCTTCCCAACAATTTCCTCTTTAGCATGTGTTTTTTTAAAGTAAATGATCAACAGTTAGGAACCTGGTGGTGCAGGGATTAAGCATTCATCTGTCAGTGGGAAAGCTGGTAGTTTCATTTTTTTTTAAATGCAAGATATTTTTTTAAATAATTTTAATGAGGATTTACAGAGATTTTGGATTTCCATTCATTCATTGCTGTACTTCTCTTCCGCCCAGCCCTCCCCCCTGCCCCCAGTTCACTCCTCTCTTTCAAAAGTAAAAGAAAGACTCCCTCCCTGGTACACAATTCCCCCGCACCCCTCCCACCGCCCCAAGTACATTTCACTATGCAACCTTAATTGTGGACTCTTGTGATAACCATAATACCCTATCATACATCGCTTTTAAATTATTCAG
>NW_006399752.1:6071623-6075751 GCF_000299155.1 Elephantulus edwardii
AGTCCTAATCCAGAACATAAACAGTCTTCCAAGCATCCTGAAAAATCTACCACCAGGAGAAGATAAAATAGATGAATGGGACCTTCTAAGAATCAAATCCCTATGGTAGTTTCATTTTACTAGCTGCTTCCCAGCAAAAAGCTGAGGCCATATACTTTCATATAGATTTATAGTCTTGGAAACACTATCAAACAATCTACTTCCTTTAATAGGGTAATTACAGATTGGCATTAATTCCCTGATGTTGGTTTTACTGGTTTGTTGTGGTTAGGTGTCCTCAAGTTTACTAAGATTCATAACATCACTATGACAACATCACTATGAAACGTTTCAACCTGTCCTCTCCTGTGCCTTCCTTGTCATCCCTGACAGCCACTGTGTCAATCCATCCCTTTGAGGGTCTTCTTCTCTTTCACTGATCCTCCACCTTTCCAAGAAAGATGTCCCTTTCCATTGAAATAGCCTCTCCTAGCAACGTGCCCACAGTATGTGTCATCCTTGCCTCTACTGAGCACCCTGACTGCACTTTTTCCAAGACCTATCTGTTCTTTTGACAGTCCATGGTTTTACTACTAGTCTCTCTCAATTTCTTAGAAATTGTTTTTAAGTGCCTTTTTGAGTACATTTTCGCAATTTAGAATAGGAGATTTAAAATGTGGGGGCTGGGGGGTGGGAGGGAAACCCCTTCTGGTGAAGATTATATTCACTTACTCAGTTTAGGAATGTGTTGCCTTTGAGTATGAGTTACCACTCGTCTAACACTCCAGAGGATTTTCAGAGGCTGTAAATCGTATGGGAAGAGATTTGTTCATCTTTCTCAAGGAGTATCTGGTGGACTACACCACCAGGTGTAAAATCACAAATACCTGCTTAATTTAAGCTGGGGTGGAAGGTATTGAGAGGCTGTGAGTGCATGGAATTGCTGAGTTCTGTATAACCAGTATAGAAAGTGACAATATACTTATGTTTCAGAATCAGGAGAGACTGAGAAAATGAAAATCTGATATTGTCAGCTACTGTAGTGGGAGAGAGGAAGATAAGCATTTATAAACTTAGTTTATCCGTCAACCTCTGTTTTCACTCTCCTCTCTGTGACATGTCCTTCTGTCCTCTGCTGAACTCATTGTCACCCTCAAAAATCCTTGTGTATTTCACCCGGCATGTGTCATCTTGCCAGTCCTCAACATTGAACCACTCCACCATCTGTTAGTTAAAGTTTATTCCCAAGTTGCTGGACTTTACTGGCTAGCTAAACTCTAAAAATTGTCCTGACTGAAAACTCATACAAAAGTAATTCTGTGTCCTTCGTCCAGGTTTCCTCCTTGACCTTCCTTTTTTTTTTGTCTCTTCATCTCTTAACCTGGATTAGCTGTTATATAAATGAATGAGCCGGAAACTTGGAATCAGAAGACATATCTAAATTCTACATTCTGCTATGGTAGTTCAATTTAGAGAGGGATTGTTCCTTTCACTCTGTCTAGTTTTTGCCTATGAAATGAAAGTGTCACGTGACAAATAGGATGTTTTGGACAATAAAGTAGATGTGTGAAAACATTTTGTAAAGTATATGTGGCCTTTGTTGTGTCCACATAGGGTAGTATTGTAATACTTCCTGTGTGAAACAATCCAAATCCTTTACTATAAAATATATTATTGCTTAGTTTTCTTCTTCTTCCATGGAGATTAAGTTCCAAGTTGTCAGTTCTTTGCAGATATGTAATTTATAATCTCCACTGACATCTCTACCTAAAAAATGCCTACAAAAAGAGTCTCCTTATTTTCTGCCAAAACATCTTTCTGATTTAGGGCGATTCTGGTTAATTATTAGAGATTCTTCAGAATTAGATGGACTTGTTAGTTTCATTTTCATCATCACATTAAAAAAAAAACAAAACCACAACCCAAAACTTTCCTTCAATCACATTTTCACAAGGACATAACATTTTCTTCTATTAGTTAGCTACTAATAAAAACCGGCAATACTTGTTTTGTGTATTAGTTCACCATTTATGGTATGATTAAGATCATATATATATGGGGTTTGCAAATTTGATTATGGGAATTATCACAAATGAAAACAAATAAAGTAGTCTAAATTTCTAAGCTATATGCTTTAGACTATTTCTTTTCATTTGTGATAATTCCCATAATCAAATTTGCAACCCCCTTTCAAAGTTTTATTTGCATAAGCACATTTTTTGCCTCTCAGGTCAGAGTTGATACAACTTTAAACACATTTCCTTCATATAGTCATCTGAATATCTATCCTGTATCACTTCATTCCTAGAACTCTATCTCAAATTCTAGGATTGTTATTATTGGAGGCCTCCTTAATATCAGTGAGAATTCATAGAAAACCTCAACCCCTTTGGCATCCTTATTTCTGTGGATTTCTTGTTGTTGATTGGAGCCGTTGAGTCTAGTATGATGGACAGCAAACCGAGGAACAACAGCTCTGAACTCTGTCCTGTCCTGTGCCATTCTTGTCATTTCTGACACACTTGAACCCATTGCTGAAGTCATTGTGTCAATTCATCTTGAGGGTTTTCTTCTCCTTTATTGACCCTCCATCTTTCCAAGTATGATGTTTCTTTCCAAGGAATAGTCCCTCCTAACATCATACCCAAAATAAATGTTTGATTATTCCTTCCTAAAAAATAAGTTCTCATAAAAAAAAAATAGGAAACAATCATGCTTATAAGGCAACTACAGAAGCAAAATGTGCTTTTCTGATATTTATAATTGATAGATTAAAAAAAGATTTGCGGAACTCGAAGATGGTGGGGGTGGAGAGCATAGTGTGAAGAGCCAGAGGGATAGCAACCTGTGTAGAGAGGATACCAGACAGTACTTTACGCTCCACAGAGTCTGACCATCACAGCGTGAGGCCAACGGTAGGATTTTGAATCAGAACTTTTGCTAATACATTATTTTAGAAGCTTTAAAAACCGGAGCCCTGCCTGCCTGCCCTGCAGCGGTCCCCACAGCGGTCCCATCGCAGACCCAGCAAAAGCTGGAATCCACTAGCTGAGCTGAGCTGCATTGAGACTCACCTGAAAGGAAAAAGGTTAGTGGGGAAATCGGCTGAATTCTCTTAAGCCCACTAAAACCTGGAGGGTCTGAGGTGTGGCGGACAATAGGAATTGAATCATAACTTTTGTCGAAACTTTTAGTATTGGAACTGTGGGAACAAAGCCGCGCAGACTCGGCAAAAACCAGAAGCCACTAGATGAGCTTCTAAGAGACCCATTTGAAAGGGGAAAACTTAGTGGAGAAATTGATTTAATTCACTTAAGCTACACTAAGACCCAGTGGGTCTGTTGCGTGACGTGGACAGTAGAAATTTTGAATAAGAACTTCTGCTGGAGTGGACTCAGAATGAGCTAATAGCCTCTGTTGCAATCCGGATCACTTTTCAGTCCACAATGCAGATCGGTAAATGCCAGAATCTGCAAGCCGAGCTTCTGAGGGACCCATTTGAAAGGGATAATCTTTGTGGGGAAAGTGGCTGAATTTTCAAAAGTGCCACTGAGGTCCAGTGGGTTTGTTGCATGATGGAGACAGTAGGAATTTGAATAAGAACTTTTGATGGATTAGAGTCGAAACTGTACAAAAGAAGCCTGGGTTGCAATCTGGTCCACATTTCAGTGCGCACTCCAGATCAACAAAAGCCAGAAGCTGTTGGACCCATTTGAAGGGGGAAAGCTTAGTGAGAAAATTGGCGATTCCTCTTAAGTCCCACTAAGAACCAGTAGGTCTGTTGTTTGATGTGGACAATAGGAATTCTAAAAAGAACTTGTATTGATACAAATAGTTTTAGGTACCACAGGATCTTAAACCCGTATTGCTTTACGGAAATTTGACAGGTCCTCCTAACTGACCTTTTCTTTGAGTTAGAAATTCAGAGAAATTGTCTTCAGATCAAGTTTAAATCAATGTCTCGAAGAAAACTAGCTACTGTACACACTACACAAATGCAAAACACGATGATACCACCAAAGGGTGACACAGTAGCAATGGATTTCCTAAAAACAGAAATTCTGATGGAACTTTCTGACACAGAATTTAGAAGAACAATGATTCAATATTTTCAATGGATAAAAGACAAACTCGAAGAACTACAGGATG
>NW_006399752.1:6084276-6091586 GCF_000299155.1 Elephantulus edwardii
CTCCCTCTACCCACCAAATTATACAACTCCATAATTTTCTCCTTGCCCACCCTCACTCCTCTGTTCCCACCCCTTCCCCCCTTGGATCCCCACACACTTTTACTAGCTATCCTTCTGCTTTACAGTAATGGTCCTATGCAGTATTTGTTCTTATGAGACCGAGTTAGTTCACTCAGTATAATGCTGACTAGTCTCTTCCAAGTTACGTAGTAATTTTAGAAATCTTGCTCCTGAGTGCTGTGTATTATTTCATAGTGTAAAACATTTTTAAAACCTCTTGTACTTAATTAATTTCACTTTTCCTTCTCTGACATTAGGGATGTTGTTGCCAATGTCAGGTGGATCTTGGCTGAAAACAGAGAGTATCAGAAGAATATCTATCTCTGTTTCATTGGCTATGCAAAGGCATTTGACTGTGTGGATCACAATATATTGTGGCTAACCTTGAGGAAAGTGGGAATCTCAGAGCACTTGATTATGCTTATACGAAACCTATACTTGGACCAAGAAGCTGTCTTGAACAGAGCAAGGAGAAACTACATGGTTCCTAATCAAGAAAGGAGTGTCAAGGATGAATCCTGTCCCCGTACCTTTTCAATCTGTATGCAGAACAGATCATTCAGGAAGCAGGACTTTATGAAGAAGAGTATCGCATCAGGACCGGAGGAAGACTCATTAAGAACCTACGATATGCTGATGACACAACCTTGTTTGCTGAAACTGAAGAGGACCTGAAGCACTTGCTTGCTACCAAAGGTCAAGGACTGTAGTCTTCAATATGGATTGAAACTCAATATCAAGAAGACATAAATTCTCACCAATGAGCCAATTAGCAGCATTTTATTAGATGGAGATTGAGGTTGTTAACAATTATGGCTTGCTCAGATCCACAATCAACACTCTTAACACCAGCAGTCAGGACTAAAAGATTAATTGCATTGGGAAAATCTGCTGTCATGTACCTCCCCAAAGTGCTGAAGAGCAACGATGTCAGTCTAGATACAAAGGTGTTCATAAATCTAGGCCATGGTTTTCTCAATTACTTATTATGCTTCAGAGAGTTGAACAATGACTAAGGATTACATAAGATGAATAGAAGTCTTCGAATTGTGGTGCTGGAGAAGAATTTGAACATACCATCGACTGCCAAGAAAACAAATTGGTCTGTCTTGGAGAGGGTGAAGCCAAGTCTTTCCTTGGAGGATAGGAATTTTAAGCTCCTCCTCACATACTCCGGGAGGCTGGGCTCTATGAGGAGAAATGAGGGTCAAGATTGGTGGGAGACCTATTAACAACCTGCATTATCTAGATGACACAACCACTCTTGGCACTTGTAGCCAGGAAATTAAAAGACATATTGCCATGGGAAAGTTTGCTGTTAGGGACCTCTCCAAAGTACTGAAGAGCACTGGTGTCTCTCTGGTGACTAAGGTGCATCTGATACAGCCATGGTCTTTGCTATCACTTGGTATGCATCAGAGAATTAGACAATGACCAAGGAGGATAGAAGAAGAATTGATGCCTTTGAGCTGTGGTGCTGGCGAAGAGTATTGAGAGTGCCATGGACTGCTAAGAAAACAAACAGATTCATCCTGGAGAGGGTTAAACCAGGTGGCTCCTTGGAGGCCAGGATTCTGAGGCTCCATCTAACATACTTTGGACATGTTGTGAGGAGAGACCGGTCCTTGGAGGACATCATGCTTGGGTGGGTGGAGAGACGGTGCAGGAGGGGAAGGCCTTCTATTAGGTGGATTGATTTAGTGACTCGGGAAATCGGGATGTGAGTGTCAGAGACAGTACAATTGGCACGGGACTGAGCAAAGTTTAGAGCTGTTGTACATAGGATCACTATGAGTCACAAGCTACTAAATGACACATAACAACAACCTCACATACTTCGGGTCTGTAGCCAGGAGAGATTGGACCTAGGAGAAGGACATCATGCTTGGAAGGGTGGACAGACAGCACAGGAGAGGGAGACCTCAGATAAGATGGATTGATACAGTAATTGGGACAATGGAAGTTGGTGTGTAATTGGGACAATGGAAGTTGATGTGTCAGAGTTAGTGAGACTAACTCGGGATGGTGAAAGATTCAGAGCTGCTCTACATAGGATCACTATACATCACAGGCAACTCAATGGCACATAAGAACAATAACATACTACATCAGGTTTGAAAGCAGGAGTGACATCCACTTCCTAAATAACATGCCTCTGGAAACTCTATGAACTTTGATAGATGTTGATCATTGTAGAGGGGCTTAATACCTTTTGTTCATTGGGTCATTCCAAATTGTGCTTGACTCGAAGGCAATCAACAACAGCAACAACAACAGCTCTGTGACAACCCTTATATAAGTTTAATCAAACCATGTTTACCTTTGGTTCATTTGATAGAATTAAAACTTGTACATGCATCATTGTATATAGAGTTATACCTACTCAGGAGGCTATCAGTGTGAAGTCATATGCATTCTCACATTTTCTCTACATTTCTCTCAGGATATAGAGATTTTAAAGTTTAAGACTGTTTTGCAATTAAAAAATTAATATTAATTTTCTATATCAGATGATTTAAGACTTATGTGACCTACCTTAATGGAAAAATGCTGAGAAAGAAGTTCCCTGGTCTTCAATGAAATTTGTGAATACTTATTCAGGGAAACCTCCCAAGCATGAGAGCAGTGTTTGAATTGTCATCATGTCTATAGCTATATTTTCTTGGTGCTTGAAATTAGCATTGGTTCATACATTGGAAATGCAAACTTGAAATACCCTAGGTTTTAGTTCTGAGAGACTATTTCCACATTAATGAGAAAGAGTGTTAATGTTAACTATAATACTTTTCTACGCAATCTTTTAGTTTGTTTATTTTTCTTCTCAGAAAATGCACTTTTACTCTTAGAGTTTTAAAGAGTATGCTGTACTCTGTAGAGACTGATTGGTTCTTTAACTGCTGGTGGGCAAATTTCGTAGTTTCCACTACTTTATGGAAAATATTATAAGAAATATGAATGGACAGTAATGATGAAATTTACTTATAACTTATTCTACAAATACTTTATCTTCACTTCTGCAACAACATAGCTATCTATGTGTCATTATTTTCCTTTTACATTATGGATATTATCAGAGAAGGAGTTTAAAAAAGGATGGATATACTCAGACTGATGCAGCTAATGTGTGGAAAAAAAATCAATATTTGAAACAAGATTGTGGTCTGATTTCATATCATGTGCTCTTACACACTTAATATAGTAAAGGTCTTCATTGCATTGACTTAGGGGATAGGCCACGTAGTGAATATGACAAATATACTCACCAAGAAGGTTAATAGAAGATTACTTTATGCTGTGTGATTTGCATAGTTACCATCCAACCCTCTGTTTAACTTTGTGCAGGATTATTGTGTTCCTTTTCCTTAAAGCAACCTCACTAATTATATAAGCTGTTGTTAGGTGTCATCGGTTGATTCAGAGTCATAGCACTTTTCTGTACAACAGGACAAATCCTAATCTGCCCCATTTTTACAATCTTTGTTATGATTAATCCCATTGCTACAGCCACAGTGCCAATCCACTTCATTGAGGGTCTTCTTTTCTTTTTCTGACTTTTGCAACCATAATGTCCTTTCCTAAGAACCGACCCCTCCTAACAGCATGCTTAAAACAAGTAAGAAAAAAATTCACAATTTGACTTCTAAAAAGTGATCTGTTTATGCTTCTTATAAGACAAATTTGTTTCTTTTGGAAATCCATAGTACTGTCAATATTCTTTGCTAAAACCACACAGTTCAATTCCAGGATAACAATCCTTTAGCCTTACTTAATCATAGTCCAAATTTTATATGTATATGAAACAATTGAAAATAGTATGGCTTGGGTTAGGTGCACCTCAATCTTCATGGTAACATCTTTGCTCATTAGCCTTTTAAAGACACTCTTGATTGCAGATTTGCATGTTGCAATACATCTTCTGGTTTCTTGGCTGCTGTTTCCATGAGTGCTGATTGTGGATCCAAGTAAAATTACATCATTGACATCTTCAATCTATTCTCCATCATGTTGTTGACAATTGATCCAGTGGTGAGAATTTTTTTTCCTTGATAATGAGATGTAATTAATTCTCAAACTCACTCAATTTGTGTGATGAGAGGGGTTTTGTGCTCTTAATGTAGAAGTATAATCCTTCTGTTGCTATTGGGTGCCTTGCATCCACTGTGACTCATAACAATCCTATGAACAACAGATCTGAAGCCAGCCCTAGCCTGCACCATCCCCATGGTCTCATGCTTGAGCCCATAGACGTAGTCATTGTGTCAATCCATTCCACTAAAGATCGCCATCTCTTTCACTAACCCTCTACCGTTATCAACATGATGTCATTTTCCAAGGATCAGATGCTCCTGACAAACTGTCTAAAGAAAAAAAAATATATAATGTGGGATAGTTTCATTATATTTGCTGTTAAGGAACATGCTAGTTGCATTTCTTCCAGGACAGTCTGTAATATATTCAATAATACTCTTTGTCAACACCACAATTCAAAAGTATGAATTCTTCTTTAGTGTTCTTCCTTATTCATTTCCTGACTTTTCCAAAGGCCTCACTAAATCTGTGCCTGCCCAAGATAAGTATTCAACATATGTGAGTGCTTTTCATTTACATACCTGCATCATATTGCTGAAAATTATAATATTCATGAGGTTAATTTGCAAGTTTCTCACTCAATGTTTCATATTCCCTATGTGCATACTTTTTGTTGATTCTTTATCCATTCACTTTTCTTTTCTGTCTTTGAATAAGTACATCCAATGTGTTCCTTCAAAACAAAGATAGTAAAGCTTTGTTTCACATAATTTGGACATGTTAGGAGAGGCTACTCCTTGGAAAGGCACATCATACTTGGAGCAGTGGAGGGTCAGTCAAGGAGAGGAAGACCCTCAACAAGATGGATTGATAGTATCTGAAGCAATGGACTGAAAAGTGTTAAGAATGGTATATACTGTGTAGGATAAGATAGAGTTCAGGTCCATATTTATAGAATTGCTATAAGTTGTACTCAACTTTATGGCACTAAACAACAATTCTATTAGAGTATTTCATAGTTGCATACTAACTTACATGAAAACAGATTTAGAAATTATTTTTCAAGTGTAAAATAAAATGAATTTTTATTACTTTCATTATTTGGTACATGATTTTGAGACTTGATAGGGCATTATGGAAAGACAGATTCTCACTGACATACTATATTAATAATTTTTTTATTTGATGCATTGAACATTGATGAACAAAGACCAGACCAGTTGTGGAATGACATTATTACAAATATAAGTCAGAAAAATATATGACTAAGAAGGATGTCAGAAGCTACTCTGAAACTTGCACTGGAAAGAAAAGACAAAATAAGAGAAAGAAATGCTGAGGTAAGAGACCTAAACCAGAGATTTCAAAAGGCAGCTTGAGAAAACACATGAAGTATTGAAATGAAATGTGCGTTGGTCTGGAGTTAGAAAACAAAAGGGAAGAAAATATTAAACATTCTTCAAGCTGAAAGAACTTAAAAGCAAAAAAAAAAAAAAAAGAAAGAACTTAAAAGCAAATTTAAGCCTCCAGTTGCAACACTAAAGAATCCTATTGGCAAAATCTTAAATGATGCCGAAAACATTAAAAAAAAACAAACCCAAACAAACAAAAAAGATGGAAGGCATACACTGATTCATTGTATCAAAGGAATTAGTTAACAGGAAAGCATTTCAGGATGTAGCATATGATTAAGAACCAGCAGTACTGAAAGCAGGTCATGCTGCACAGAAGGCATTGGCAAAAAAGAAGGCTCTAGAAATTGATGAATTAATTAAGATGTTTCAAGAAACAGAAGCAACTCTGGACATGCTCACCAGTCTTTGCCAACAAATATGGAAGACAGTCCTCTGGTCAACTAACTGAAAGAGATCTATATTTATTCCCACTCTCAAAAAAGATGAGCTAACAGACTGGAAATTATCAAATAATATAGTTGATATCACATGCATGTGAAATCTTGAAGATGTTAAAAAAAAAGACAGGAACCATACATCAGCAAGAAACTTCTAGAAATTCTAGAAAGCTTGATTTATAAGAGGCTATGACACAAGGGACACCATTATTGACGGTCAGATGGCCCTTGGATGAAAGCAGAGAATACCAGGAACATGTTTATCTATATTTTATTGACTATGCAAAGGCATTTGACTTTGTAAACTGTTGAGAACAGGAATCCCAGTGACTATCACAATGAGCTGAGTATGACAGAGATTATGAGGACGGTGCAGAGTAGGGTATGATCAGGGTCTCTTATTCAAAGGCTGCTATGACACCTAACAGATCAACGATACCTGTCACTCCCTCTGTAGAATACCATTTGAGATCCTGAATAAAATACCAAGAATTCAATGAATTCAACATGACTTTGAATCATCATGAGTATAAATACATCAAAAATGGGCTATTGAAAGAGCCATGGGCTAAATGTGCAATCTGTGCTATATCAGTTAAGAATGACAAAATGAGAGTGCAACAATGAATGAATGGAAATCCAAAATCTCTGTAAATGTTCATTGAAATTAATAAAAAAAGAATAACAAAATGTTATTAGATTATGATGTTGTTACTATGCGCAATTGAATTGAACTGACCCATAGTTGACCCTTCAGGTGGTTTTCAGAGACTGTAAATTGCGTAGGAGGTGATTGTCCATCTTTCTTCCTCAGAGCAGCTGGTGGATTTGAACCACAATAGATGAATCTTTGAGTTGGCAGCACAACTTTTTACCATCAATCCACCAGATCTTCCCCTAATATTAGAATGCTAGCAGAAAGCTATAGATCATAACAAACTGTGGCTGACTCTGAGAAGAATGGGAAACACAGAACACTTGGTCATGCTAATGTGATACCAATACTTGACCTGGGAGGAAGTCGTCAGAACAGAGCAAAGTAACACTGCATAGTTTAAAACTGAGAAGGGTGTACACCAGGGATGTGTCCTATCTCCATACATTTTCAACCTGTATGCAGAACAGATTATCCGGGAAGCTGGGTTCTCTGAGAAGAAGTGTGGTGTAAGGATTGGTGGAAGATTCATAAACAATCTTTGTTATGCAGATGACACAACCCTGCTTGCTGAAACTGAGAAGGACCTGAAGCACTTGCTGCAATATGGATTGAGGCTCAATGTCAAGAAGACAAAGATTCTCACCACTGGACCAATTGGTAGCATCAGGATGGATGGTGAAGACATTGAGATTGTTCACATCTTTAGTCTGC
>NW_006399752.1:6092096-6100018 GCF_000299155.1 Elephantulus edwardii
AGGATAGAGCAGGGTTTAGGACTGTTTTACATCGGGTAGCTGTGAGTTGCAGGTGACTCAATGGCACATAACAACAACAGCAGCAGCAGCAGAATATTGGAATGCAGATAGAAAATAAACTCTTGGAGAGCTCAAAGTCATGTAGTATTTAGTAGGGTAAAGAATGGAACTCAGTTTTGTGACCTCACAGCTCTTGATCTAAACCCCACAGCTCCAATCTCCCTTTATATAACATTGCTCAGACCACTAACATCTTGGTTCAGTTTCATTAAGTAGGGATATGAATAGTTACCTGATTCAGAGAGAGGAGAAAACCTCGAAAAACTAAACTCTCATGTCAGAAGTGTTCAGACAGATCATGGAGTTAATTATATATTCTAAAATTATGCAAATCACCTTTTTAGTTGCGAATTAATCAATGTTAATCACTTGAAAAATAGCTTTTAAGGTCTGATTTTCCTTAGAGATGTGTCAGAGTAGTTGAAATTCTCCTAGTAAGCTTCCTTTTTAAGAATTCCATTTTTTTTCCTTGGCAGATGAAGACTACTTGAGTTATTTTGGTGTTGAGCAACAGACACAGTAGGTGATTAAATTAGAGGCAGGTGTAAAACCAAAGAGTTACCAGACCTTTATTTCCTGCCCCTGAGGTGACGGATCCATAGTAAATTTCTGACACTTGGCTGCTTTCCTTTTCCAGACAGGAAAAAGATACCACTGTGACCTGCTATTTAGAAAAAAAAAGAATCAATAAAGAAGTAGAATGCATATTGGGTGAGGGAATGTGGTTCATCTGCTTATTTGAATTCAAAAGCAAAGCATTCTCAGCTGTGGGTCTTTCAAGTGCACATTAAGATAAATGCAAATAGAGCAAACGAAATGGCAATCCTCTATCAGCAAACAGGAAGGCTCAGAACTCTCCATTCATTTTCCAAAGACCTTAATCTAATGATGTTAAGTAAAGTTTCTGAAGGTCCTCTGGTGAATGAAATTCATCCCCGTTTGTTGCTGACCTTCATAATTATGTAAAAACAACAGAACTGTAGACTTATTCTTGTAACACTGGGAAATGCTCCAAATCCATTGTGAAAGGGAAACTTGATTCTTGAGCTTGTCAAGTGTTATCATTTATTTATTTCCAGATATGATTGGAGATGTGCTATGAATCTACGTTTTGTAGAAAGGTTATTTATATTTTCACTCAAAATGGTTTTTCAGAGTAATAGTATCACTTTTAATATGAATATTAGATTATCAGTATAGTTTTTAAATTTTATACAGATTTATCTACAAAATTAGAACACATTGTTTTTACACAAGATCTTTCCAATTTCCTTCACCCCTCACACATCAAATTGTGCGACCCTATGGTTAACAGTCCCTCTCCCCACCCAACATAATTTTAGTGCTTCAGGGTACAAGTACACTTTGTAATATTAATATGTAAACTAAATATTTGTATAAAGATATAAGTATTTATAGATAAATATAAACACTTGCTGCAAAAGACCAAAAACTACGGTCTTAAATATGGATTGCATCGCAACATCGAGAAGACTAAAATCCTCACCACTGGACTGATAAACAACATCATGATAGGTGGAAAAAAGATTACAATTATAAATGATTTCATCTTACTTGTATCCACAGTCAATACCATTGGTATTAAGAATCAAGAGATCAGGGGTTGAATTGCTCCGGGAAAGCGAGCTGTCGGGGACCTCTCCAAATTACTGAGGAGTAACAATATCAGTTTTAAGATGAAAGTGGTGTACCTGATACAGGTTATTGTCTTTTCAGATCACTTACTATACATCTGAAAGCTGGACAATGAAAAAGATGACAAAAAAGAATTGATGTCTTTGAGTTGTGATTTTGGAGATGTCAACAAACTGCTAAAAGAGAATATCTTAGAAAAAGTGCAGCCATAGGGCTCATTGGAAACAAGAATGGTGAATTACGACCTTACTTGGGAGGAGCTGGGGAGCATTATTCTGAATGAACTAACTCAGTCTGTAAGGACAAATACTGTCTAAAACCATTATTGTAGAATGAGTATGAGGATCTAAGGTGGGGCTGGGTGGAGAGTGGAAGCAGAAGGGTGAGGGTGGGCTGGGGGCGGGGTAGAGAGTGGAAGCAGAAGGGCGAGGATTGGAGGGGGGCAGGAGTTGTTAATCATAGGTTCGTATAATCTGACGGGTCAGGGTAGGGGTAGAGGTGAAGGAAATGGGAAAGTTCCTGTGAAAAATAATGTTTTCTAACTGTGTAAATAATCCAGTATAGTAATAATAAAAACTAAAATAATAAAAAGGAATAGTGAAACTTCATCTCACATAATGTGGGCTTATTTTAGGAGAGTGTATTCTTTGGAAAGAGACACTGTACTTGGAAATGGAATGGAAAGGTGGAGTTAAAGTGGAAGAGAGTAAGACCCTCAACAAGATAGACTGACACAATGACTGCAGCAATGGACTCAAGTGTGTCAGAGATGATAAAGATTGCAAAGAATAGTAGAAGATTCAGATCTGATTTTCATAGAATTGCTGTGAGTCATACTTAATGGCATATAACAACAACAACAACAAAATACTGCTCTTAAGTTTCTGATGGTTCTTGACATGTTGATGATTTTTCTTTGCCACTTCTAAACACAGTGCATTGGTTGGGATTTTTTTATAAATTATGTTCTTACTTTTTGAGGTTAGTCTGTTCTTGCTCATATGGTTCTTAAATGCAGTAGCTTAATATGATATGAAAGACAGATTAATTGCTAATTAGAAATAGTTTGATTTCTCAACTGAGGATTTGCAAATTGAAAACAAAACAAAACAATCCATTGATGTCAAGTTGATTACATCTTATAACAACCTTCATAGGAAAGTCTAACTGATGGGGTGGTATTAATAAGTTCCTCTACAAGGAATAGCCCCTCCTAGCAATATGTCCAAAGTATGTGAGACAAAGCCTCATCATTCTTGCCTCCAAAGAACACTGTGACTGCACAATCTCCTAGACGTATCTGTTTGTTTTCTTGACTGTCCGTGGAATGTTCAGTGTTCTTCTCCAGTACCACAGATCAAAAGCATCAATTCTTTTTCTGTCATCCTTACTCATTGTCCAGGTCTTGGATGCATAATTAGTAATTGGAAAGGCCATGGCCTGAATCAGATGCAATTTAGTCATCAAACTATTCCTTCTCAATAATTTGGAAAGGTTCCTAACTACTGTGCGGATCATGACAAGTTGTGGCTGGCATTGAGGAGAATGGGAACCCCAGAGCACTTGATTAGATGCTCATGCGGAACCTTTGCCTGGACTGTTGTGCAAAGGGAGCAGGGGAGCACTTCATGGTTTGGAATTGGGAAAGAAATGTACTAAGGATATCATCTATCTCCATACCTGTTCAATCTATATGTTGAGCAAATTATCCGAGAAGCTGGACTCTATGAAGAGTAATGAATGTGGCATCAGGATTGGAGGTAGACTCATCAATAACCTGTGTTATGCAGATGACACAACCTTTCTTGCTAAAAGTAAGTATGATTTGAAGCAATTGTTGCAGAAGATCAAGGAATGCAGCCTTCAATATGGATTGTGTCTCAATATCAAGAAAAAAAACCAACTCTTACCGCTGGACCAATAGGCAGTGTCATGATAGAGGGAGAGGAGCTTGAAACTGTCAACAGCTTCATCTTACTTGGATCCACGATTAACACCTTTGCTACAAGCAGTCAGGGAATAAGGAGACACGTTGTACTGGGATTATTACCACTATTAATAAAAGATGAATATCACTTGCAGGCCTGGGCCATAAGAAACCTTTATCTGCAGCCTTCTATGTTCTTTTCTCTCTCTGGTTCAATGCAGATAAGAGCAGCCCCTTGCCGAAGACTGAAATACACAAGCTGCAGAACTTTAACCTAGAAGGCATGGAAATCTCCATGTAACTGCTTGAAAGAAAACTACTTGAATCAGGAAAACCCACATTGGGCTGTTTGTGAATGGGGCAGACACATTTCTATTTTGGTGAGTCCTTGAAATTTGGAGTTTGTATCTCCAGTTCTGAGCACGGTGACACCTCTAATATCATAGGAGTCTGCTGTGGTAGGTATGATTCCAAATCCCACATTCTCACATCTCTCTCTATTTGTATGAGGTTTTAGCTCTGGGAAATCATCCGAATATGAACCTGTACTTCAGCTACTCAGCCACAAGGAATTGCTATTTCAAATCAAGTTAATAGGACAGGACATTAGCCGGAACTGTTTTTGTCTTCCAAGGAAGACTCTATTTTCTTAATAATTTTGAGTTAAGGATGGACTAAAATACAACTCTTACTTTGATGTTTTGTTTTGTAATTGATTCACTCATTCTAGTAGGTTGCATAATTAATTTGTTTATTTTCCTCCTGAACTACTACATCTAAGAAGGATCTCTGCTGGCATAATTCTTGAGATACTAGATTGCTAAACAAAAGGTTGGGAGTTTGAATCCATTGGCTCTGCCAGGGAATTATAACTGGCTCCTCATAAAGACTTAGAGTTTATTGGACAGTGACTATGAGTTAGAACCAAGTGGATGGTGGTGGATTTGGTTTTATGTCATTTATAATATTTTATCCTAAAGGTGGCAGGGAGGTAATTGTATATCGATGAATGAATATTTTAAAAAACAAAAAAGGTGAGTTCAGGGAGGGGGGAAATAGGGAGGAAAGGTAAAACGTGCAACAATGAATGAATGAAAAATATAACTTCTCTGTAAACTTTCCTTAAAAATCACAATTAAAATAAAAAAATTTTAAAAACAAAAGAAAGGTTTATAGACAATCTTGGGGTGTTAAAAAGAATAGTAAGGGTGAGAGAGAGGATTAAAATGTAATAAATGGATGAGTTGGGTGAACATAAAAACAATATTTAATAAGGGATGGACAATGTAATTAATTAATTCATTAATAAATTATGTTGTTGATTGTTGTCAAGTAGAGAAAAAAATCATAACGACCCTATAAATAAAAGACATGAGGCCTTTCTATAACTATTGTTGTCTCTCCAAGTTTATAGAGTTTCCTGAGGCATGTGGTTTAGGAAGTGGTGCCACTCCTGCTTTCAAACCTGTCTTAAACTGGGAGGTCCACCAAACACTGTCCACAATGGGTAACCATTATGATGTCTGAGACCCCATTGGCACAAGGTTCAGCGTTACAGCAAACGCAGGTTACCTCAGCACAGCAAATTGACAGAAGAGTGCTGTACAATTTAGAAGAATGTTCCTCCAAAATATAGTAACAAGGGATTAAAATATAATCCCTCAGGCCCAACTTTTAAATACAAGATCCCTCCAGGAGGTCTTGTTGACTCTAAACAAGAGGTTTAAATAAAAAAACAACCAAATATTCCACACCAATTCTCAACCAAAACAGGAGAGCCCACCATACAGAGTCCAGCCGCTTCACCCAATCATATAGTAAATGTAAAACTAAATGTCTATGAACCAATGAAGACTCAAAAATTTGTCAGCTTCCACTCGAATAGAATAATTTTTTTTAAATTAGAAAAAGATATTTAAAAAATAAAGAACATGCTCTCTTTCCATCATATTTCTTATTACTGTTTCTGTGGAATGACATTCTGGAGTTAGCCAATCTTAGGTTCAATTTCTAATTCTCATGTGGTTTTTTGGCAACTTTGACTTTTGGCAAACAATATCAACAACAAAATGATGATTAAATTGTAGTTTAAAACTTTTTTTAAAAAGGAGTTTATTTTCTCTTCTATTTTCAGAGGAGTAGTTTAAACAAATTACTAGTTAGTAGTCCAAAGTTTTTTAAACTGCTGGTCAGTCTGATACTTCTCTAAATCTGAACATTCACATTAAGACAGACTAGGAAGAAGGATTGGCCATCCACTTCTGAAATAGCAGGCCTCTGAAAACCCTATGTACAACAGAACACATTTAGATAACAGAAACGGCAAAGGAGGTTGAGTTTTCAAGTATGGAATCAGTGACTGGGATAATTGGGATGGGAGTGTCAGAGACAATGCGATTGGCACAGGACAGAGCGGAGTTTAGTGCTGTTGTACATAGGGTCGCTATGAGTCGCAAGCAACTCGACGGCAACAACAACAACAACAACCAAAAGATTACAGTTCTTCATTTCCAGTGGTTCCAGTGGGGCATTTCAAGAGAAAAATGAACATTCTCTTTCCATTAAGATTTATAGTCTCAGAAACCTGGTGTTTTGAAGAAGAAAATTCCTGATGTAATTCTGTGGTGGTTATTTAGTACCCAATTCTGCCAGTTGGTTTTTAAGCCTATATGAGCCATCAGGGAGTTCTGGTGGCATAGTCCCTATGGAGTTGCACTTGTAACTCAAAGGTCCTGCTTCTCTGATGTTTTGAATCCACCAGCTGCTCCATGGAAGAAAGATGATAAATCTCCCTTGCAAATTACAGTCTCTGAAAACCCACTGGTAGCTCAATTATGAGTCAGTTCATGAAAACAATGAGAGTTGAATTGAGAGAGTGCTGAGCCATTATCCGTAAATCAGTGTCCTTTGGAGATTCCTTATACCAGGCAGGAAGCTCAGGACACAGAGTCTCTGAGTTCAGCCTTTACTCATTCATGGGTCAAGTACCATTTTCACAAGATTATCTCTGTGCAAAGGCATATGGTGGATTATGAAATTCTTCCAATTTCAGTTTACTTTCTCAGATTCCCTGATTTCTCCATGCCTGAGTTTAAACAGATTCGTTAGACCCAGTCTCTCACTGACCTAGTCAGAAACGTATTCCAAATGCTGTGCCTTTTGTGGTTTTATTGAATATTTAAAGAACTAGTAGGAAGTGGAGAATTTTCTATCGTGCTGATTCCTTTCTCTGCTTGACTCCAAGTCTGCTTTATCTTTGTAGCAAGTTTCCCCTTCGTGCTTCAAAGCCATCTAAAAATTCCTTGATTTATGTAAGTTATATGCCATCGTTATATAAGTATCTAAAAATTCCTTGACTTATATAAGTTATGTGCTGTTGAGTAGCCTGTAACTCATAATGACCCTATGTACAACAGCCCTAAACACTGCTCTATCCTGTCCCAATCTTACTGTCTCTGACACATTCCCATTATGGCAGTCACGGAATCAATCCATCTCATCAAGAGTCTACCTCTCCCGTGTCTCTCCACCTTCCCAAGTATGACATCCCTCTCCAAGAACTGGTCCCTCCTTGCAATATGTCAAAAGTAAGTCAGAGGAAGCTTCAGAATCCTTGCCTCCAAGGAGTAGCCTGGTTTCACCTTCTCTATGATGAACCTGTTTGTTCTCTTAGCAGTCCATGTTATAATCAATACTCTTCTACAGCACCACAGCTCAAAGGCATCAATTCTCCTTCTATCATGCCTAGTCATTGTTCGGCTCTCTGATGCATAACAAGTGATTGCAAAGTCCATGGCCTGTATTAGGCGCACCTTAGTACTGCTGTGCAGTACTTTGGAGAGGTCTCTGACAACAGACTTTCCCAATGCAATTTTTTTTTTTTTAGATTTTAAGGAAATTTTATAAAGAAACTGAATTTCTATTCATTCATTGCTGGTGCTAAGAGTGTTGATTGTGAAGTCAAGCAAACTAAAGCTTTAACAATCTCAATCTCTTCACCATCTATCATGATGCGGCCAATCAGCCCAGTGTTGAGAATCTTTGTTTTCTTAATATTGAGCTTCAATCCATATTTTGGGCTGTAGTCCTTGATCTTCTGCAGCAAGCTCTTCAGGTCCTCCTCAGTTTTATTAAGCATGGTTGTCACATCTGCATAATTAGATTTTTGATGAATCTTCCTCCAAACCTGATGACACATTTCTCCTCACAGAGCGCAGCCTCCCAGATAATCTGTTTTGCATATAGATTGAAAAGGTATGGAGATAGGATGCATCCCTGG
>NW_006399752.1:6100498-6105914 GCF_000299155.1 Elephantulus edwardii
AAATGGCCAGAGAGACAACTGAGGCCTTTGAGTTAACAGTGTAGGTCTTTACAAACTAAGTAATCAGAGCTCCCAATAAATGAGCTTAACTTATTGCTGTAATGTCAGAACTGACTCATACTTGACCTTCCAAGGGATTTTCAAAGGCGGTAAATCTCAGGAAAAGAGGTGACCCATCTTTCTTTGCACAGAGCAGCTGGTTGGCAGCACAATTCTTTATGCACTATTAAGTCACCAGTTGTTATTAGATGTCATCAAGTCTACTGCAATTTACAGAGACCTTAGGAATAACACATCTGAATCTCTCCTATTCTGTACCAGTCTAATCATCTCTGACCACCAGAGCACAACTTTAACAGTAACTATGTCGATTAATCTCATTGAGAATCTGTCGCTCTTTTGCTACACCTTTCCAAGCATGGTGTCCTTTTCGAGGACTGTTCTCTCCTATTAACATGTCAGTGAGTGAGCTGAAGTCTCACTACTCTTGCCTCTAAGGAGAACCTTGGTTGCACCTTCTCCAAAACATATTTGTTTGTTCTTTTGACAGTCCATGGGACATTCAGTAAGCTTCTCTAACACTATAATTCAAAGCCATGAATTTCTCTTCTGTCATCCTTTTTCATTATCCACATTTCAAATGTAGTTTTGGAAACAGGAGTGGCATCCAATTACTAAACAACATGCCTCCAGAAACTCTATGAACTTTGATAAATGTTGATAGTTATAGAAAGTCCTCAGGTCTTTGTTCATAGGGTTGCTATGAGTCATCCTTGATTCAAAGGCAATCAACAACAATCAACAAGCAAGTATTTGAAAGATCATGGTGTGCATTAGGTGCACCTTAGTCTTTAAACTGACATCATTGCTCTCCAGCACTTTGGAGTGATCTCTGACAAGAGATTTTCCCTATGCAATAAGTCTTTTGATTTCCCGACTTCTGGTACTAGGGATGCTAATTGTGGACCCAAGTAAGATAAAAACATTCACAATATCTATCTCTTATTTCTTGAAAAAGGGCATCATGCTTGGGAAGCTGAAGGTATGGTGAAAGAGAGGAAGAGCTTCACAAGTGGGGTGATGCAGTGATCTTGAGTGTATCAGAGGTTGTGAGGATGTCACAGGATATGTTGAGATCAGTTTTTCATAGGCTCACTATCAGTCATATTTGATGACATCTAACAACAGCAACAATGTCCATTTGTCACAATGTAACCTATCACCCCAAGTGGTATAGATTTTTTTGTTATCTTGTTGAGATGTGATCCATATGGAAAGCTGTAGTCTTTGATCATTTGCAGCTAGCAAAGATGTCTAGTTTTGACTTATTGACTATACAAAGACACTTGACTCTGTAGTTTATAACAAATTATGGCAAACATTGAGAAGAATGGGGATCTGAGAACTCTTACTTGTGGTTATGTGAAACTAACACCTAGACCATGAAACTAATGTCTGAACAGAGCAAGGGAACATGACATGCTTTAAAATCAAGAAAGATAGTGTCTTGACTTAAAGAAAATCATAGAGCTCTCTATAATTGAACTAGTGTACTGAAATTAATGGCCTCTTGTAGACAATCTTGCAAACAGAGGGACTTTTTAGAATGCCCATACAGGAACTCTGGTAGTGTATCCACCAGCTGCTCCAGGGGAGAAGAAAGGGTTAGCTCCTCTTGAGTTACCTACTACCTGTGGGTCTGTTCCCACTCTACAGCACGCAACAAGAGCATAATCCCACACCAAACACAAGGAGTTTTTGTCAATACTTTATTTCTTCATAGAACAAATAGCGATCAAATATGTTGTCGTAGAAAAGTCAGAGAGTTTCCAAATATTTCAAATAGACTTTACATTTTCTAGATATGCAATTATAAAGAAATGGCAAAATAGATATCCATAATGTGGTGTAATTTATAAACTTAATAGGTCTCTTTATTTATGCCACAATACATTGCATGCCAAAAGACCACTTTCTGCATCGTATTATTTTTATCATAATGAAAAATGCCATTAAATGTGTCATTGAAAATTAAGTAATGAATTGATGTGACATATGAAAGAAAATTTTAAAACAGGAGTTTTTCTTACAGCTGTCACAACTCATTTAAGAAACCAATTGTGTGCAATTGTAAATCTCTGATTTGAAATGTCAGCAAATGGCTGCCTGTGGTGGGGAAAATGTCTCTAAGGTGAATATGAATATTGAGTACCAGAGCTATATAGCAAGAGAGGGACTTCCAATTGGCCTATTTTTTATTAGACTTAAACATGTGCACATATGTTAAGGAATAAACTACCTATAAACAATAAAATCAAAGTATTCCTAAGAGCAATTTTAGGATGAAGTTATTTTAAAAAACCTATCCTTTCACCCATGTAGTGCACCAAATATTTTCCATAAAACTTTCCAACACATATTTTTAAAAATTTTATACTGATTTGTTTTCAAAGTATGAATGCATTGTTTTTCACAAAAAAAAATATTTCCTTCACTCACCCAACCATAGAATTGTGCAACCCTATGATTAACACCCTACCCTCCCACCCATACTCACCCCTCCATTTTTATCCTCTTCCTCCCCCTTGGATCCTCATACTCATTCTACAGTAATGGTTTTATATAGTATCTGTCCTTGTGGGACTTAGTTCACTCAGTATAATGCTCTCCAGTCCCTCCCAAGTTGTTGTTATGTGCCGTCAAGTCATTTGCGACTCATAGCGACCCTATGTACAAGAGCCCTAAACACTGTTCTATCCTGTGCCACCCTAGACATCTCAAACACACTTATTCCCACTGCTCCAGTCACAGAATCAATCCATCTCATTGAGGGTCTTCCTCTCCTTTGCCACCCCTCCACTCTGTCAAACATGATGTCCCTCTCCAAGTGCCAGTCCCTCCTTGCAACATGACCAAAGTATGTCAGACAAAGCTTCAGAATCCTTGACTCCAAGGAGCATTCCACCTTCACCTTCTCCAGGAGAAACCTGTTTGCTCTCCTAGCAGTCCATGGTATATTCAACACTCATCTCCAGCACTACAGCTCAAAGGCATCAATTCTCTTTCTATCAACCCTATTCACTGTCCAACTCTCTGATGCGTAGCACGTAATTACAAAGACTATAGCCCGGATCAGGCGCACCTTAGTTTCCAGCCTGACGTCGTTGCTCTTCAGTACTCTTGAGAGGTCTCTCACAGTCGACTTTCCCAATGCAAGTTGTCTCTTGATTTCCTGGCTGCTGTTACCAAGAGTGTTGTTGTGGAGCCAAGCAAACTAAAACTTAAGTAGTAATTTGCAAAATCATTGCTCCTGCCTGCTGTGTGGTTGCATTGTATGAATGTACCACAACTTCTTAATCCATTCATCTGTGATCGGAAATCTGGGCTGTTTCCATGTTCTTGCACTGGTGAATAATGTTGTTATGAACATTGGTGTACAAGTTTTCATTTGAACTTCAGTTCTCCTTTTCTTGGGGTATTTTCCAAGCAATAGAATAGCTGGGGTCATATGGAATTTAATTTTTAAAAGCTTGCAATATATCTCAAAGAAGATAAAAAGATAGGAAAGGAAGGACATACTTTTTAAAACTAACCTACTTTTGTCAGTGTATCACAGTCAACTTGGTTTAAAACACAGTGTGACATATATAAACATTAATTTTATATAAACATTTATATATATGACATATTTAAGCACATATGAGAGAGATGTGTTTTTGTTGTTATTACGTACCATCTAGTTAGGTACGACTCATAGTGACCCCATGAACTACAGATCTGAATCCTGTCCTATCCTGTGCCATCTTCGTCATTTCTCACATATTTGATCCCATTGCTGTAGTCAATCCATCTGGCTAGGAGTCTTCCTCTCTTTCACTGACCTTTCCAAGCAAGATTCCCAATCTAAGGAATAGCATCTCAAACAACATTCCCAAAGTATAGTAGATGAAGTTTTGCCATCTTTGCCTCCAGAGAGCACTCTGGTTGCACCTTCTCCAAGAAATATATTTCTCAGTAGAATATGCTTCCTAACCTCCAGACTTCTGATATCAAAGGCATTGATTGTGGATCCAAGCAAAATTAAAGTGATTGACAATTTCAAGCTTTTATCCATCATGGTGTTACCTATCAGTTCAGTAGTGAGAACATTTGTTTGTTGATATTGAGGTGTAATCCATGTTGAAAGCTGTAGTCTTTGTGTTTCTCCAGCAAGCCCTTTGAATCTTCATGTTCAGAAAGCAAAGTTGTGTATTCTGCTTAAGGCAGGTTGTTAGTGAGTCTTTCTCTGATACTGATGCCACTTTCTTCCTCATAGAATCCGGCTTCAAGAAAGATTGTTCAGCATACAGATTGAATATGTATGGAGCTGAAATTAAACTTTGACAACAATTTTCTTCATTTTAAACATGCAATGAAGATGAATGAATGATAATTGGTGGCTAGAATGCAGAAGTTGAAAACAATGAAGAAGAAATGGTCATCAGAAAGTACAGACTTGGTGACAGAAATAAGGCTGGAAATTGAGTGATTGAACTTTGGACATTTCATGATTTATACACTGCAAATAACTTTTTAAAAAATGCGAACAGTGACTTTACACATGGACCTTACCTAATGGACTTCATAGGAATCAGACTGACTACATCTGTGAAAGGAGTCATTAGAGAAGCTCAATCTCAGCACTCAGAACAAGACCTGTGCCGACCTTGGAACAAACCATCAATGACTAACTTGCGAGTTCAAGCTGAGACTGAAGAAAGTGAAAACAAGTCCACAAGAACCAAAATAAGATTTTGGGTCTATCTAATCTGAATTTAAAAATAATCTTAAGGATAAATTTGAGGCATTGAACCCTAATGATAGAAGACCAGATGGGTTGTGGGATGACATCAAGGATATCAACCATGAAGAGAGTAAAAGGTCATTATAAAGATCGAGGTAAAAGGGAAAAGCAAAAACAGATGAAGGAATATACCCTAAATATTGCACTAGTGTGTCAATAAGCCAAAACAAAAGGAAGAGATGGTGAAATAAAGGAACTGACTAGAAGATACCAAAGGGTAATGTGAGAAGACAAAGGAAAGTATTATAAACACAAAGTGGAAATACAGAATGAAAAGAGAACTCACTTGGAATTTCTTAAGCTGAAAAAATTGCAAAACAAATTCAAGCTATGAGTTGCAATACTTAGAGATGCCATTGATGGCAAACTTTTGAATGAGAAGACAAAGGAAAGTATTATAAACACAAAGTGGAAATACAGAATAAAAAGAGAACTCACTTGGCATTTCTTAAGCTGAAAGAATTGCAAAATAAATTCAAGCTATGAGTTGCAATACTTAGAGATGCCATTGATGGCAAACTTTTGATGATCCAGAAAGCATTAAGAAAGATGCAGGGAATACACAAAGCCATT
>NW_006399752.1:6106074-6109702 GCF_000299155.1 Elephantulus edwardii
ATATATATATATCCCAAGGACTTTATGGGATACCAATCGACAAGTTTGAACTCACAGGTGCAAACTTTAATGTGCTTACCAGTCTAGGCCAAAAATTTTGGAGTACAGCAGCTTGGCCAACTGGCTGGAAGAGTTCTTTATTTGTTCTGAATCCCAAGAAAGGTAATCCAATAAAATGCAGAAATTATCAATACTATAATTTATATTACATACAAGCAAAATATTGTTGAGGACCATCCAAAAATGAATAAACTGTACTGACGGAGAACTGCCAGAATTTTACGTTGAATTTAGAATAGGCTATGGCCCCAGGAACATCATTGCTGATGTTAGATGAATCCTGGATGAAAGCAAAGAATACCACAAAGATGTTTATCTGTGTTTTATTGACTATGCTAAGGCATTTGACTGTGTGGATCATAACAAACAATGGTTCACATTGACAAGAATGGGAATCCCACAACTCTTAAGTTTACTCATATGAAATATATGTCTAGACCAAGAAGTAGTTGTTTGAATTGAGCAAGAGATGACTGCATGGTTTAAAATCAGGAAAAGTGTGAGTCAGGGTTGTATCCTTTCCCCATACCTATCTGTACAGTGAGCAAATCATTCAAGAGGCTGGACTGTGGTATCAAGATCAGAGGAAGACTCATCAACAACCTATGTTATACAGATGACAGAACCTGCTTGATAAAAGTGAAGAGGACTTGAAATACTTGCTACAGAAGATAAAAGACTAAAGCCTTCAATATGAATTCCACTGCAACATCAAGAAGACAAAAATTTACACTACTATTGGAATAGATGAACGGAGGTTCAGTGTGGAATGAATGGATGATCAGATCCTGTGCCATCTTCACAGTTTTAGATATGCTAGAGCCCAGTGCAGCAATCACTTTGTCAGTCCACCTGGTTGAGGGCCTTCCTCTCCTTCACTGACCCTCCACCCTTCCAAACATCATGTCCCACTCCAAGGAATAGCCCCTTCTAGCAACATGCCTGAAGTATGTAAGGTCATCCTTTCCTCTAAAGAGCATTCTATCTGTACCCTATCCAAGACATACTTTACCTAGGCCAATCATTTTACTATTAATCAGAAATTTCTAGTATATGTAAAAGACTCCTTTTTTATTTACAAACATACACAACCCCCCTGACTGTCAGAGACCTTCCTGACCATAATTGCCCTTTAGTAATTTCCAAGAGTGACCTTTTGGTTACCAACACAACAAGCTCTATGGTATGCCACCAGACTGCCTATTTCTTTACAAGAACTTTAAAAATATATTTACATATTGGAAGTGGGAGTGGCAACCACTTCCAAAATAGCTTGCCTCTGGAAACTCCATGAACCTGGGGAAAGGACAAAAGTTATATAAGTGTCCAGGTCTTTTGTTCGTAGGATCTCTATAAGTCACCTGTGGTTCAATGGCACTTAACAACAACAACATCTCTACATATTTAAGATTTTAACTTTTGCCACCCAAAGTCAAATAGAATATACTTTTTAGATGTACTTAAAATATGCCTAAAATAAATATTTTTTAAAAATTTCTCTTTAAATCAGAAATTCTCTAGAAAAAATATTTCTCAGGTATCCGTAATAAAAATTTAATTACAGATCTAGAAAACATTTTGGAAAGTATATTTATAGAGAATATTTCACTTTATAAAAATTATTATTATTAAATGGCTTGCTTCTGGAAACTCTATGAACAATGCTCAGGTCTATTGTTCATAGGGTTGCTATGAGTTGTCTACAACTTGACAACACTTAACAACAATAACAACGACAGCAAGGAGAGGGCTGTGTTGTCCTAGTGGACAGAAAGCTATGCTACTAAACCCAAGATGGGTAATTTTAATCTGTGGCACTCAGGCCTGGCTTAAGTTGTATTTTTGTCAACCATTCTTCTAGGTGGTATAGCAGTGGTCTGTGTATTGCTTTACAGAGGTAATTCGTGGTTGCTGTGATGCTAAACACTGTGACACTGATGCGAGAATGGTTACCCATGGCAGACAGTGTTTGGTGGAGCTTCCCAATTAAAACAAGCTTGGAAGCAGGAGTAGCACCCACTTCCGAAATAGCCTGCCTCTGTCAACTCTATGAAGAGTGCTCAGATCTTTCATTCATAGGGTTGCTATGAGGCGTCTATGACTCGATGGCACTTAACAACAATTGTAAATTAGTAGTTAAAAACTAATTGTAGCAGTTTATTAACAATTATAAGTGTAAATTAATAGCATAATTGAGAAGTTAAATCTAAAATAATGTACAAATATTTAAATAAAAATTATTACTAAAAGTGAAGTTGAGTAAAAAAGTTGAAATAAACTGCTTTTCAGCTTTTATCAAATCTAATCTAAAATTATATCAGTCTGGTGGCCTAATGAAAAGAAACTGTGCTGCAATTCAAAGGTGTGTGGTTCGAATCTACCAGCTGCTCTGTGGAAGAAGGATGGACAGTCTCCTCCTGTGTGATTAACTGCCTCTGAAAACCCACCTGAGAGTCAGCCATGGACTGGATCCGACCTGATGGCACAGAACAACAATTCTTTCCAAACAATCGTAAATAATCTAAAAAAATTGTGTATAAATCTTTATTTTTGTTCATTTTTTAATAAAGTGAAAAAGAATCAGTTTATAAAGACAGCAAAAAAAAACCCACAAACCCACAAAGAAGTGGAAATACTCAAACTCAATAGCTCATCAGAATAGTCGCTGCATGCACACATTAGAAAGCCTTAAACAAAGTGTTCATAAATAGGATTAGAATATTTCAATAATGTTGATTGCTGTTGAGTTGAGCATGACTCAGAGCGACCCTATGAACAAAAAGCCTGAAGCCTTTCTATAACTATTGACATTTATTCAAAGATGAATTTACTTCAAATGAGAAAAAAAAAAAGAAATTAACAATAGTTATAAGTACATAACACATAAAAGTACATAATGCATTTTAAAAAGAAACACTTTATATAGTTTTCAAGAAATATAAACTAAAGCAGCTGGAGATCTTATTTTGCCTATCACTCACTCATTCCCGTTCTTCAAGTGTGCATTCAGGGGACTGTGAATTGCATAGGAGATTGTCTATTTCCCACAGAGTCACTGATGGTTTCAAACCACCAGTGAGACATTGCCTTTGGGCTAGTAGTACCCCTCCTCATGGATCATGACACAAGAGCTCCCTTTTGCTTGTCAAGCTAGACAAAATATTTGTCTTTTAATTACAAAAATACTCAGTGATATGAAATAGACTGTATCAAAATCCACAGGCTATAATATAATTTAGAACATCATATTCATAAATCTACTTAGTAATAGGTTTTAAGAGAAATAAAATATTAATACTCTTTGACCCAGTAATTATACTTCTGGGAATCTCTCTCAAAATATTAATTTAAAATTCAGATACTTTTTGCTCAAAGATATTCATCAGAGCTTTATTTCAACTAGGAGAATTTTGGAAATAATTTTAAGTGTTACAAAACAAGGACATATGTATGTCTTTTTTTTTAAATTTAGGTTGTTTATTTTTCATTTCAATGAACATCTACAGAGATTTTGGAATTCCATTCATTCATTGTTGCATCCTTCTCCCCGCACAAACCCCTCCCCCCT
>NW_006399752.1:6109955-6115593 GCF_000299155.1 Elephantulus edwardii
ATGCCAGCCTCATTCTACAACAGTGGCACCACATGGCATTTGTCCCTTTGTGACTGAGATACCTCACTCAGCATAATGTCCTCCAGGTTCACCCATTTTGAATAATATTGCATGAGTTCCTTGTTTTTCAATGCAGCATAGTATTCCATTGTGCGAATATACCACAGCTTCTTTTTTTATATTCTCTCTCTTTTTGTTTTCTGGTGAATGTATAAATTTTTTAAAAGGTCCTTCAGCAGGAAAGAAAAGAATATCATAGGTTAAAATATGAATAAAATGCTAGACCTTGCTGTTGTTATTTGCTATCAAATTAGAACTGGGTCATAGATGATGCACTAGCAGGTTTTTAACAGGAATAAATCATAGAGATTGAATGCTTACTTTTCCCCACTGGTGAACTATTGGATTAGAACTGTGTACCTTTGGGAAAAGGTAATTTATTGTAGATTGTGGTTAAGGTTATAAACCACTAAACATAATGTGATGCTTTCAGTTACCATTGAGTTGATTACTCATAGCAACCCTAGGAACAACAGATCTGAATCTTGTCCTATCTGATTCTATCTTTTTTGATTTCTGATATGCTTGAGTCCATTGTTACAGTTACTGTGACAATCCATCTTGTTGAGGATCTTTCTCTACTTCTCTGACCAATCCTTCAACTTTTTTAACATGCTCTGTTTCTCCAAGGACTGACTCCATTTTAACAGATCCAAAGTATGTGCGACAAAGTTTCACTATCCTTGCCTTTTCTACACATGTAATAGACTGAATAATGGCTCACAATAAGTTAGTGTCACAATCTTCAGAATTTACACATGTTATTTCATTTTACAAAAGGGATTTTGTAGATTAGTAGTCCCTGGGTAAAGCAAAAAATTATGCAATTTACTAATAGTGGGAAGGTCAGAAGTCTCAATCGACTTTTCAGAGTACTGAGAAGCAACAATGTTAGTCTAGAGACTAAGGTGTGCCTGATCCAGACCATGGTCTTCACAATTAACTTGCTATGCATCAGAAAGCTGGACAATGTCTAAGGATGACAGAAGAATTAATGCCTTTGAGCTGTGGTGTTAGAGAAGAGTATTGAAAATATCACGGACTGCTAGGAGAACAAAAAGGTTCATTCTGGAGAGGGTGAAACCAGGATGCTCTATTCAATATACTTTGGACATGCTGCAAGGAGGGACCAGTCCTTGGAGGGAGACGTCATGCTTAGGAGGATGGAGGGATCATAAGAGAGAAGACCATCAATGAGAGTAATGAGGGTAGGTGTGTCAGAGACAATAAGGATAGCTCAGGATAGAGCATGGTTCAGAGCTGTCATACAGAGAGTAACAAAAGAGTCACAAGCGACTTGACAGCACATATCAACAATTTTGTAAATGGTTTGTCAATGTTATTGACCCTTTCTAAAAACAGTTCTTAGTCTTGTTGATTTAAATAATTTTTCTGTTTTATATCTTCTTGATTTCAGGTTTGTTCATATAATTTCCCTTCTTCTAGAAGCTGTGAGGTTAGATTGTTTTTCTTTTTCCATTTGATATAGGTGTTGAGTTAGATTATGAATGTTTCTTTTTTTTCTTCCTTTCTTATGTGGGTGCCTATTCCTATTAACTGCCCCCAGAGGACTGCCTTAGCTCCATTCCAGAGGTTTTGGTATGCTTTATTGTCATTTTCATTTGTTTTGAGGTACTTTTAAAGTTTCATTCTTTATTTCTTCTATTACACAGTTGTGTTCTAACAGGATGTCATTTAATGTCTACATGGGTGGTTTTATAAACTTTATCTTCTTGTGGTTAATTTTTAGTTTTATGACTGTGGTCTGAGAAGATACTTTGTATTATTTCAATGTCTTTTTTTTTTAATTTGTTAAGGCTTTCTTTGTGTTCTAGTATATGATCAATTCTGCAGAATATAGCATGTAAATCTGAGAAGAAAGTAAATAAACTTTTAATTGGGTGTGGTACCCTGAGTACATCCACAAGTTTGAGTTCGATTATATAGTGTGTATTTTCTGCATCTTTGCTAAGTTCCTTTTGAGTTGACCTAACATTTAGTATGAGTAGTATGTTAAAGTCTTCTACTACTATTGTGGTCATGTATATTTCTTTCTTTGACTCTATTAACCTTTGTTTTACATATTTACAGGTCTGTCATTTGGTGCATGTTGATCAAGGTTAAGTCTTATTGATCTATTTTGCCTTTAATCATTACATATTGACATTCCTTATCTTTTATTGTGGTTTTCATCCTGAAGTGTATTTTATCAGAGTTTAGTATTGCCACTCTTGCTTTTCTGGGGGGATTCCACTTACCTGGTATATTTTTTCCAGCCTTTGATTTTTTAATCTATCTGTCCCCTCATGTCTTGGATGTGTCTCTTGTAGGCAACCTATTTTTTTTTTAAATATCCAATCTGCTACTCTTTTTCTCTTAATTGGTTCATTTAACCCATTCACAGTAAGTATGATTATTGACAGGGCATGTTTTATAGTTGCCATTTTGCTATGTTTCTTTTTCTGTTGTTGGTTCCTATGGTCCATCCAATTTTATTTGGTGTCTCATTGTGAAAGACCTACCTTAAAATTTCTTGTCTTGTTTTCACAAATTTCTTAAGTACTTTTCTGCAAATGACCTGATTTCTCTTTCATATCTGATGGACAACTTTGCTGGATATGTCACTGATATTTTTAACCCAAACATTTCTATTCTTATTATAAAATCTTCTCTCATAAAGTATCATGGTATACTTGAATATGCACAGAATTACTACTTTTCACAAATATTCAAGGAAGTAAGTATATGGTCATTGTTCTGATTACAAATATGTATGATAATGACTTAGAAAGTTAGGAAGCTGATGGGCAGGATGATCACAATTACGTGTATAAGTCCTTGTGAATCCTCTGAAAGTGTATATGAACTAGGTTCTTTTGGTCTCCAGTACATTTGTGTTGAATATATCATTCTTAAAGTATGTATTGAAGAATGCTTAAGATAGATAAAGAAGATTTAAAACCTTTTAATTATGGCAAATAAATCTGTTCTAGAGAATGTGCAGCCAGAATGCTTCTTAGAGACAAAGATGAGGCTTCATGGTGCATAGTTTGAGCATATTATGAAAAGGGACCAGTACTCAGATTTTGCTGTCAGTTCCCTGTCAACTTAACAGCGACACCCTGATGGGGGTAAGCATGACAGAAATACACAACTCCTGGAGAGGATCAGAGAGTCAACCAGCTCAATTTTATTTGGGTCTGCACTGCACTTGTATAGGAATATGTAAACACGAAGACCCTATAGGATGGGCTTATAGACGTGGGACATGTGGATTGGTTAGGAGAACCTCAGCCTCATGTGGACCACTCCCAGCTCAACAGACACAGCAGCTGTCTTCCTAGGTGGTGAGCTTTCTCAAGCCAGTACAGCCAAACACAGGGGAGCTTTCTCTACCCCGTATTAAAGGCCGTTGGGAGGCTTGCACTTATCTGGAGCTTAGGTGATCTGTCCTGGCCAAAGACCCTTCCTTCCTCCCAACATCCTGCAACACTCAGAGAAGGACATAAAACTTGGAAAAAAACAGGGAAAGAAAGGAAGACATTCAATGAGACGGATTGATGCAGTGACTGGAATAATAAGTTTAAGAACTGTGGAGATTATGACGTTCCCGTAGAATCAGACAGGGTTTCATTCTGTTGTACATAGTTTGTTATGAATTGGAAATGACAGCACCTAACAACAAGTGTGTATTTCATTATGTTCCTGACCTCAGAGGGCCCATAACAGCTTAGAATGTGTCCTGGTGCTACTCAGTTCATAAATTGGATTGTTTAAAAGCCCATGAAATAATTGATTATAAAGTGATTATATTAGATAATCATTATTTTATTTTATTAAATCATTATTTAATTTTAATAGAAAAGCCAGACATAATATTCTATGTATGACTGATCTCAACTAGATTATAAATATGCATAGATAGAAGAGTAAATGGAAGATTTCTCAGTTATTCCCTCTGAGGGATGAGATTATCAGTGATCTGCACTGCAACTTAATTATATACTAATTTATTTTTTAAATTATCTGAAACATGTGTATATCTTATAGTCATGAATTATGAATTAATAATGCATTTAATTTGTTAATAATTTACTTTTATTTGTGCTGCAGACTTTCACAAATATATTAGCTTTTTAGTTAACATCTATATTGAGACGGCAGATGAGATAATTTGAGAATTTATTTTTGGTTTCACAAAATCTATTTTATGTTGTCAAACCATTGCTTGTCCTCAGTAATTTCCAAACAAAGTAAATAGGAAAAAATTTTTAGTGTAAACAGACAAAGGTAAAATACATTAGATTTGTTTGATATTATTCTAGCCATTTCCCACAGAAATTTGTTTAATCCTTAGAGCAACCCTAGACTGTCATTACAAGCAGATCAGGAAAAGAGAGAATAAGTAATTTCTTCAAAATATAGGAAGTTAATAAATAGTGGAGTCAAGACTGAAACTTTGTGTAACTCCAGGGCCATTCTATAACTGTTGTTAAGTGCCATTGAGTTATTTGCAACTCAAAGCAACCTTATGCAAAG
Organism: Elephantulus edwardii; assembly: GCF_000299155.1. NCBI lineage: Eukaryota > Metazoa > Chordata > Mammalia > Macroscelidea > Macroscelididae > Elephantulus > Elephantulus edwardii. The sequence goes on from NW_006399752.1 coordinate 6,114,555, forward strand.
TAACCCCTAAACCTGCCCTATTCTGAGTCAATCTCACAGTATCCAACACGCCTACCCTCATTATCCCAGTTACTGTGTCACCTATCTCATTCAGCATCTTCTTTTCCTGTGCTGTCTCTCTTTCCTTCCATGCCTGATGTCCTTCTCCAGGTACTGGTCCCTTCTAACAACATGTCCAAAGTAAGTGAGACAGTCTCAAAATCCTTGCCTCCAAGGAGAAACTTGGTTTCAACCTCTCCAAAAGAGAATTGTTTATTATTTTGGCAATCCATGACATATTCAATGCTCTTCTCCAGTACAACTCAAAGGCATCAATTCTTTTTCTGTCACCCTTAGTCATTGGCCAGCTCTTTGATGCATAGCAATTAGATGTACAGACAATGGCCTGGATCAAATGCACCTTAGTGTCAAGACGGACATCTTTGCCCTTCAGAACTTTGAAGAGGTCCCTGACAGCAGATCTTCCTAATGAAATTAATCTTTTGATTTTCTCCCTGCTGGTGCCAACACTATTGATTGTAGAACCAAGCAAAATGAAATTGTTAACAATCTCAATCTCTTCTAAGTCTATCACGGTGCTGCCAACTATTCCCAGGGTGAAAATATTTGATTTCTTGATGCTGAGCTTCAGTCCATATTAAAGACTACAATCTAAAAAAAAAAAAAAAGACTACAATCTTCAATTTTGTGCAGCAAATGCTTCAGGGTCTCTTCAGTTAAGCAATATTATGTTATCTGCATGGTGCTGTTTGTTGTTTCTTCAGTTTTGATGAGACATTCCTCCTCAAAAAGCCCAGTCTCCTGAATGGTCTGTTCTGCATATGTTGTTGTTGTTGTTATGTGCCGTCAAGTCATTTGCAACTCATAGCAACCCTATGTACTACAGCCCTAAACCCTGCTCTACCCTGTTCCAATCGCACTGCCTCTGACACACCCATTCCAATTACCTCAGTCATTGAATCAATCCATCTCATAGAGGGTCTTCCCCTCTTGAGCCTGCCCTCCATCCTCCCAAGCATGATGTCCCTCTCCAAGGACC
>NW_006399752.1:6116379-6117710 GCF_000299155.1 Elephantulus edwardii
TGTTCTGGGATTCCCAGTCTTCTCAGATTCAGCCACAGTTTGTTATGATCCACACATTCAAATGCCTTTGTATAATCAATGAAACACAGATAGACATTCTTCCCTGCTTTCAGCTAAGATCCATCTAACATCAGCTACAATGTTCCTAGTACCACGACCCCTTCTAAACCCAGCCTGGACTTCTGACAATTCTCTGCTGATGTGCTCTTACAGTCGTTTTTGTATAAGCTTCAGTAGAATCTTGCTTGCATGTGAAATCAATCATACTGTTCTGTAGTTTCCACATTCAGTTGGGTCACCCTTCTTTGGAATAGGAACAAATATAGATCTCTTCAGTCAGTTGGCCAAGTGGTTGTTCTCCAGATTTCTTGGCAGAACTTGGTGTGCACATCCAAAGCAGCATATCAATAGAAAATGTATGGTGACAGGATGCATCCTTAATGTATTCCTTTCCTGATTTTGAACCATGTGGCCTTTCCTTGCTCTGTCCTAATAGTTGTTTTTTTGGTTCAAGTGTGGGTTTCGTATGAGCACAATCAGGTGTTCTGAGATCCCTGTTCGTCTTAAGGTTAGCCACAATCTGTTGTGGTCTGCGAAACCAAATACTTTGCATAGTCAATGAAACAGAAATATACATTTCTGCTTTTAGCCACTACCCATTTGATGTTACTATGATGTCCCTAGTGACACAACCTCTTCTAAATCTAACTTGTATTTATGGTAGTCCTCAGTCGATGTAATATCCTGGGTTTTATAATTTTTTATTTTTCTACTAGTTTATTTACAAAATTCAAATACATTGTTTTACAAAACAATTTTTTCTATTCCCCTCACGTGTCCCATCAAATTGTACAACACCATATTTAATCCCTCCCTCCCCCTGCACATCCTCATCCTTCTGCTTCCAACCTCTTCCTCCACTCTTGTATCCATATACTCATTCTACAGTAACGGTTTTATACAATATTTATCCTGTTGGGACTGAGTTAGTTCACTCAACAAAATGCTCTCCAGATCTCCCTAAGTTAGTTAATAATTTACAAAATTATTGCTCCTGTGTGCTGCATAGTATTCCATTGTGTGAATGTACCATAATTTCTCAATTTATTTGTTTGTGGTTAGATATTTGGGTTGTTTCCATGTTCTTACGATGGTAAATAATGCTGCTATGAACATTGGTGTACAAATCTCAGTTTGTGCCTCAGTTCTCATTTTCTCAGTGTATATTCCAAATAGTGGAATAGCTGGGTCATACGGAATTTCTATATTCACTTTTTGAGGAAGCACCAAACTGCCTTCCAGAATGGTTGTACAATTTTACAATCCCACCA
>NW_006399752.1:6119846-6122877 GCF_000299155.1 Elephantulus edwardii
CCTTCTTCCTTGTTCCGAATTTTTGCATTTCAGTCACCCATTTTATTAATGCATTGTTAATGCATGTTTCACTGATTTATGGCTGTGAAATTTGGTAGAAATTATCTATTTCTTCCTCTTGGCTCAGTTGTTGGTGTGTATACTGGAATGATTATGGTATTAACGGATCTTCCTTATATGCGTATGGATACAATACTGTCATACATTGTATTTCAAGATGGATGTATAAGTGGTCTTTTTAATTATTAATGTGACTCCATATTTTTTACTCACTTTTCCATTTCCAGTGTAGAAAGTTATTATCTGATTAAAAATGTCCCATGCCAATACATCTCAGTTTGTGTTAGGTGCTGTAGACTAGAGCAAGACTCATAACGACCTTAAGAACAACAGATCTGAACTCTGTCCTATCCTGTGCCAATACCTAGTAGTCAATATTTATACATTCCATTTCTTCCTTACCAATGACCCAATTTTCATACATTCATACTTCTCACATTCCATGTTCCAATCACTAATGTCTGCTTGCAACTCTTCTCCTCCCTTTCATTCCCCTGTATGAGGGCACAGCCGCTGGTGCCATATCTACTAGTTTAAGTGTGCTCCATTGTTCATTAGGTTTTCAGAAACTCCCCAGTATTTCTAAGTGTTCTTTCAGAATGAACATTTTGGAAAAGAAATTTCATTTTCTTTAGTTATGAAATTTTATTTTGTGTGACATGTAAGTACTGGGAAAGTGATGGCCTTATTCTTGTAACTAATTTTTTTAGAAGAAAAATATGTGTTACAATGCATTTTGCCCACTAATCATAATTTTAGAGAATTTCGTTACATAAATATTATAGATTGCTGAAAGTTGCACGTGTGCTTTTGAAGAACTGCTCTAAGAAGTTGTCCTACCAATCAAAAGGTAGCTGCTTCAAATCCACCAGATGCTCCATCAGACAAAGATGAGCATTCTCTTCCTTTGTGATTTCTGGTCTGTGAAAACCTGGCTAGGATCAACTACGAATTGGTACCTACTCTACCACAATGAGTTGAATTGAGCTATTGCATAAGGAGCCCAGGCTGTATAATTGTTATATATGGGCTGCTCACTGAAGAAAAAAAATGTAGCCAGAGTGCTCCTTGGAGGCAAAATGGCAAAGCTTCGTATGTCATACTTTGGATTTGTAGCTAAGTAAGGTTATTTCTTGGAAAGGGACATCATGCTTGGAAATATGGAGAGTCACCAAAGAAGAGGAAGACTTCAGAGGAGATGGATTAACAGGGGGACTTCCCCAATGGGCGCTAGTGTGTCAAAGATGATGAGGATGGCACAGGCCAGGGCAGGGTTCAAGTCAGCTGTCCATTGGATCACTATGAGCGGTATTTGATTTGATGGCATCTAACAACAACCACAAGAACAACAACTGAAGGGTGGGCAGCTGGAACCCACCAGGAACTCTATGAAAGAGAGACATGGCAGTCTGCTTAGGCAAGATTAGGAGCCTTGGAAACATTATGCGGAAATTCTGCTCTGGTCCATGAGGTTGCTGTAAGTCAGAAAAGACAGCAAGAGGTTTGGCTTTTAGCATTTGCTCTTCCAGCAGGGGTATGTACTTGAGGGAACTCTTTTAGCTACAGGTGATGTGAGGAAGGATTTAGCTGATTCTGATTCATGCTGTACAAACCGGTTTTTTCAAGGATTTAGGACTGGAACTCCATAAACAGAAAACTTCCAAATATCAGAAAATGTCAGCCTGTTTGGGGCAATTTTGTGTAGTGAAACAGATGTCATCAATCTGCTGACAGAAAGAATTAGGAGATAGATGTACAAAAAGAAGTAGTGATCAGAGATTTATGGGAAGGAAATAGAATATGGGTTGCATTCCCCTTCTCCCCATTCACCCAGCATGGCTCTGTTTCCTGATCTAGGCACTCAGATTCCTGCAGATAATCAAACACTCTCAGGATGTGCTGAATTTTGTTGCTTTCGTAAGAGTTCTTGCTGATTGAATGAAAACAAGTATATTTTGGATAAGAAACTGGCTTTTGAAGAGCCATAAAAAGAATCTTAACATAATTACCACTCATTAGCAATCTCTAGAAATTTTATGTTCTGTTTTACACATTTTTAACAGAAAATTTTACACCTATATCTAAGGTACGTGTGTTCTGTTGTACATAGACTAACAGAAAGGGCAACCTAGGTAGAACTTTCATGTATGGAAATATAAAGGAAGAGGAACAGTTGTAAGCAGACACTAGTGATTGGAACATGGAATGTGAGAACCATGAATGTAGGAAAATTCGAAACTGTTAAGAAAGAAATGGAACACATAAATATTGACATATTAGGCATTGGAGAGATGAGATGGAATGGCCTGGAGCATTTCGAGTCAGATGAAAAGGTGAGAAAGAATGGGGTTGCTTTCATAGTTAAAAAAGTAATTTCTAGATCCATCTTAAAGTACAACATTGTGAGTCACAGGATTATATCCATATGCTTACAAGGAAGACCAGTGAATACCACTATCATTCAGATATATGCGCAAACAACCAGATCCAAAGAAAAAGAAATAGATGATTTCCACCAACTTTTACAGTCAGAGATAGATTGAACATGCAATCAAGATGAATTGATAATAATGAGTAACTGGAATGCAAAAGTTGGGAACAGAGAAGAAGAATCAGTAGTTGAAAAACATGGACTTGGTGACAGAAATGAAGCTGGAGATAGAATGATTGAATTTTGTACAATCAATGACTTATTCATTGCAAATACGCCTTATAAGAAACATAAATGCAAGTTATACACATGGATTTTACCTGATGATATGCATAGGAACCAGATCGATTATATCTGTGGAAAAAACTGCTGGAGAAGCTCAATATCAGCAGTGAAAACTAGGCCAAGAGCGGATTGTGGAACAGACTACCAACTTACTCATATGCAAGTTCAAGCTGAAGCTGAGGAAAATTAAACCGAATCCACAGGAGCCAAAATATGACTTTGAGTTCATCCCACCTGAATTTCAGAATCATCTCA
>NW_006399752.1:6124152-6144906 GCF_000299155.1 Elephantulus edwardii
AACCTTTAGTATGGACTGAGGCTCAATGTCAAGAAGAGAAAGATTCTCACCACTGGACCAATTGGCAGCATCAAGATGGATGGCGAAGAGATTGAGATTGTTCACAGCTTCAGTTTGCTTGGCTCCCCGGTCAACACTCTTGGCACCAGCAGCCAGAAAATAAAAAAATGTATTGCGATGGGAAAGTCTGCTGTTAAGGTCCTCTCTAAAGTACTCAAGAACAATGTTCTCAGTCTGGAGACTAAGGTTTGTCTGATACAGGCCATGGTCTTTGCAATCACTTGGTGTGCATCAGAGAGTTGGACAATGAATAGGGAGGATAAAAGAAGAATTGATGCCTTTGAGCTGTGGTGCTGGAGAAGAGTATCGAATGTACCATGGACTGCCAACAAAACAATCAGATTTATCCTTGAGAGGGTTAAACCAGGCTACTCCTTGGAGGCAAGGATTCTGGGGCTTCGTCTGGCATACTTTGGACATGTTGTAAGGAGGGACAGGTCCTTGGAGAGGGACATCATGCTTGGTAGGGTTGAGGGACAGCACAGGAGTGGAAGACCCTCTCTGAGGTGGATTGACTGAGGTAATCGGGATGAGTGTGTCAGAGGCAGTGTGATTGGCACAGGAAAGAGCAGGGTTTAAGGCTGTTGTACATAGGGTCGCTATGAGTTGCAAGTGACTCAACGGCACATATCAACAACATCTAAGGTACACTGAAAGTGGGAGTGGGGTTATTTTTTGGGTATTTTTCAGTAAAGAAGACACAAATAGATAATTTGGGTTTAGCACATTTTTACATTTACAAAACATACAATTAATATTATTCTCACACAGAATTTGTTTTGTCGGGAAAGGGAAGATGTGAGTGTTGAAGGACTACCATTGTTATTTTTGAAGCAGGAGTGGCATCCACTTCCTAAACAACATGCCTCTGGAAACTCTATAAACTTTGATAAATGGTGATAGTTATAGAAAGGCTTCAGGCCTTTTGTTCATAGGGTTGCTGTGACTCATGCTCGAATCCACGACAATCAGGAACCACCATTGTTACTACTCTTTTAGTGTAACAAATTGCCATGTTTCTCCAAAGAAGTCCAATATGATGATTTTTTTCAAAGAAGATTTTCTTTTAGATTAAATTTATTTAAAATAATTTTAACGCAATTATATTTTACTCTTTATAAATATTATACAGAAATAACACACAGGACATAGAACTGTGAGGTGGTCTTATTGATACAACATAGTATTATTTGTCATTTTTTCTCATAGTAACAAAATTTGCTCATTATAGATTATTAAGGGAAGTATTATAAATTGCATAAAATCATTAACATCCCTTTCAGAGAGAGACAAACTTTTTTGTCCTACTTTTTATTTGTTTACCAGCTATTATGTCTGTGTAAGTGTACATAATTTTTATGGTAAAGCTATTTAAATAATGCCTTTTCCTAATAATTTCATGAATATTATATTGTTGAATTTTTCAAGTTGTATATAGTAAGAAATAATTAAGATATCATTGTAAAACTGTCTTCAGTTTTGGACATTTATTTGATTTTCTCTTTTAAGTCACATCATAACTCATGTCATTAGCATAAATCCTTTCAACAGATATCTATTTAGATATTTATTTTTATGAGATTTTTATAAGCTTCTTTTAGTTTACCTAAAAATCTGAATATTATAGTTCTTGTATCATTTAATTCTAGGTATAATTTGTATCTACTTTAAATTTATATGTATTTTAGTGTTTTGTTTAATCATATTTTGGAAATGCTACTATTTTTAATATTTGCAGAATTCAGTGTAAATTTCCAATCATTTTTTTTATTTTCAAAATCTTTGTTTCCTTACCAACAAGAGTTTATGCTACAATTTTAAGGCAAGCATTAGAATAGATCCAATTGAATAAATACCTAATATTTTCTAAACCTGCCACAAAGGTGAATCCAAACCCTCCACTTGGTTTCTAAAGCTTTCAATTTTTACCAGAGGAGACAATGTAGTTTTATAGCATGAAATTTTGATTAGCAGGATGATACCTTAGTCTTCACAATTTCTATGCATCAGAAAAGTAGACAATGAAAACTGATACTTTTGAGCTGTGGTGCTGGAGAAGAGTATTGAATAAATTACACATGGCTAGGAGAACAAGCAGGTTCATCCTAGAAAAGGTGAGACCGGGCTGCTCCTTAGGGATAAGTATTCTGAAGCTTCGTCTGACATACTTTGGTCATGTTGTAAGGAGAGATGGGTCCTTGGAGAGGGACGTTATGCTTGGAAGGGTGGAGGGCAAGCACAGGAAGGAAAGGCCCTCTGGGAGGTGGATTGATTCTCTGACTGGGGCAATTGGGATGAGTGTGTTGGAGACAATGAGATTGGCACAGGACAGAGCAGAGTTTAGAGCTGTTGTACATAGGGTTGCTATGAGTCACAAGCGACTCGACGACACATAACAACAACCACAACAACAACATGCTTATTGCTTCTTAGAAAAGATGATTAAATCTAATGAGTTTTATTGTAGAGCTGAAAAATAAGTTTCTTCAATCTAATTGTTAGGTAGGTTAGCTTTGACATACTTATTATTAACTGTCGAAAGAAAAGTTGCTTGAGCAACATCAGAAAGATTCTGAGATGGTGTCAAGCTTATCTTTATACGTTCCATAATTCAAGTAGTACTTTATGATGATGGAGTATCTGTAGGACATTTGATTTTGGAACTGGATTAATTAACCATTTTCACTGTTGATTATTATCATTAAGAATGTAGATAATACTATATGCTGGAAGTGTTATTGCCAAAGGGCGCAAAACTTATATTTGGAGTTAAAGTGGATATAAGAAGCCTACTAAAAAATTAATATTCTGCCAATACTAATGAGCATTCTGAATTTGTGTCTATACGTTGCTCAGGCTAGAGAGGAACATAAACCTGTACCACCATAAACTTGTTCCTGACAAGAAAGAAAGAAGTTCCTAGTAACTCATGAAAAACTCATAGAAAATAAAACTCCCCATACACTTGAGTTTATTTATAATGTTTTGGATGAAAACTGTAAACTTAACAACAAGAATACGGAAGAGAAGCAAGCACAGTATAGAGTAGGATCCAGTAGAATAGGACCCAGTGCTGGGGAAATATTGAAAATGACCATAAAACTGAGACAAGGAAAATGAATAAGCCACTTGAATTGAACTGGGTTGGGGGCGGGGAATCCACTCTTATTGAGCACTATGATCTCTCTGTTAGTGAGGAGGAACAGAAGCCTACATCAGAACTCCATTTAAAAAAATATTTGTACTGATTTATAGATATATGTAAAGACAATTTAATTTTTGTTTTGTGCTGTCTAATTGTCTGTGACTCATAGTGCCCCTATGTACAACAGCCCTAAATCCTGCTCTATCCTGTGCCAATCTTATTGTCTCTGATACTCCTAACACCATTACCCCAGTCACGGAATCAATCCATCTCATCAAGGGTCTTCCTCTCCTGCGTTGTCCCTCCAACCTCCCAAGCATGATGTCCCTCTCCATGGACTGATCCCACCTTGCAATTTGTCCAAAGTATGTCATATGAAGCTTGAGAATCCTTGCCTCCAAGGAGAAGCCTCGCTTTACCCTCTCATGATAAACTTGTTTGTTCTTCTAACAGCCATGGTATATTCAATACTCTTCTCCAGCACCACAGCTCAAAGGCACCAGCTTTCTGAGAGAATTATATTCAGAATTTATCATGGATGTGTACATCCCCCCAACACACACACACATTTACTATGATCTGTAGAAAGTTGTTCTGCTTGGTCAAAGTATGCACCTCTCTGGTGGTTCGAATCCACTAGGAGAAAGATTGGCCATCTCCTCTTGTGCAATTTACAGTCTTGGAAAACCCACTGGAGGGTCAGCTCTGAGTTGGTTCTAACTTGACAGCAGTGAGTTTTGAGTTCTGAATACCCACACAGCCACAAATCATCATCATTGTCTTTGCTTAATAGAAAGGTGTGATAAAAGATATTGTTAGTTTCAATTCAATCCAAGAAATCACTTTGTTATTTTCATAAAAAAATCTTTTTTTATAGTTTTTATTGTGATTTTAATGAAAGCTTACCGGAATCTTGGATTTCCGTTCATCCATTTTTGCATATTTTCCTCTCTACCCTCTACAGTTCACGTTTCGCTTTAAAAAAATTTCATCATTGCACAATTTCTTTTCTCCCCCTCCACCCGAGTCCACTTTCTATGCATCTCTTATTTTGGACTGTTGACATGTAAATAATGCATAATTATATATTCTTTTTAAGCAATTCTTTCCCTCGCCTGTTCCAATGCAGTATTCATTATTTACCCCTTCTTTTATTAGTTTCACCCAAAACCCAATATCAATCCTATTTTATAACAGTGGTATTATGCAGCATTTGTCCTTTTGTAACTGAGATATTTCACTCAGCATAATATCCTCCAGAGTCACCCATTTTGTATAATATTTTATTAGTTCTTTGTTTTGCAGTTCTGCATAGTATTCCATTGTGTGAATATACCACAGCTTCTCCATGCATTCATTTGTTGATGGCCTCTTGGATTGCTTCCATCTATTTGCTATTGTTAACAATGTAGCAACAAACATAGGTTTATGAATTTCTGTTTGGGTAGAAGTCCTGGTTTGTTTAGGGTATATTTCCCAGTAGTACAATTGTTTGGTCAGATGGTATTTATTTTTATTTCCAACTTTCGGAGAAAGTGCCATACTGCCTTTCATAAAGGTTACACCATTTTATACTCCCACCAACAATGAATAATGATTCGAATTTCTCCACAACCTCACCAGCATTTGTTGTTTGCCACTCTGTTGAACTCTGCTGTGTTACTGGGGTGATATGATATCTCATAATTGTTTTGATTTATGTCTCTCTTAGAGTTAGGGATTTTAATATTTCTTCATGTGTTTGTTCACCATCTGAATGTTTTCTTTGGTAGTTTGTCTGTTCATATCCTGTGCCCATTTTGCAATTGGGTTGTTTATCTTGTTGAGGTGCTGAATTAGTCTATAAATTCTAGATATAAGTCCCTTATCAAACATGTCATTACCAAATATTTTCTTCTCAGTCTGTGGCTTTCCTTTTTACCCTGTTGAAGAATTTTTTGATTCTTAGGTCTCATTCATCTATTTTACTGTCTCTTGATTGTAGGTTTTTCAAGATGCTGGGAAGACTGTTCATGTTGTAGATTGGGGTTTCTAGAGTTCTTTCTTGCTTTTCTCTGATTAAGTTTATAGTTCTTGGTTTTGCTCCTAGGTCCTTGTTTCACTTTGAATTGTTTTTTTGAGTGTGGCGGGAGGTGTGAGTCTTGCTTGAATTTTCTGCAGCTATTTTTCCAATTTTACCAACGTCATTTATTAAAGAGGCTTTCATTTCTCCACTTAACTGATTTCATTCCCTTGTCAAAAATAAGTTGACCATAGATAGATGAGCTGATTTCTAGGTTCTCAGTTCTATTCCACTGATATATATATATCAGTACTTTGCTGTCTTGTCAACCATGACTGTGTAGTAGGATTTGAGATCAGGGAGTAAGATGCCTCCTAATTTGTTTCTTTTTTCAGAGTGCTTTGCTTATATAGATCTTATCTTTCCATCCAGATGAAATTGGAAATAGCCTTTTTCATCTCGTTGTAGAGTGGAATTGGTATTTGTACTGAGATTGCATTGAGCTTACAGATTGGAGAAATAGTACAATTGTAATTTTCACAATATTGAGCCTTCCTATTCATGAACATGGTATATTCTTCCATTTCTCCAGATCTTGTTTTGCTTCTTGTAGTACTGCTTTGTAATTTTCTTTGAATAGGTCTTTTGTGTTTCTAATTAGATTTACTCCCAAGTACTTAATCTTGTGATTAGTTATTGTTTTTCTTATCTCCAGTTCCATACTCTCTCTGTCACTGTGGAGAAATCCAATTGATTTTTTTTTTATGTTGATCTTGTATTCTGACACTTTGCTGAATTGGTCAACTATGTCCAATAGTTTTCTTGCTGAATCTTTAGCATTTTCTAAGTATACTAACATATCACCTGCATATAGAGATGATTTTACCACCACTTTGCCAATTTGCATATATACTTTTTATTATGTTGTGGAAATTCCCATCTATTCTTATTTTGTTGATTGTTTTAATTAGGAAAGAGTGTTGTTTTATTTTGTCAAAGGCCTTTCTGCATCAATTAATAGGATCATGTGGTTCTTGTTCTTGGCTTTGTTAAAGTGATGAATTACACAGATTATTCCTCTTACATTGAACCATCCTTGCATACCTGTTATGAATCCGATTGGTCATGATGAATTATTTTCTTGATGTATTGTTAGATTCTATTGACCAAGATTTTATTTGTGATTTTATGTTCATAAGAGATATTCACCTATAGTTTTCTATTTTGGTGGTGTCTTTAACTGGTTTTAGTATCAAGGATATGTATGCTTCCTAGAATGAGTCATCATTTCTATTTTCTAAAATACATTATGTTGTTGTTGTAGTTCTGTGGCATCGAGTCACTTGCGACGCATAGCAACCCTATGTACAACAACCCTAAACTCTGCTCTGTCCTGTGCCAATCACACTGTCTCCGAAACACCCATCTCGATTATCTCAGTCACTGAATCAATCCACCTCATAGAGGGCCTTCCTCTCCTGCACTGTCCCTCCACCCTCCCAAGCATGATGTCTCTCTCCAAGGACCAGTCTCTCCTTACGACATGTCCAAAGTATGTTAGACAGAGCCTCAGAATCCTTGCCTCCAATGAGTTGCCAGGTTTAACCCTTTCCAGGATGAATCTGTTTGTTTTCCTAGCAGTCCAGGGTATTCTCAATACTCTTCTCCAGCACCACAACTCAAAAGCATCAACTCTCCTTCTGTCCTCCCTAGTCATTGTCCAACTCTCTAATGCATGACAAGTGATCTCAAAGACCATTGCCTGTATCAGATGCACCTTAGTCTCCAGAGAGACAACATTGCTCTTCAGTATTTTGGAGAGGTCTCTAATAGCAGACTTTCTCATGGCAATATGTCTTTTAATTTCATGGCTACTGGGGCCAAGAGTGTTGACTGTGGAACCAAGCAAACTAAAGCTGTGAACAATCTCAATCAATCTATTCGCCATCCATCCTGATGCTGCCAATTGGCCCAGTGGTGAGAATCTTTGTCTTCTTGACATTGAACTTCAATCCATACTGAAGGCTGCAGTCTTTGACCTCTGCAGCATGCGCTTCAGGCCATCCTCAGTTTCAGCAAGTAGGGTTGTGTCATCTGCATATCGCAGATTGTTGATAGACCTTCCACCAATCTTGACTCCACATTTGTCCTCATAAAGCCCAGCCTCCCGGATAATCCCTGGTGCACGCCCTTCCAAATTTTGAACCATGCAGTGTTTCTTGGCTCTGTCCTGATGACTGCCTCTTGGTTCAAGTATAGGTTTCTCATTAGCATGATCAAGTGTTTTGGGATTCCCATTCTTCTCAGAGTCAGCCACAGTTTGTTATGATCCACACAGTCAAACGCCTTTGCATAGTCAATAAAACACAGATATACATTCCTCTGGTATTCCCTGCTTTCAGCTAAAATCCATCTAACATTCGCTATAATATCCCTAGTACCACAACCCCTTCTAAACCGAGCCTGGACTTCTGGCAGTTCTCTGCTGATGTGCTGTTCCAGTCGTTTTTGGATATCCTTCAGTAGAATCTTGCTTGCATGTGAAAACAATGATATTTTTCTATAGCTTCCATACTCTGTTGGGTCACCGTTCTTTGGTATGGGAACAAATATAGATCTCTTCCAGTCAGTTGGCCAAGTGGTTGTTCTCCAGATTTCTTGGCACAACTTGGTGAGCACAACCAGGGCAACATCTGTTAGCTGAAATACGTCAATTGGTATACCATCTATTCCTGGGGCCTTATTGTTTGCTATTTCCTTCAAAGCAGCTTGAACTTCTTCCTTCATCACCATAGGCTCTTGCTCCTATGTTGTTCATGAAATCCTTCTGTGTCTGCCAATTCCTTTCGATACAGCGATTCAGTATATTTTTTCCATCTTCTTTTAATACTTCCTGGATCATTTATATTCTGCTCAAAGTATCCTTGATTATAGCAACTCAAGGTTTGAATTTGTTTTTCAGTTCCTTGAGCTTAAGAAATGCTAAACGAATTTGGCCCTTTTGATTTTCCAACTTCATCTCCTTGTATATTTCATTGTAACATTTTACTTTGTCATCCCCTGTTGCCTTTTAAAATCTTCTATTCAACTCTTTAGTATCTTAAATTCTTTCTTGTGCTTCCACTTCTCTGTGCTCCAGTGCAATTTTCAGAGTCTCTTCTGACATCCATTTTGGTCTTCTCTTCCTCTTCCGTCTTTGCAATGACCGTTTGCACTCTTCCTGGATGATACATTTGACATCCTCACACAACTCATCTGATCTTCGCTCATTAGTGTTCAAGGCCTCAAACCTATTCCTGAAATGGTTCTGAAATTCAGGTGGGATAGACTCACAGTCTTATTTTGGTTCCTGTTGAGTTGGTTTCATTTTTCTCAGCTTCAGCTTGCCCTGACATGTGAGTATATGGTAGTCTGTCCACAATCAGCTCCTGGCCTAGTTTTCACAACTGATATTGAGCTTTTCCAACGGTTTTTTCCACACATGTAATCCATCTGATTCCTATGCGTACCATCAGGTGAAATCCATGTATATAACCTGCACTACTTTGTGTAGACTTGGTGAATTCATAACGATCTTCACTTTGGTAAATATTCCATGCCTTATTTTTTTTACCAAGAGTTGAGGTGCTTGGGAACCACTGTAGTGAGAAAATCAATATTATCGTGGCCAGAGTATGCAAAACTTGATACACTGCATCCCATAAAAGAGATTGATTTATGGAGACTTTCTGGGCAGTTGTTTTTGCTGTTAAGTGATGTCAAGCTAGTATGACTCATAACAACTCTATGAATAACAAATTTGAAACTTGTCCTACTGTGTGTCATCTTCATCATCTCTGCCACACTGCATCCCATTGTTCCAGTTACCGTGTCAATCCATCCCATTGAGGGCCTTTCTCTCTTTCTTGGTTAGCAAGTGTGAAAAGCTTCCTGCTATTTATTCTTTTGGTCCAGGCAATGGTCCTCTCCTTATTTCAGTAACAGTACCACAAATACACTTGAGGAACTTTTTCTCTCTTTCACTGTGTGCACTCTATGCCTTGTCTCCCTCTCACATATTGAACACCTGATAAAGCTTAAGCAATTGCTAGGGAGCTCTGGTGGCCTCGGGGTAAAGAATTGTGTAGCCAAACCAAAGGTAGGTAGGTGGTGTGAATTCACAAGCAGCTCCACAGGAGAAAGGTGGGCAATTTCCTCCCCAGTGCTTTAAACTCTCTGTATAATCATGGAAGGGTCAGCTATGAATTTCTTTTGGCTCATACTCAATAACTATGAGTTAGTTGTTTTAGCTAGGCAGCTGTTGACTCTGTTGTATAACTTCAAAACTTGAATGAATAGACATAAAGATGTGCCAAAAGATTTGGGATATAATTTGTTTAAATTATACCATCCATAAAAAGTTCTGAAACCTATTCCACTCAAACAAACAAACACATACATAAGCAATCTATTAAATAAGTAATAGATCATTAATAAAAATGAGTATTTAAATTAAAAAAATCACCACACAATTTACTCTTTCCCAATACAGCAAACTGGGAGTTAAATGCTATACCTCTAATTGTTGTTATTACTGTGATGTGCTGTTGATTCAGAACCAACCCATAGCTGACCCTTCAGAAGATTTTCAGAGGCAGTAAATCACACAGGAGGGGATTACCCATCTTTCTCTGACATAGTAGCTGGTGGATTCAAACCACCTACCTTTTAGTTCACAGTGCATCTACTTATCACTAGGCCACTAGAACTCCCTAACTGCAAATTATAAAAACAAACAAGTAAGCAGATATCAAGCAGAGCCTGGCTGATTCTTCTGACTTCTCCTATTTAGGATGGCCCTGGTGACCTGTGGCAGAGATGGTGAGAGTGGCATGAGTTAGGACAGGGTTGAGATCTATTGTTCATACGGATGCTTATGAGTCATAGTCAACCCAATGGCACCTAACAATAGCAGTCTCACTAGACAGGATCCCTGGTGGCATAGTGCCACGTGTTGTGATGATTATGGTTTGATGCCATTGGCAGCTCAGCAAGAAGGGGAACATGATGGAGGTTTACTAGGAGTCAGAACAGACTTGATGCCAGTGGGCTTTTTGGAAAGGGAGGAATCCCATTAAAGCAAGTCTTGTTTTATTTTTATTGTTGTTGGTTATTATTTGTTTTTCTTTCTATCACTTAGGTGAGCAAACATAAAGTCCATCTTTTCACTGATCAATTATCCCAAGACGGTTCCAACTGTTTGCTTCAAAATACACTAAATAACACAATGGCTTATTATGCGTAATGTGTTTGTTGGGGACTGAGGAGTCTAAACATTTAGTTGCAGTATCTATTTCTCATGAATACAACAAACTACATTATATTTTTACCTAGAAGAATTTATTGGAAGCCTGGAACTTAACACAATCTGATATCTGGATGCTAACTCTTGACATAAATACTCTTATCAGCTTCAAATTTTGCAATCTGCTTTCAATAGCACTGGTGCAAAAATGTCAGGGAGTTATTGTCAAAATTATAGATTTAATATCACTCTAATCCTAAACTCAGTGCCTGCCATTAATTAGATCACCTTTTAAAAAAATGAGTTGTTTCAAGAAAAAAAAAGTAACATCAGAAAAAAAAGAAGTAATGTACAAATGAAAAGTTACAGAGCATTTAAAAGTGTTAAATGTTACTTGCCAGTTGACATTTCAGTTCAAGAACACTGGAAGAACTATTATGCAAACAGATGTTCTGAAGTGGTAACTTTTTAAAAAGTTACCAGGACAGAAAAGAAAACCTTTGGCTCACTCAAGTTACTTGTTAACACTAATGGTCAAATTAAAATATTTTTAGGATGACTCATAAATCTGTCTTGAAGAAGGTGCAGCCAGAGTGCTCCTTGGAGGTAAAAATGATCAAGCTCAGTCTCACATGCTTTGGGTATGTTTCTAGGAGAGGCTATACCTTGGAGAGGGACATCATACTTGGAAAAGTTGAAGGAGGGTAGAAGAGGGGAAGATTCTTTACCTGAGTTTGACACAGTGACTGTAGCAATGGGTTCAAATGTGCCAGATTGTGAGGTTGGCACAGGATCGCTATAAATCATACTTGACTCAACAGCATTTAACAACAGGATAGTTTCTTTAGTTTTCTTCTTGTTGTTATGTGCCATCAAGTCACTTGTGACTCATAACAACCCTGTGTACAACAGCTCTGAAACCTGCCTTGTCCTGAGCTAGTCTCACTGACTCCAACACACACTCCAACACACACTGTCCCAGTTATCGTGTCAATGTCATCTTTAATGCACTGTCCCACCACCCTTCCAAGCATAATGTCCATCTCCAAGGATCGGTCCCTTTTGGCCACATGCCCAAGATATGTGAGATATAGAGCTTCAAAATTCTTGCCTCTAATGAGAAATTTGGTTTCACCTTCTCAAAGACAGATCTATTTGTTCTCCTGTCTGTCCACAGTATGTTCAATACTCTTCTCCAGCATCACAATTCAAAGGCATCAAATCTGTCATCCTTAGTCATTGTCTAGCTCTCTGATGCATAGCATGTAATTGAAAGGACGATGGCCTGGATCAGGCACACCTTACTCTTTAGACTAATATCATTCCTCCTGACAGCAGACTACCCCAGTGCCATTTGTATTTTGATTTCCTGACTGCTGGTGCCAAGAGTGTTGATTGCAGAGCTGAGCAAGGTGAAATTGTCAACAGCCTAAATCTTTTCTCCATCCATCATGAAGCTGTTAGTTGGCGCAGTGGTGAGAATCTTTCTCTTCTTCATGTTTAGCTTCAATTCATTTTGAAGACTATTTTGAAGACTCCATGCAGCAAATGCTAATTCTCCATTATGGCTACTTTCTTTGAATGGTACTTTAAATACTTTGAAAAAAATCTTATCTGTTATATTCATGTATACTTATATCCAGTTTTCTACAAAGATATCCCTAAAAAAGTAATTGCACAGTGTTATTGCTTGAAGTTAGGAAGGTATCAGGTGTAAGGTGAGGGTGGATTTATTTATGTAAATAGGACAGTATTTTGTCACAAGCTTTTCTTGTTGTGAGATCTAAAGACCTCATACTGTCCCATTATCAGAATAACAAATACAACTCTGATCTTACTGTCTTCAGTCTTATATCTTTCAAGTTCACTCATTTGATTAATCACAATAACAGATTTTTTTTCAATGTTAAACCTTGACCTCAAAGATTTTTCAAAAACATATTGAAGTATTGAAGGAAGATATGCAACATGCACTGAAAGTGTTCTTAAAAAAGAAGCAAGCAAACAACCAACATCAAGTTTCCAGGAATAGTGAGACTACCAGCAGAAATGTCTCAACAAATAGATCCAGGAATGGAAGTGGTTACATGTTTATGCCAACAAATTCAGAAGACAGCTACCTGTATATAGAAAATGAGGTAGTCATTTGAACAGAACAAGGGAAAACTGTATACTTTAAAATCAAGAAAAGTATGAGCCAAACTTCTACAATTTCACCACGCATATTCAATCTGTAAGGAAGCTCTGGTGGTTTAGTCATAAGGAATTTCATTGCCAATGAAAAAGTATGTAGTTTTTTTAATTACCCAGCTATGCAATGGTGTGTCTCTGGAGACTAAGGTGCATCTGATACAGGCCATGGTCTTTGCTATCACTTGTTATGCATCAGAGAGTTGGACAGTGGCTAAGGAGGATAGAAGGATAATTGATGCCTTTGAGCTGTGGTGCTGGAAAGAGCATTGAGGGTACCATGGGCTGCTAGGAAAACAAACAGATTCATCCTGAAAGGAATTAAACCAGGCTGTTCCCTGGAGGCAAGGATACGGAGGCTTCATCTAACATACTTTGGACATGTTGTAAGGAGGGACTAGTCCTTGGAGAGGGTCATCATACTTGGTAGGGTGGAGAGACATCACAGGAGGGGAAGGCCCTGTATGAGGTAGATTGATTCAGTGATTGGGGTAATCGGGATGGGTGTGTCAGAGACAGTGTGATCGGCACAGGATAGAGCAGAGTTTAGGGCTGTTGTACGTAGGGTCGCTATGAGTTGCAAGCGACTCAATGGCATATAACAACAACAAACAACAACTCTGAGAGAGAAAGATGGCCACTCTCATCACTTGCAATTAACTTTCTCTGAAAAGCTGCTGGAGGATCAGCTATGTGGTTGGTTCTGACTGAATGGTACACAACAAAAACATTCAATTGTTTATTGAGCAAAAAATCCAAAAAGCTGTACATATAAAGAGTAATGAAACATCAGAATTGAAGGAAAACTCATTAACAAGCTTCTTTGCTAAGAGAGAAGAAGACTTGACTCATTAACTGGAGATCAAAGATTATTGCACTCAGTACTAAGTACATTTCAGCACAAATATCTCAATAGCTATAATGATAAAAAGGAAAAAAATCAAGGTTGTCAAAGATTTCAATATATTTGAATCCATAACAAATATCCTTGGAAGCAAGTATCAAGGAATCAAATGACATATTGCATTTGACAAATCTGTTGCAAAAAGCCTCTCGAACATGTTAAAAAAAAATAAAGTTGCCGTATTGAAGATGGTGTATTTTATTAAATCATGATATTTTCAAATGATTGATATACATGTGAAAGCTGGACCATGACTTAGGAAAAGTTAAAAAATATGTATTTAAATTATGTGTTTAAAATTATTAAATATACTATGATCTATAAAAAGAAATTTGTCTTAAAGGACATATAGTCAGAAGGCTTCCTAAAGTTGAGGATGGTTTTAGTTTAGTGTACATGTTTTGAACATGTTACAAGAAGGAGTATGTCCATGGGGAACCGTATAATCATTGGTAGAGGATGAGCAGAAAAGGGAAAGGCCTTTGACAAGATAGATTGGCACAGTGGTTGTTACACTGGGCTCGAGCATAGAAATGATCATGAGAATGGTACAAGATCTGATAGAAGTTCCTTGTTTTGCACATGGAATTGCTATGAGAGGGCTTGATGACATCTAGCAATAACAACATCATACATTCAATCATTCATACCTCTTAAGTGCTTATTCTGCACTAATACATTTTAGGATCTTGAAATATAATAACAAACAAGGCAAAAAAAAGACTATCTTAAGGGATAAGTTTTAGTGGAGAAAGGAAATAAATATGTGTTGTAATTTTGGATATAGATGCATGATTTTGAAAAGTGTTGCTATTGTTGTTAGTTACCATTGACTCTACTGTGACTCATAGGGTCCCTATGAACGATGGATCTGAACCTGCCCTGTCATGTGCTATCTTGATCATGTCTGATAGACTTGAGTCCATTGTCAATCCATCTTGGTAATGATCTTCTTTCCTTGACTGACCCTTCAACTTTCCAACCATGATTTTTTTTCACCGAGGACTGGTCTCTTCTAATACATACATACCAAAATATATGAGACTAAGTTTCATCATCTTTGTCTCTAGTAGCCCCTCGGTAGCACTTTCTCCAAGACCAGACTTATTTGTCCTTTTTGAAGTTTATGGGATATTCAGTACTCTTTTCCAACACCACAACTCAAAGGCAATTCTTCTTCTGCCATCTTTAGTCATTGTCCAACTTTCAGATGCATAGCTAGTAATTGAAAAGACCATGGCTTGGATGAGGTGCACCCTAGTATTTAAACTGCCATGTTTGGTTTTTAGAACTTTGGATATGTTCTTGACATCAGAGGTTTTTTTAAAAAAAATATTGTTGTTAATACTAGGTGCCATGGAACTGTGTATGACTCATAGTGACCCCATAAACAATAGATCTTAACCCTGCCCTATCTTGTGCCATCCTCACCATCCCTTAACACATTGAGCTCATGGCTGCAGTCACTGTGTCAATCCATTTTGTTAAGGTCTTTCCTCTCTTTTGCCTAACCTCCATTTTTCTAAGCATGACACTTTTTCTAAAAATAGCCTTTCCTAATAACATGCTCAAAGTATGTGAGATGAAGCTTTGTCATTTTCCCTCCAAGAAGCATTCTGGCTGCACTTTCTCCAAGACATACCTGTTTGTCTGTTGGCAATCCATGGAATAGTAAATACTCTTCTCCAACACCACAGTTCAAAGACATACATTCTCCTTCTATCATATTTATTACCCAGCTTTCAGATGCATAGCAAATAATAGAAAAGCCTGTGACCTGAATCAGGTACGTTTTAGTCTTTAAACTGACTTCATTGTTCCTCAGTAATTTAGAAAGATCCTTGATAGCAGAATTACCCAATGCAATGTCTCTTGATTTCCTAACTGCTGGTACCAAGGGTGTTGATTGTGGATCCATGTAAAATAAATCTATTGATAATTTCATTCTTTTCACCATCTCTCATGATGTTGCCTTTTGGTCTAGTGGTGAGAATTTTACTTTCTTGATGTTGAGATGTTATCCATATTGAAGGTTGTAGTCTTTGATCTTCTGTGGCAAATATTTCAATTCCTCCTCACTTTCAGCAAGTAAGGTTGTGTTATCTTCATACCATAGATTGTCGAAGAGTCTTCCTCTGATCCTGGTATCATATTCTTCTTCATATAGACCAGCTTCTTGAATTATTTGCTCAGTATACAAGTTGAATAGATATGGAGAAAGGATACAACCCTGACAGACA
Source organism: Elephantulus edwardii (assembly GCF_000299155.1). Taxonomy (NCBI): domain Eukaryota; kingdom Metazoa; phylum Chordata; class Mammalia; order Macroscelidea; family Macroscelididae; genus Elephantulus; species Elephantulus edwardii. Next base: position 6,139,978 of record NW_006399752.1, read on the forward strand.
TATTTCTTAATTTTAAATCTTGTTTTTGTTGTATTGTGCATCAGAACCAATTCATAGCTGACACTACAGTGGGTTTTCAGAAGCAATTAACTGTGCAGAAGGGGAGTGCCCATCCTTCTCCCACTGGGCAGCTGGTGACATTGAACCGCATGCCTTTGGGATTACAGTGCAGTGTCTTGCCACTAGATCACCAGGGCTCCCTTTTAAATCATGTTGTGTTCCCTTATTCTATTCAAACAACATCCTCTAACCCAAAGCTTATGTTAGTTATTTGTCTTACTGTTTGCAAACTACCCTGCGGTGGCTAAATGGGAGAAAAACAGGCAATTTTCTCCTGTTAAATTTAGTCTTTAAAATTAATGGAGGGGCTACTTACTATGAATGAGTTGTACCTACTTTCTGACAGTGAAATGAGATGATGAGACTTAGTGGTAAGGATTGATACTTTATTTTGCATATCTTAATCACAGGATGCTTGTTAAGCTTCCAGATATTTTTTAAAGTGTAAACAGAAGAAATTAACAGATATAAATGTAAGAGTTGTTGGGAAATTGTTGTGCCATATGGTCAGAATCAACTGATAGCTGACCGCTTTGGTAGATTTTCTGAGGCTATAAATCACGCAGGAGGAGAAAACCCATCTTTCTCTTGTAAATCCACTCATGGATTTGAGCCCAAAGAGGAATGCCATCTTTGGGTTAACTATGCAACTCCTTACCAATGAGGCCGCCAGAGTTCCAGTACAAGTCAAAATATTCAACTTGTTGGAATTTTGCCAGTTTATGAGGTGTCTCCCGTCAATCTTATTTCCAGTTTATTCTAGATACTATTCACTTTTTCCAAACAGGTTTCACTTCCTTTGCCTTTCTTTATATTTGAATATCCAGCAAAACTCTAAATCTGACCAATGTAGCTACCAACTTTTTATTCTTATTTGGGTAGTTGATCATAATTGGAAATCATAGGCTCACATAGATATATGAAACATTTGTATCATCAATGTAATCTGTAATTTTCTCTGTCTTCTACTAATTATTTGTCTCTTCTTTTCCACATATCTAAAATTTACTTGCTCCATATGAACTCTGCTGTTAAAATACTCTCATAAGGAAGATATATCATAAATTTTTAGTATTTTGGTATGATATGTTGTGCTTGTGTACTACGGAATAAGAACTAAATCATAGCTGATCTTCCAGCAGGTTTTCAGAAGTAGTAAATTGCATGGGAGAAGATTGCCCATGTTTCTCTCACATAGCAACTGGTGAATTTGAACCATATAACTTCATGTTGGCAGTGTAATTTCTTACTACTAAACCACCAGAGTTCTCTTAGTATAATTCCTCAGTGCGCAATTATCTTCTCTTTTTTTATGACATCTACAACGAAAAGCTAACTGGCTCTTTATATCAGAAATTAAATATGTTCAGTTACTTTTTACCAAAATACATTCTCTTCTCCATTTCTGCTCTAATTACACACTTTCCTTAGACACTAATGGTATGTTTCTAAATTATTGGATTCTGGGTCAATTAGAAGCATCATAACAGATGAAGAAGATTGTTAACAATTTCAGCTCTATAATCTTGGCCTTATAATAAAACACTCTTGGCACTAGAAGCCATGAAATCAAAAGATGAATTGCATTGGGAAAATTCTGTCAGGGACCTCTAAAGAGTGCTGAAGAACAACAGCGTTTGTCCAGAGACTTAGGTGCACCTGGTCCAGGTCTTTGTCTTCTCAATTACTTGCTACACATCAGATAGCTGGACAATCACTAAGAACGATAGAAGAAGAATCAATGTCTTTGAGTTGTGGTGTTGGAGAAGAGCATCGAATATACCATAGACTGCTAAGAGAACAAATAGGACCATTCTTGAGAGGATGAAACCAGGCTGCTTCTTGTAGGCAAGGATTTTGAAGCTCCATCTGACATACTTTGGGCATTTTCCAAGGAGAGGACCAGTCCTCGGAGAGGGACATCATGCGTGAAAGGGTAGAGGGAGCAAGAGAGGAAACCCCTGGGTGAGATGGATTGACTCAGTGACAGGGGTAATAGGGATAGGTGTGTTGGAGACAATGAAATTGGCTCAAGAGAGAACAGTGTTCAGAGTTGTTGTACATAGGGTTGCTATGAGTAGGAGTCAAGAACAACCACATAGTGATTGTACTTTTGCTCTGATCAGTACATTTATTTTCAGATCTTTTTCATGTGGAACCTACATCCACTTTTATCTAAAGTGAGAAAATGGACTATGGGGGCAAAGGAGCATCTCTCTGAAAGGGCCAGAAAGAGGAAGAATAGCACATCCCCTCACTGCCCCAGAGCAGAAAACAGATCAGGCGCCTATAGGCCAGCCCCGTGGTGCCTTATAAGGCCCCAGCAGCAGCAAGAGGTTCTTTTATTCATTGCTGACTCACAGACTCACAGGTGAGAAGGAAGCTTGAGAGTGGGGGAGGCAAAGGATATTACAATATAACCCAAAATAAATCCAAGTTTTTAGCTCAACAGTTTCAAGGCACAACTCCTCAAGTTAGTCTAGGCTCTGGTTTCAATTCAGCAAGTAGTTTCCCCTTCTATCTTCAAAGACAAGAACAAAATTCAACTGTGGCCAGAACAAATGCAAGAATCCTCAGGTCACAGCTTGCACAGTTTCTTTACAGTAATGTGCGTTTCTCCACCATCAGGGTCTCTCTCTCACCAGGGACTTGCCACCACAAGCCTTTCTTGCCTCACGTCTTGCTACCCCAAGTTTTTCTGCTCAGTGTGAGAAGCACTCTTTCTCTTGATGCTTCAGCTGATGATGATTAGCAAGACCATGTTGATTTGCAAGATAATGTGTCTGCAGTTAAGGAATCTGGCAGCCAGAGGGTCTAACTAATGGCTTAAGAAAATGACACCTCTTGGGCTAACAACACAACTTTCAATATTCCATTGAAACTATACAGTTATTGTAATTAAAAATTTCACTCGACACCTTCCCCTATGTCCTACACCCAGAAGTGAACTTACTAAAAATTTATCTTTTTTCAGCAGAAGTTCTGGTGGCCTCTGAAAAACGGCTGGAGGGTCAGCTATGGATCAATTCAACATAAGAGGGAGAGAAAAATCTTTTATTGACTCTGCTAGGAAAAGTTGAGGTCAGATAAAGGAAGATCAATGACATAGGTTGAGAGTGATAATAACAATGACCTTGTCTGTTGTTTTTTTAAAAATTGGTTTACATATAATCATTCATATACATCATATTTAGTACATGTGTTTTGTGTTTTATACAATCACTCATATGTGTTGTGCTTCATTCATGTACTGGGTTTTATACATTCATATACACTATATGAACATACATTATATTTTATATATACATTATATTTTATATCTTTAATTACCACTGCTCTGTGCCTATTAACACTGTCTTTTTAATTCCCTATTGAATATTTCTCAGTCCTTTATCTCTCTGTACTCACTCAACAACTTTTGCTATCCCAATTTCCCCCTTCCCCTTTTTTTCTGTATCTCCTGTCCTTCTTTCTCTTTTAAACATTTATTATATTTATATGCATAAATATTCAGAAGACAGTGTTTGATGTATTGCTCGTAGGGGGCATGGTTGTTGTTGTTGTCGTCATTGTTGTTATTAGGTGCTGTCAACTCATAACAACCCCATGAACCCTGCTCTATCCTGCGCCATCCTCACACTACCTGATTCACAAGTGCCCATTACAACAGTCACTGTGTCACTTCACCTGACTTCACTGTCTTCCTCTCCTAAGTCCTTCCTTGCATCATGATATTTTGTATAAATGATCCACATATTTTACCTCACATACTTTCAGCACGTTGCTAGGAAGGGCTATTCTTTGGAGAGAGACATGATGTTTGAAAGAATGGAGGGTTGGTGAAGGAGTGGAAGACCTTTGGCCAGGTGGACACAGTGACTGCCACAAAGGGTTCTGTCAGAAAGTGTGAAGATGGCACAGGATAGGACAGGATTAGGATCAATTGTTCCTAGGGTTGCTATGAGTCGTATTTGACTGAATGGCATCTAACAACAACAAGCTGAATTAGTGGAGCTCTGCTTAGACTTGTTTTATTGATGTTGTGTGTTGGTTTTGTTTGTTTTTTAATTTGGTTCCTTCTCTTAGTGAATAATGGCTCTGGGGCAGAGGAGCCCTAGCCCTTCTTGTTTCTATGTATACAGAACTTGATAAAGGTAAAGCAGACAATGGTTTCTCCTTGAGCTATGCATCCCATAGCTGTCTGCATTCTTTAGCATAAGGAAGTTGTGAGGTTTGTTTAAGGGTATAAATAGTAGACTAATTCCCCCATACCCTTAGTGGAAAAACACCATTTACTTGTGGCATTGATTCTCCCTTGCCAGTAAATTTCTTCTCCCAAGAAATGAAAATGAATGTCTTTTTGTTTTTATTTTCTCCAGGTCAGTTTTTCAGTCTGTGAAAAGCAAACTTATGGGACTTTTTCCTATATGGAACAAATCCCAATACAGAGTCCCTGTTAGTTGCAGTCAACTTGACTGCACCTAACAACAACACTATTTGGCTAATCTTTTGCTGAAAAACTTCACAGCTGACTAATTTTCCTTTATGATACTTCACAGTATTCAATCTAAATTTTCACTTGATTACTTTTTTATCTTATTTACCAACGTGGATCTAATTATCACCTGTGTATCTGTCATTTACAAATATTACCTTCTATATTTGTATATCCAACAACATCATATGTATCTCCACTTAATTATTCGTCTGAAAATGTAAATTCAATAAGAATATAATCTGTCTACCAAAACATGATATTCTCCATAATTCTCTGTATTAGCAATTGGACCTATCATCTGTGCAAATCCCTAATAATGAAATTTGAACAAAAATTACTCTTTATTCTCTCTCACAGCTAATCATCAAAAC
>NW_006399752.1:6145776-6193216 GCF_000299155.1 Elephantulus edwardii
AATCACAAAGAGCTGACTCTGTCATACTCTTAAATCTTTTTAACTCATCTACTTCCATCAGTCTCATGTGAATTTACCCAAGTCAAAGAATATTTTGTTCTCTCTCTTGATTTTCGTAGCTTTCTAGTTCAGTTTTCCACTTTTGGTTTCATCTCCACATTATTCTACCAACTATAATTTACTTTCTTTCTCACATTTTCCATGTCTTTGCATTATCTTTATTCAAAATTTTCTGAGCTGTGTATATTATTTAATTTTTTAAGATGACCTTTCACTGTTCATCGCTCATTTTACAATTGTCTAGATATAATCTACTTATAGTTGAGATTAAAGCTAAGATTCTGTTGCTATTTTTCTTGTTGTTATGTACCAGGGACCAAGACTCACAGTGGCCCTACTAACTGGCTCTGAACCTGATCCTAGGCTATACCAAATTTTCCAACACATTTGATGACACTGCCGTAGTCAATCTGTCAATCTAGCTCATCTAGAGTCGTCTTCTCTTGTTCTAACCTTCTACTCTTCCAAGCAGAATGTCCTGGTGATATTCTCAAAATATGTGAACCAGAGATTCATATCCTTTCCTCTAAGAAGCAACCTAGTTTCATCCTTTCCAGGACAGACCTGCTTTATCACTGGGTAGTCGATGGTGTGTTCAATATACTATTCTGCAGCACCACAACTCAAAGGAATGCCTGTAATGACAAGAATACCCATTCATATATCCCTTTTAAACAGTTCATTTGTCATCCTTACTCACTATCCAGCTCTCAGATATAGAATAAGCAATTGAGAAAATAATAGCTCATATCATACCCACTTTAGTCTTTACATTGCTATTTAGCACTCTGGAGAGGTCTTTGACAGCAGATTTTCCAAATGCAAGTTGTCTTTTGATCTTCTGATTGCTGGTGCGAAGGGTGTTGATTGTGGATCTGAGCAAGAAGAAATCATGAACAACTTCAATCTGTTCTCCATATATCATGATTCTACGTGTTGGCATAGTGGTGGCAATTTCTATTTTCTTGATGCTGAGATGCAATCTATATTGAAGGCTGTAATCCTACCCTCAAGCCCTCCTTAGTTCTGGCAAACAAAGTTGTATCATCTGCATAGTGCAGGTTGTTGATTAATTTCTCTTTAATCCTAATGCCACATTTTTCTTCCTTTTGAATAATCTCTTTGAATCATCTGTTCAGCATATAGATGAAACAGGTATGGAGGAAGGGTAAATCTCTGACACACTCTTTTCTTGATTTTGAACCATGCAGTGTTTTCATGCTCTGTTCAAGACAATAACTTCTTAGGGTAGGTAATAGGTTTTATGTAAGCACAATTAAGTGTTCTGGGATTGCCATTCTTCTTATGTTAGTCACAATTTGTTGTGATCCATCACAATTTGTGTGATCCACAGTCAAATACCTTTGCATAGTCAATAAAACTCAAATAAACATTCTTCTGCGTTCACCCAGGATCCATCTGATATCAGCAACGGTATCCCTAGTGCCATGGCCTCTTTTAAACCCAGGTTGTATTTCTGGAAGTTCCAAGGGTAATAAAAGAAAAAGTTCAAGCTGTTCTGAAGGAATTAGCAAAAAGTAAGGCCCCAGGAATTTATGTTGCCTATTGACATATCTCAACATACAGATACAGCTGTAAATATACTCACCAGATTGTGCCAAGAAATGTGGAAGATAGTTACTTGGCCAAGTTACTGGAAGAGATCCTTATTTATTCCCATTCCCTAAAAAAGGTGATCCAACAGAATTTGGAAATTATAGAACAATATAATTAATATCACATGCAAACAAAATAAAACTATATTGGGATTGTTTTTGAGCAAGAAATAACCAGATCAAAGCCAGATGATTTTTATATAGCTGATCACTTGTTGTCTCCCACCTGATTCAGTTCTCTAGATAACGGAGGCTGAAACAGGACATTTACCATATGCAACATATACCATATTGAATTGTATAACTCTTATAAGCCTAGTTTTTCCAGTGTATGTATATAAGTGGAGTCCTATTGAACATAATAGTATTACAGAGTGCTCCTTGGAGGCAAAGAGATAAAGCTTTGTCTCACATACCTCAGGCATGTTGCTAGGAGAGGCTATTCATTGGAAAGGGACATCATGCTTGGAAAGGCAGAGGGTCAGTAAAGGAGAGGAAGACTCTCAACCAATGACTGCTGTAATGGACAATGGACTCTAGAGTGTCAGGAAGTATAAGGATGGCAGAGGACAAAACAAGGTTCAGATCTGCTGTTCACAGGGTTAATATGAATCATACTCGACAGCACCTAACAACAATATTACCAGAAATGCTTAATTGACACTGAAAAATTACATGAACAGGAGCCAATGGTAATGAAGGAGGAAGTAGAAGCTAGATTGAAGGCACTGGCAAAAAAATGAGGCCCTAGGAATTGATGGGATACCAATTGACTTGAAAGATACAGCCTTGGATGCACTCACCAGTCTATGACAGAAAATTGGACAGCTGTCTAGTCAATGGATTAGAAGAGGTTCATATTTGTTCCTATTCCCAAGAAAGGTGATCCAACTGAACATGGAAACTACCAAACAATATCATTAATATCACATTCAGGAAAAATATTGCTGAAGATCATTAAAAAACCTCCTAGAACATTGTTACATAGATAGGGAACTACAAGAAGTTCAACAAGATGTAAAAGAGGCTGTGACACCAGGGATATGATTGCTGATGTCAGATGGATCTTGACAGAAAGTAAGAAATAGCAGAAGATATCTTTTTGTGCTTTATTGATCATGCAAAAGCATTTGACTGTGTGAATCATAACATTGAGAAGAAAAGGAACCTCAGAGAACTTAATTTTTTTCATGCAGAACCTATACCTGGACCCAGAGGCTGTCGTGCGAACAGAGCAGAGGAACACTGCATGCTTTAAAATGGAAAAGGGAGTATATCAGAGTTGTATGTTGTCTCCATACCTATTCAATCTTTATGCTGAGCAAATTATCTGAGAAGCTGGACTCTATAAAAAGGAGTGTGGCATGAGGATTGGAGGGAGACTCATTGATAACTTGCATTATGAAGATGACATCACCTTGTTTGCTGAAAATGAGGAAGACTTGAAGCACTGTTGCTGAAGACCAGGGAATGCTGCTTTTGGTATGGATTGCATCTCAATGTCAAGGAAACAAAGATTTTTATGACTGGACCAGTAGGCAGCATCATGATGGTTTGGGAAGAGATTGAAACTGCCAACAGCTTCATTTTCCTTAGATTCACAATTAACATCACTGGAATAAGCAGTCAGGAAATAAGGAGATGCATTGCGTTGGCAAAGTCTGCAGTTAGGAACCTCTCCAAATTGTTGAGGAATTATATTTTCAGTTTGAGGACTAGGTGTATCTGTTTCAGGCCATAATCTTTTAAATTACTTGCTATGAATCTGAAAGTAGATAATGAAGAAGAATGACAGAAAAGAATTGATGCCTTTGAGCCGTGGTGTTGGAGAAGAGCGCTGAACATCCCATAGACATCCAAGAGAACAAACAATATGTCTTGCAGATGGTACAGCCTGAGTGCTTTTTGAAGGCCAAGGATGATGAGGCTTCACCTCACATACTTTGGGCATGTTGCTAGGAGGGGGCTATTCCTTGGGGAAGAACATGACATTGAGAAGGTTGGAGGGTCAGTGAAGGAGAGAAAACCCTCACTCAGGAGGATTGGCATGTGACTGCTGCAATGGGCTCTTTTATTAGCTTAAAACATACATACTTGGTTTAGCTTGGGGTTTTTATTTTTAATAAAATTTTTGTTATATACTGGTTTACTTACAAAGTTTGTATACATTGTTTTTCACATTGAATCTCTCTCATTTCCTTTACCTACCCCTTCCTCCACCCATCAAATCGTTTGGCCCTATGATTAGCCCCCCCACCCCCCCCCCCCAATTCTTACCCCTCTGCTTCACCCCTACCAGGTTCTCATACATGTTCTACAATAATGGTCTTTCACAGCATTTGTTTATGGGACTAAGTTAGTTCACTTAGCATTATGCTCTCCAGTCCTTTCCAAGTTAGGTAATAATTTACAAAATCATTGCTCCTGCATTCTGCTTAGTATTTCATTGCATGATTGTCCCATAATTTCTCAATACATTCGATGTGGTTGGACATTCGGGCTGTTTCCATGTTCTTGCGATGGTGAATAATGCTGCTATGAAAATTGGTGTACCAATATCCATTTGTTGCCTCAGTTCTCATTTTCTCAGGGTATAGTCCAAGCAGTGGAAAAGCTGGGTCATATAGAATTTCTATGTTCTGCTTTTAGAGGAAGCACCAAACTGCCTTCCAGAGCGGTTGTGTCATTTTACAATTCCATGAAAAAGGTATGAGAGTTACTATCTTGCCACATATTCTCCAACATTTATTACTTGCTGTCCTGTTAAATTTTGCCACTGTCACTGGAGTGAGATAGTACCTCATTATGATTTTGATTTGCATCTCTTATTACCAATGATTTCTAAGCCTTTCTTTATGTATCTGTTGGCTATTTGAATATTTTCCTTTGTGAATTTTTTTCCATTTCTTTTGTCCCTTTTGTAATTGTGCTATCAGTCTTTTTCTTGTGGAGGCTCTGTAGGATTCTGTAAACTTTTAATATGAGACCCTTGTCTGAAATGGGATTGCCAGCTGTGTCAGGAAGCATGAGGATGACACAGGATGGAACAGGGTTTAGATCTTTTGTTCATAGGGTCACTAGGAGTTGTACTTGACTCCATGACACCTAACAACAAAAATCATCATTGAAATTAAAATACATTTCCTGTATTGCCCCTGTCACATACACTTATAGTAACTGCTGTTAATAATATTTATTAAAATTTTTGAAGGTTCTTAGAATGAGGAAATGCATCAGTCAAGTAAATCTATTTTGAGCACATGAGGCCACTCAATGTATTAGGCTCTCATAAACAGTTTGTGGCACCAGGGATATCATTGTTGATGTCGAATGGATTCTGGCTTAAAGCAAAGAATATCAGAAGAATGTTTATTTGTGCTTTCGTGACCATGCAAAGGCATTTGACTGTGTGGATTATAACAAATTATGGCTAAAATTGAGAAGAATGGAAATATCAGAACTTTTAATTGAGCTCATATGAAACCTGTACTTAGACCAAGAGGCTATTGAGCAAATTGAGCAAGGGAACATTGTTGGTTTAAAATTAAGAAAGGTATGTATCAATGTTTTATCCTCTCTCCATTTCCATTCAATCTGCATGCTAAGTAAAATATTCAAGAAACTTGACTCTATGAAGAAGAATGTGGTATTAGGATTGGAGGAAGACTCATCAATAACCTTTAGGATGCAGATGACACAACCTTGCTTTCTAAAAGTGAGCAGGACTTAAAACATTTGCTGCAGAAGATCAAACTCTGCAACTTTCAATATAGATTGCACCTCACTCAACGCCAAGAAAACAAAAATTCTCAGAACTGGATCTATAGTAACATCATGACAAATGGAGAAAAGAGTGAAGCTGTCAATGATTTCAAATTGCTTAAATCCACAACACCCTCGATACCAGCAATTAGGAAATGTGGAGGTATGTTACACTGGGGAGTCTACAGTCAGGGACATCTCCCAATTACTGAGGAGCAATGACATTAGCTTGAGGACTAAGCATGGTCTGCAATCATTTGCTATACATCTGAGAGCTGGATAATGAATAAGGATGGCAGAAGGAAAATTGATGCCTTTGAACTCTTGTGTTAGGAGAGTACTGAATATCCCATAAATCGCTGAAAGAACAAACAGGTCTTAAAGGTAGGTGCAGCCAGAGTGCTCCTTGGAGGCAAGGATGGTAAAGTTTCATCTCTTATCCTTGGAGTATGCTGTTAGAAGAAGCTATTTCTTGGAGAAAGACATCATGCTTGGAAAAGTGAGGGGGATGGCGAAGGAGAGGAGGACTCTAAACCAGGTAGATTGACAGTGGCTGCAGTGATGCACTCAAGTAGGTCAGAGATTATGAGGTTGGCACAAGATAGGACAGATTTCAGATCTGTTGTACATAGGTGACTATGATCATATGCAACTAACAATAATAAAAGCAACAACAACCATAAACACACAATTTCATAAATGATCTTGTTACCAGCACTGGAAAATTTGAAAATCCTTGTTAAGCTTAATAAAGAATAAGATGAGACTCTGTATGTCTTCTTTATTAGAATTTTTAGAGAAAGGAAAGGCTCTTAGAAACAGAAATGAATAAAACTTCAACAAGATGCTTTGACTCTGCCGAGCGCCATTCTCCTGAGGGGATAAAGAGGCAGATTTTATTATTTTCTTCTTGTAAATAAAGCTTTACATATTAAGCTATTTCCTGAGAAGCAGCAGGGGGTTTTGGGATCTGGGCTGTCTAGATAAAGTTTTGAAAATGAGATGTCCTTTCAATCAGTCCTTCAAGATTGACTCCATCACAAAAACTAGAAATGTGCTGAGTAAGAATTATTAAGGAGTCACGTACATGTGTGGCTGTTTAAGTTCCTGGCTTCTAATTACAATTAGATACAATTAGACTGTGTGTTTCTCAACTTTGCCCAAAGAGGTCATATTCCCTCCTAAGTGTTCTTCTGCACTTGACTTGGGGCTTTGGTTTAGCTTAAGGACAGTTTAAAAGGAAGTTAGTATACAAGGCTGTAAGGCTAAAGGCAATTAGAGCAGTAAAGGGATATTAGAAAGAATGCAGGAGGCTGCAAAGTTGCCCCTCTCTCAATTTTAAATGCAGATAAATGCTAAAATTGAGTAAACAAGAAAATCCTGCAGATTAATTGACATCAGTCTGGAGAAAAGGAGTAATTTTAGCTTAGTGAATTGTAATACGATACCTGAATGGTGAAGAGCTAAGGGAAAGAATTCCAAACCAAAGGAACATAGTAATATCTTGGCACATGAGAGGTATTCAAGGCCATATCATGCAGGGACTCTTAGGCACAGAAGAAGTTTAGACTTTATTCAGGTTACAGTGGAAAGTCATTGAGGGGTTTGAGCAGCACAATGACCTGGTTTGACTTGCGTTTTACAAACCTGTTGGTTTCTGTGAGGGGACTCATGGCTGTGCAAACTAACCTCTCACATCTAGTCTGTACCAGGGTGAAGTGCTAGATGCTTGAGAACCTTAAATTGAGACAACCTAGAAACAAGTAAACTCTCTTGCTATTTCCGATAGCCTCTCAAAAGCAGACTCTGGTGCATTATTTTGTTAATAGACTCCTTGCCTCCAAAGGATAAAAAGAGGCTATGGCACTAAGAGACAGAGGCAACCTAGGTCATTGTTCCTTCTCTGGACCATAATCTCTTGGAAGGTAGCATTGTGATTTGTTTTTTATTGACTGAAGGAGATTGTACAAACGTGTAATGGGGGATTTGAATGTTGGGTTCCCCACACACACACACAGAATAGGTGATTTTTTTTGTTTGTTTAAAGGGAGTCCATTGCTATGCTCTGGTGGCCATCAATCACTTCCCTGAATGAGTTATCTACAGCTCACAGCAGTCCTCCCACAATTAAAAGCAGCTTATCAGGTTCTTTGGGAGATCCAGGCTTTCATTCCTTCAACTATAGCGAGGCTGGTGCTCCCTATTGCTTGCATTTGCTTTGGTTTCCAGTTCAGGGACAAAAACTAATTAAGGTGAACTTGAAGAATTGGATTGAGAAGACATATATTTCATTTCATTTACATTTGGAAATTCAAATGACAGCATCTAGAGTTCTAGGATAGGATGATGATTGACAGTAATGAGTAACAATTTAGAAAAGAGAAACATATTGCTGAAGTCACAAAACCTCTAATGCCCCAAACATTTCCTCTCTGTTAAAAATTGGCCCCTTTTGCATGATCTTTTTTTGTCAGAAGGTTTGAAGCTGCCATTCTTAGCTCAGTTTCTTTTGCATTCTTGCTCATAAAAAATCCAAAACTGCAAAACACAAAAGCTCCACATTTATATGTTCAGATGAAAGGCTGAAATCCCAAACACAGAGAAATATTGACAGCTCTGACAGATCCATCTCTGACTTTAACAGTCAACGATGGTTGCATGGAAACACTAACAGTCAAAAATAACTCCTTTTGTCATGAAAAATAATGAGGATGAGATGAATTGAAAGGCTTTGGGACCCAACTGAGTATCACAAAGATTATTCTAAAGTTCCACACCTGACGTTTTGTCTATTACTTTTCATTCTAAAAGTTTAAAAATGAGCCTCAGAGAAATTTGCTTCACAGGTTCCTAATTTGAGCTTAGAAAACTGTGACTTTTTCACCATGGCATTTTTAAAACTTAAGTCTAATTTTTTGATCTGTGATTGATATCCCAAGTCTGACCCTCACTTCCTGGACTATCATTACCTTTCCTGGTGGAGAGCTTGTGGTTCTGGTTTAGCTTTTTAGTTCTGCCATCTCATCAGTTTATTTTACCATTGGTATATACAGATTACCTAAAACAGAACTCTCTCTTTTTCAGTCATATTGTATGTCACAAAGATGTAGCTAAGTTATGGCAGATATGGAACATGTACTTGGTGCTATTTACAGGAAGGTACCAATAATCAATTTCTACTGGTCATTGTAGTTTCCAATACCAGCTGGGCTAGATCATCCAGCAATTTAAAACTAAATGTCATGGATATTGCTTTTCCATAGCTATGCTGCTGATGTTAAAATGTAGGAAATAGACTCAGTTTTGTGAAACCATCAAACTGGTGATTTAGCAAAGAGTTTCCAAAGTGTTGCTTAATGGAATTTTCGTGTTTCAGCAACCTGTGGCAAGAGTTACTTCTCTAAAAGTTTGACTTGTTTGAAAAAATGGACATTGTCGTAGTTTAAGAAGGATGAAATCCTGCAGAATTAATTTTCTCATATCTATAAACAACTGATAGTGAAATTTTGTCTCTCACAATTTTATTTACATTTCTGATACAAAGCTACAAAACTCTGCCTAAGAAGTGCCCATCTTTCATTAATATTCATTGTAATTATTTAATTCCTTCTTTCCTCACCCGCCCCCCCAGTTCCTGTCTCTATCCTCCAAGCCTCCCAGGAAACTGTTATACCTTAGAGACTAAAGATTCATTAATTTTGAGCCATTTGAACTTTATGCTGCTTTGTTCTCTTTTACCAAACTGATTCACTTTTTTTTCTTGTCCAGAAAAAATTCATTTATTTATCTAACAGATGGCAACAATCTAAATGATGACATTTGGTTAATGAGTTAGTTATTTTAGAAGGTAAATAAAACTTTAGGCTATGTGCCCATATTCAATCCAATAGTTTTATAAAAAAGATATCAAGTTATGCCTGATTCTATAATGTGCTTATAAAATGTAGTGATATGCTATGAGTGAATTTAACATTTACAAATATAAATCCATACTTTTCTTCAACTACATTTATCAAGGGATCTCTGGTGGCCTAGTGGACAAGAAATCACACTGCCATCAAAAAGACAAGTGGTTCAAGTCCACCAGCTGCTCCCTCTGAGAAGGATGGGCAATTTCCTTCTGTTTAGTTTATAGCTTCTGAATACCTGCTGGAGGGTCAGCTAAGAGTTGGTTCTGACAACAAGTGGAATGTAGTGATATTTACCAAATATTATACCCACTAGAAATAACAATGCTCTTGAAGTGTAGTGGCTTAAAGTTGTGAAATAAAACTACGTGGTACAATTTTAAGACAGTTTCTTGGCTGCTTGGTATATCCTACACCATGAAAGCCAGACCTTTTTTAAGAAAGTAGAGACTTAAGGAAGATTTTATAAGATGTCATACTGTACTTGCTTCCCGTATATGCTACATTCAATCCTGTGTTTCCTCTTAACACCATAATGACTTGATATGGTGCCTGAATTATAGTTTTTCCATCATGTGATTGTGAGTTTAAGAAGGTAACATAAAGCTGTAGGAAGAATTTTTGTTGTTGTTGGGTGCTGACAAGTTAACTTAGAGTTCTAACTTAGAGTTGAACTCCAGTTCTGATGCTGTGTTCTTCTTCATAGAGTTTGGTTTCTTGGATTATTTGCTCAAAACACAGACTAAGTAATTATGGTGAAAGGATACAACCCTGAAACATAAATTCCCTGATTTTCAAACAACTCTCTCTTATTCTACGTATTGATTCTGTGTGAACACAATGCAATGTTCTAGAATTCCCATTATTTATAAGACCATCAGTTCTTGGCCATATTTTTTTTTCCTGAAATGGTTCAGTATTGATCAATTCATTTTGGTATAGTGACTCTGCATACTCTTTTTCTCTTTTATGGATGTTTCTTTCATTGTTCTGTTCTGTATTCATAGAATCCTTCAATATTTAAGCTCTAGATTTATGTTATTTTTCCTATTTACTTATTTCAGTTTTAGAAATTCAGAGTGTGTTCGGTCAGGCTTTTAGGTTTTCTAATTTCAAATATTTACACATTTCACTATAGGACATTACTTTGCCTTCTGGATCCACACATTGAAATTTTGCTCATCTCTTTTATTTCATCATTTCTTCCACATGAGTTGTGGGGTAGAATAAAAAAGTAATTAAAAAGAAAGAAAATAACAAAATGTTTGTGAAAAGATACTTGAAACTAACTCTTAAACATAGTGAAGTCAAAATGAATGATCAAAATGGTGAGTCAAGCTCCTTTGAAGGCGTTTGTGGGAAAAACAAGGAATTAATAAAATTCCAGCTGAGATGTTCTAACAAATGTGAGTGACATTGGAAGCACTCACTCCTCTATACTAATGAGTTTGGAAGATATCAGGTCAATCAACTATGGGGCAAGTCTATACTTGTGCCTATTCTAAAGATGACCCAAGAAAAGTAGATACTAACAAAACATATTATTATTTTTGTGAGCAGGTAAAAGTTTGTTAAAGACTGTAGAATAAGCAAGGACCTTTTGGGGACAGCCAAATCTGACCTTTACTGACTTCACAGCGGGGAACTAGTCCTGACGACAGCATCAGTAACACAAAATCAATTCCCATGAGGTCAGACATGTTGTCCATGCCTCTGCACCTCTTTCCACTCACACCAGAACAAATCCTACTGCTTTACTGGGTCCAAAATCCAATGTGATAGCTCACATTGATAGACCACACAGAATTCTCTTGGAGAAGTCAAAGGGCTATAATTCAGGTTTTTTGTGTCCATCGAGTCATAATTGACCCATAGCTAACCTGCTGGTGGGTTTTCAGAGGCAGTTAACCACATGAGAGGTGACTTCCCATCCTTCTCCTGCAGAGCAGATGGTGTATTTGAACTGCATGCCTTTAGTATTATAGCGCAGCTTCTTGACACTGGGTCACCAGTCAGGATTGATGCCTCAGAATATGCTGCCAGGTGCCTTAGCCTTGAGTCTTATGGCTTTAGGCCAGTACTACAAAGTTCTTAGTCTTACTAAGACTGGCTTTCCCAGTTCTTCAACACACTTGGACAAAATCTCTTACCTCTGTTCCAGTGGTGTAGCAGTCCCAAGGTCTACTCCATCTCATATAGATCATTAGTTCTCTGCTGTGGTAGCTAGAGCAGTTGCTTCCATAAGCCTAGTGATGGAGCCCAGATTGGAAATTAGTTGAATGAGGAAAAAAATAACAAACATTATTTAAAAATTGGTATATGTAATGTACATAGTTTGAATATTAGAAAACTGGAAATTGTTGAAAATGAAATGGAATATGTGAATATTAACATACTGGGCATTAGTAAGATGTGATTGACCAACAATGGCCACTTTGAATCAGATAATCATATGGTATAGTTTGCAAAGAGGAAGAAATTGAGAACTTTTGCCAAATTTTGCAGTCTGAAATTCACTGAGTATGCACTCAGGATGCGTTAATGATAATTGGTGACTGGAATGCAAAAGTAGAAAACAGTAAAGAAGATACAGTAGTTGGAAAATATAGGCTTGGTGATAGAAATGAAGCTAGAAATAGAATGATTGTATTTTGTACTTACAATGATTTCTTCATTGCAAATACTTTTTCTAAAAGACACAAAAGATGACTTTACACGTGGATTTCACCTGATGGGCTGCATTGGAATCAGAATGACTACATATGTGTAACGTGGATTTCACCTGATGGGCTGCATTGGAATCAGAATGACTACATATGTGTAAGAAATCATTGGAGAAGCTCAATATTAGCAGTCAAAACTAGGCCAGGGTAGCCTGTGGATCAGATCATTATTTACTCATATGCCAGTTCAAATTCATGCCGAAGAAAATGAAAATAAGTCCACAGGAAACAAGGTACATTTTTGGATCACTTCCATCTGAATTTCATGATCATCTTAAGAATAGATTTGAGGCATTGAACACCAATGGTAGAAGACCAGATGATGAGTTGTGGGATGATATCAAAGATATCATCCAGTTCTTAGTACGTGATGGGATTAGAGTGGCTTCAATCTCTACTTGTTGAGAAGAGATTATAGTTTTAAAATAGTTTAGTGTTTCTATTGCAAGAAAGTGATGTGCCAAATATGGTTACCCATGGTAGACAGTATTGGCTGGAGCTTCCTGACTAAATCAAGCCTGGAAGCTGGAGCAATGTCCACTTCCGAAATGGCTTGCCTCCAGAAACTCTATGTACGAACAGTGCACTGGCCTTTTGTTCATAGGGTCACATAAGTCATCTACAACTCGACGCCACCTAACAACAACAACCACACATTGCAAGAAAACAACAACAATAAAGTAGTCCTTGCTGTTTTGAAATCTGGTGGGTAAGGAGTTGTATTGCCAACTCAAAAGCACACAGTTCAAATCCATCACATTATTTTATGGTAAAAAGGTGGAAAATCTTTTCTCATGTATTTAAAGTCTCTGAAAAACTCTTTAAAGCATCATCTCTGAGTGGGAGTTCTTACTCGACAGCACATAACAACGCTACCACCAAGACTTGAAGCATTCACTGCAGAAGTTCAAAGACTACAGTCTTTAATATGGATTACATCTCAACATCCAGAAAACTAAATCTTCACCTCTGAACCCATGGGCAACATTGTAATAGAGAAAATGTTGACATTTTTAAGGACTTCATTTTATTTGAGAGCTTTGGTGGCCTGGTTGCAAGAAGATGTGCTGCAATCCCAAAGGCATGTGATTCAAGGCTAACAGCTACTCCATAGGAGAAGGATGGGCCATCTCTTCCTGGGCCTCCAGAAACCCACCTGAGGGTGGTTGTGAGTTCGTTTCAACTCAACGGTACACAATAACAACAACAACACACCATTTTACTTGGATCCACAATCATTGCTCACAGTGGAAGTCTTCAAGAGATCAAAAGACGTGTTGCACAGGGAAAATCTACTGTCAAGGACTTCTGAAAGTGCTAAAGAGCAAATATACTGATTTAAAGACCAAGGCATTCCAAATTAAGCCACAGTATATTCAATTGTGTCCTATGCATATAAAAGTCAGGCAGTGAAAAAAGAAGGACAGAAGATTCAATGCCTGTGAATTGTGGTGTTGGTGAAGAGTATTGAATATACCACGGACTGTCTAAAGAATAAACAAAACTGTCTTACAGGTAGTGCAACCACAGTGCTCCTTAGAGTCAAGGATGCGGAATACTTTGGCATGTCATCAGGATGGTCTGTCCTTAAGGAAGGACATCATTCTGGGAAAGGCAGAGAGGAGAGGAGAGGAAGACATTCAGTGAGATGGACTAATACATTGACTGTCACAATGGGCTGGAACATGCTGAAGATTGTGAGGGGGTTTTGATTTTTTGTTCAGAAGGTCACTATAAGTGTCATATTCAGCCAAATGGCACAAAACAACAACAACAACAGCAGAGCAGAAAAATTTCCAGTTGGATTTCAACCTTCAATCTTTTGTCTAGCAGTCAAAGATATTACCCAGGGACTCTGAGTACCATCAGTAGTGACACTTTTAAAAGTATGTAAATCTCACCCATATGATTTTAGGATGTTGAACGGACAAAAGGAAATTTGTTTCTTTTGATAAATGGGGCGCTAGTTCAAATCCAGACTGTCTGGATAGGAAAAAAGCATAATAAAAGAGCAGGACATCATGTTAAGGGTCCTGAGCTGAGAGGATAACTGTCTCTTCAATGATTTATATAAACATGGATGAGTAATTTAGCCTAGATCTTGATTCGCTCATGTGTAAAATGACAAATTTTGCTTCCGCTATTTCTAAGACCCTTAAAATTATAGATGTGTAAAGTCCTAGATGCCTCTAATCACTCTTTGAAATAAGTGCCCCACCTGTGAATAGGTACTTAGTAATATATTATTTTTTCCTAATAGTAACACTTATTTTATATTTCCTTTTTATGTCCTTTGCTTTAAACCTTCTGGTAAAATAAATAAATAAAACCCAAGTATGATGCTGCTAGATTAATCTAGTGGAATGTAAATGTAATCAGTGACTAAATCAAACTTGTCTGCAGTCCACAACATTTCCAAAGCAAAACAAAATTATATATCTTTCTAATTTGAACCAGCTGAAGTAACTGCTGATTTTTATGGTTCCAATGAAATTGTGAATTGCCAGAATTGATTGTCTCTGCAGATTATAATGCTGAGCACTATGTACACAGACACAGCAGTCTTTAAATCCAACTTATAGGTGCTTCTAGATTGACATTGGAAATGTCACTGTTTGTCCATTTCAGTGAGACCCCAAGCTCTCAGTCAGTGCCTCTGATCCTCTTACTCCGTTTACCGCAATTGGGTTTATCCCAACTAGGATGGACTGTGGTGACTCCACAGGGTTCTGTGATGGAGAGGTTTTGTGACTTTATTCAGGCTCTGTGGGAGATGATACCATGATTAAGAACCAGTGTCTGCAAAGGGCAGAAGACAGGAAAATATGGCCTCTGTGATGGTTATACGCTATCCAATTGCAGGCTTAATTTGGTATTCCAAGCTGTATTTTGCTTTTAACATAAAACTTGCAAGTTCTATTTTTAAGTTACAGAACTGAGACTTTGATGGGTATATAACAGACTTCCCTACTGGAGAGTACATTTTGAGGAAAGGGTACTTTCTACATTATTGTTGTACTTACAGAACATGCCAAGACAACAATGGTGTTCAGTCAGTCCCAAAGGCTCTCACAACTACAATTTTTCTTAGCCTGATATACTACTAGTATGGATTTGAAATTCTATTCTAAACTTGGAGCCCACGATTTCTGTGTGGGATGTAAAGTTGACAAAATACATACTCTTTGACTAATGCAAATTCTACATGCATTGGCTTTCAGGTAGTCAGGCTGACACTGTTGGGGGCGTTTAAGACAGAAAATAACTCCTGCTAAATAAAAGGGTAAGTGGTGAGGAGAGAGGAGCTGATCTATTTGTTTAAGTAGAAATTTTAGACACTGAGCAAATGGTCCTGTTTTGTTTTGAGAAAGATTAAGAATAAAAAGAAAAGTATTTGAAATGAGAGTAACTACACATTAGGAGGTCAAGGGAAGCTGACAATCTGCCAGTTGTGACAACATTTAATAATATTCAAATTAATTGTAAAATTGAAAATGGAAAATTCTGACTTCAAGTGAATAATGAATAGCCAAACCAGACACAGCTCTGAGGTGAAATGTGATTTTCATGAGAATGGGAACATTTAACATTTATACAAGGGTTCATATTCTCAAAGTCATCTATCAGTGACAACTGTAAAATGCATCTTTAATTTGAATTGATGAAATATTCTGCAGTGGTATATTCTGCTGGAACTAACCCACCTCCTACCTCTATCCCCTAGTCCAATAAAAGGACAGAGAGAATGAAAGAGAGAGAGAGAGAGAGAGAGAGAGAGAGAGAGAGATTTGAATGAATAACAACTGCTTCGAAAACAGAAATAAAAGACCTCCAATATTGAGTCTGGAAATAATTGAATTCTTAGTAGGTATATGTTTGTTTTTAATTCACATGAATATTCACAGGGTGTTGTAGCTCTTCATGTGCTTAGAAGTTAAAGATAATCTGCATTCTGAATGTACAAAGATTGATTTATAAATATACACTGTAATCCACAGACACTGCTGTAAGTAACAGTCCTTCAGATCATGTTTCCTCCAAAACTTTAATTTCTATCCTACTTTTCCCAAATTTTTGCCTTTGATTGATCCTCAGCTAAAATCTTCTTGAAGGACCAACTTCTCCATAAGTTTCAGTCTATTTACTTCTCTGCTTCTATGGTCAATCTGTTAATAGGGTCACAGAGAATCTACAATAGACTCGTAGAAAGTTCATTCCTATCGTTGTTGGGTACCATCTGTTTGGGTTTGTACCATTGCTGACTCTCCAGTGAGTTTTCAGAGACAATACACAGCATGCTAGGAGATTGTCATCTTCCTTCCATGAAGCAGCTGGTGGATTTGAAACATATACCTTTGTCCTGACAGCACAAATCCTCATCACGGAGCCACCAGAGCTACATTTCATTTTCAATTTTTAAAATACTTGTCATAACATTTTAGTGAGACATCACTGGCAGCCCCCAATTCTCTTTGCATCTTGATATTACCAGGTATCAACTTCTTACAAGGGACAGAAGCAAGAAGCAATTCCTATGTCTTTCAGACTTGACCCAGATGACCTTACAAGGCTTAGCCCTTTCTGCCAACTAGATTGATGATGACTGACAAGAAGAATCTTGGAACCCACATAAAGATGACAGAACAGGATAAGACAGGGTTCAGCTCTGTTGCTCATAAGGTTATTATGGAATGAACTAGACTCAATGGCCTCTAACAACAATGACAACTTACATCCCCTGGTCTCCTGACTGCTCGTAACATGGATGTTGACTGTGGATGCAAGCAAGATAAAATAGTTGACAATTTCATCTTTTCTCCATCTATCACGGCATTGCCTATTGGCTCAGCAGTGAAACTTTTTGTTTTCTTTTATTGCTAAGTACTCCAAGGCTGCAGTTTTCAATTCTCTGCAGCAATTGCTTCAGTTGTATCATCTGTATAACTCAAGTTGTTGATGAGCTGTCCTCTAAACCTGATGCCACACTCTTCTTCCTAAAGTCCAGCTTCTGTAATGATTTGCTCAGCATGCAAATATACTAGGTATGGAGAAAGGATACAGATTGAATTAGCATAGAGAAAGGATATGCACACCTTTCTTGATTTTAAACCAGTGTTCCCTTACTTTGTTCGGACAATAGCTTCTTTATCTGTGTATAGACTTCATATAAGCATATTTACTAATGTTGTTGTTCACCATGGAGTCAGAACCGACCTATAGATGACCCTCTGACAGGTTTTAGAGGCAATTAATTGCATAGGCGGAGATTGACCATTCTTTACCCATGAAGTGGCTGGTGGCTTAAAACCGTGTGCCTTTGTGATTGCAGTGCAACTTCTTGCCACTAGGCCACCAGAGCTCATAACATTGGTTTAAGTTGATATTTGCCCACTTTCTAAACAATAATTGGCCTCTGGAAACTCTCTAAATTTTGAGAAATGACGATAGCTATAGAAAGGCTTTAGGCCTTTTGTTCATAGGGTTGCTATGAGTCATGCTCGACTTGACAGCAATCAACAACAATGAACAACCAAATTTAACAGATTGTAGAGTTGCTAATAAAAATCATCAAGATGTAATAAACAGAATTATTTTTTTAATTTATTATTATTATTAATTTTAATGAAAATTTAGAGATTTTGGATTTCTATTCATCCATTGTTGCACTTTTCTCCCTCACTCCTTGAAAAGTAAAAGCAAAATTCTTTTGTTATATAATCCCTCCCCCCCCAAGTCGACTCCACAATGCAGCCTTCTTTCTGGACTCAGGTTATGACAATAACACCTAATCATATATACCTTTTAAACAGTTCTCTTCCTCGTCTGTTTCAATGCCATATACATAATTGAATTTGTTTCAGAAAAGCAAAAGGCAATGCCCAGTTAAGATATTTAAGAGGAATAGACATTTGATAATCTGAGAACTAGCCAGTCAGTAGTTTACCTTTCATAATGTGTTTATGTTTAATAAAAAATAAAAATTGCTATGTAATCAAAATTGGAGACTTTGAATAGCAACCAGGACTATAGAATGAAGGTAATTTGTGTGAGTCTGTAGAATATAAAGCAATTTTCTGAATTATGTGGGCATCTTGCGGCCACCTAGTATGGGACTTGGCAGATTCTCATTAACTAGGTAGTGACCCAGTGCGAGCTCTTCAGACAATGAAACCTGTTTGGAGGGAAGGGGCCACCTTTGCTTTTATTAACTGAAGACTAGATTGACGCAATTTCTGAGAAAATGTTTGACAAAGTCAAATGTGTGTGAGGAAAGAAGCCTGATATTGGAGACTCGGCTATTCATGAGTCAGAGCTAAAGGGAGGAAAGTTTTTAATTGCACTGGAATGCCTTCTGTCATTTGAAACGATCTGGATTACACAGTTTCCAAATAATCAGATGGTCAGCCAAACCTATGGGATGACTTTCAACCTTGGATTAAAAAAATGAGCACAACTCATTTTGAGAAAGAAAAAGGACAGAATGAGAGTTTTCTATGACACAAATAGAACACAAACCAATTTTAAGTGACTTGAGCAGCAAAGCAGAGAGGAAGTAAGATTAATGAACTAATAGCTTAATGAAGGCTCTAGAGATCCTATAAACAAACCGTATCTGGCGGACACTTCACAGTACTTGCTTGGTTACGTGATGGGATTTTTAAGGTCAAATGAAAAGAAATACAACCAAATAGCACTAACATTCATTTTAAATGTTCTCAGTTTCTTTTCTATTTCTTCAGTCTAAGATTTAAAATATACCACCAGTATTTCTGTCTATATCTAGTTTGATCTCCCAAGATTTTCTTACCTATAAAGCTAACATACACGTCTTTTGTTCAGTTCCTCTGGTAAGTTACTCCAGCTCAGGCACCAAACCAGTAGCTTATGAAAGTTCGTAAATTAGGGTAGTCTGCTGTCCGTTCCCCACCCCCTCTTTAAGTCACTTTATCTTTTTCAACTACTGAACCTTATAAATAGCTTCACGTGGCCAATTATTAAGAGCACTTTCCCAATTGGTTATTCCACAAATTTTTTTTCACTCTGCTTGGAATTATATTGTGTAAAATTTTTTGTTGTCTTTTCCCATTTACCATCAATTAAGGAATAAGTCAATCAACTGTAAAGCTGTTTGTACCTATAATTAAAGAAATAGAAAACTTTGAGGGGAACCCTAAGCTTCCATATTTCCCCCCCTCTTTAGGCCTTAAAAATGAGATGATGGAGTGTACTTGGGGCAGGGGCTAGGGGGACAGGGGGATTGTATACCAATGAAGTTTTCAAGGAGAAGAAGGAACTGGGGCAGGGGGAGGGGAGGAGAGGAATGGGCAGGGAGAAAAATGCAACAATGAATGAAAGGAAATCCAAAATCTCTGTAAATGCTCATTAAAATTAATAAAATAAAATTTAAAAAAAAGAAAAAATGTGATGATGGGTAGTAAGTAGTAATTCATGTTCAATTGCTTCTCTTCTTGCTACTACATAGAAATAAAGAAATTGGCACTGAACAAAGTAGTATAGTAAGGATATATAAATTCTATTTATTTTGTTTGCTTTTTTGATGATAATGATGTCAAAACTGTTATAACTTCTCTGGACGCTTCCTGAGTTTTTTGTTGTTGAACTTGTTTTTCTGTGTCATCAAATTAACTACAACTCATAGCAACCCTATGTAGCTCTGAAACCCCAGCCTATCTTGAGCCAGTCTCACTCTGACACACCTACCCCCATTACCCCAATTACTGTGTTAGTCCATCTTTTCCAGGGTCTTCCTTGCCTGTGCTGTCCCTCCATTCTTCCAAGCATGATGTCCTTCTCCAAGGACTGGTCCCTCCTGACAACATGCTCAAAAATATGAGACGGATCCTCAAAATCCTTTCCTTCAAGGAGTACCTTGGTTTTACCTTCTCAAGGACAAATCTGTTAGTTCTCTTGACAGTCTGTAATTCATTGTAGTACAAATATCATATTTATAATAATTTCAGTGTGTCTTATTGATTGCTAGGTTTTTCTAAAAGTTGACAAAACAATTAGGTTAAAATAAATTTTAAAAATAAGTCTGAAAATCTTTCCCCTTCATCCCATGTAGGAATACTTCTCCTCTCTCTGAGAACATCTTTCTTTTTCATGCATTTAACTGTCTCTCTCTGCCATTATCTTTGCTAACCAGACCTGGGAATCTCTTAGAACCCTAATGGACTATTCTTTGCTTAAATAGACTATGTTTTTCTAAGAATAATATATGTCACAGGAGAATAGATGCCTTTGAGCTGTGGTGCTAGAGAAGAGTATTGAGGGTACCACGGGCTGCTAGGAAAACAAACAGATTGATCCTGGGGAGGGTTAAACCAGGCTGCTCCTTGGAGGCAAGGATTCTGAGGCTTCTTCTACTTTGGACATGTTGTAAGGAGAGACCGGTCCTTGGAGAGAGACATCATGCTTGGTAGGGTGGAGGGACAGTGCAGGAGGGGAAGGCCCTCTATGAGGTGGATTGATTCAGTGACTGGCGTGATAGGGATGGGTGTATCAGAGACAGTGCGATTGGCACAGGACAGAGCAGAGTTTACAGCTGTTGTACATAGGATTGCTATGAGTTGCAAGTGACTCGACGGCACATAACAGTAACAACGAACAATAATAATAATAATAATAATAATAATAATAATATAAATCTGAGGAAGAATACTTTATCTACTAACTATTTGTGAACATGTTATGCAAATCACTAAAGTAATTATCAGTATACTCAAGAAGTGTTATTGTTATTGTTGTTAAGGTGCTGTTGGGTCAAATATGACTCTCAGCGACTTTAAGAACAATAGTTCTTTACTTTGTCCTGCCCTGCACCTTCCTTACCTCTGCTGTACTTGAGCCCTTTACAGTCACAATGCCAATCCACTTCCCCGAGAGCCTTCCTTTCTTTCACTCACCATCCTCCTTTCCAAACATGAAGTCCTTTTCTAAGCTATGACCCTTTCTAACAGTATGCTCAAGGTCTCTGAGTTGAAGCTTGTCTTCAACTTCAATGGCTGCACATTCTCAAAATCATACGTGTTTTCTTAGCAGTCAGTGGGATATTCAATACCCTTCTCAAACACAAGTCAAAAGCATTGATTCTTTTTCTCTCATCCTTATTCACTGTCCTACTTTCAAATTCATAGCAAGTAATTGAAAAGACCATGGCTTGCATCGGAGCATCTTAGTCTTTAAATGAATATTATGACTCCTCAGAACTTTGAAGAGGTCCTTAACAGCAGATTTTCCCGATGTAAAAATCTTTTGATTTCTTGACTGTTGGTGCCAAGGTGTTGATAATAGATCTGAGAAAGAAGAATTCATTACCAACTTCAACCTTTTATCCATCTATGTTGATGGATAAAAAGACACAAGGATATTGGAGCTCTGTCTCATACACTTTGTGTCCGGAGAGACCAGTCCTTGGAGAAGGACACCATGCTCAAAAGGGTAGAGAGACAGTGCAGGAGAGGAAGATCACGGGTGAGACAGATAAAGTAACTAAGATGACGAGGGTAAGTGTGTCAGAGTCAGTGAGACTGGCTCCAGACAGGGCAGGCATCAGAACTGTTGCACATAGGATTGTATAACAACAGGAAGCATCAAAAGAAGAGGGAAGGATTACACAGCATCACTGTACCAAAACGAACTAGATGACACAGAATTTCATGAAACAACAAATGAAGAGGAGGCAATGCTAATTAAGGAGGAATTTCAAGCAGCTCTGAAAAAATTTGCAAAAAAACCCACAAAGTTCCGGAATTGATAGAATATCAACTGAGATATTTCAACAAATAGGTGCAGCCCTGGACATACTTTCCAGGCTGTGTCAAACAATCTGGAGGACAGTTACTTGGCCAACTAACTGGAAGGCATCCATATTCATTTCTATGCCAAAAAAAAGGTGATCCAAATGAGTGTGGAAATTATAACAATATCACTAATATTACATGCAGGCAAAATCCTTTTGAAGGTTATCTAAAAATGATTAGAACATCGACAGAGAACTAACAGAAATACAAGCTAGATTTAGAAGACGTCGTGGCACCAGAGACATCATAGCCAATGATCTTGTTTGAGTGCAGAGAATGCTAGAAGTATATCTATCTGTGTTTCACCGAATATGCAAAAAAACATTTGACTGTGTGGATCACAAAAAACTGTGGCTAACTTCGAGAAGAATGGGAATTCCAGAATACCTGATTATGTTCATGCATAACCTATGCCTAGACTAGGAAGCAGTCATCAGAACAGAGCAAGGAAACACTGCATAGTTCAAGATTGGGAAAGAAACACATCAAAGATACACCTTGTCTCTATACCTTTTCAATCTATATATGGGACAGATCTGCTGCAAGGCTGGAATTTTTAAGGAGGAATGTGGCATCAGGATTGGAGACCCACTGATCAATAACCTGTGTTTTGCAGATGACACAACCTTGGTGGCTGAATCATGGAGGAACTGAAGCATTTGCTGCAGAAGGTCAAAGACTGTAGTCTTCAATCTGAATTGAAGCTCAACATTAAGAAGACAAAGATTCTCATCACTGGACCAATTGGCAGCACCATGATAGATGGAGAGGAGATTGAGATTGTTAATTGCAGCTTTCTTGGTTCCACAACAAACATTGTTGACACCAGCAGTCAGGAAATCAAAGATAAATTGCTTTGGGGAAATCTGCTACTAGGGAACTCTCCAGAGTACTAAAGAGCAACAGTGTCAGTCTGGAGATTAAGGCGCACCTGATCCAGGCTGTGGTCTTTGCAATCATTTGCTATGCATCAGAGAGCTGGATAACAAAGGATGACAGAAGAAAAATTGATGCTTTTGAGTTATGGTGCTGGAGAAGAGTGTTGAACTTTTCACGGACTGCCAAGAAAACAATCAGGTTTGTCCTGGAGACGGTAAAACTAAGTTGCTCCTAGAGGCAAGGAGTTTGAAGTTCTGTCTCACATACTCTGGGCACGTTGCCAAGAGGGACCAGTCTTAGGAGAAGGATATCATACTTAGAAGGATGGAGGGACAACGTAATAGGGGAAGACCTTGGGTGAAATGGATTGACATAGTAACTGAGCAAATGGGGTTAGGCGTGTTAAAGACAATGAGACTTGCTCTGGGTAGGGCAGGGTTCAGAGCTATTGTGCATAGAGTTGCTACTTGATGGCATATAGCAATAACCCTGATAATCAATATGCAAAACCCTGATAATTAACCTTACTGTCACGTGTTAACTTGTCTCCCCCTAGGATGCATGTACACAATTATGAGATGTGAAAGTTTAAGCTTTGTAATGATTCCTTAACATCTTTTAAACCAAAAACTTGCAGGAGAGTTAAGGGTGGAACGCAACATTCCCTAATTCCTTTGGATGTGACCAGTTAGTTTTGTTATTTTACCCTTCCACCACCAGTTACAGTAACTCTATGAACAACAAATCTGAATCTTGTTCTATCTTGCTCCATACTCTGATCTCTGATATGCTCAAGTCTATTGTTAGAGTCACCCTGTCAATGCATCTCCTCCAGGATCTGCTTCTCTTTCCCTTTTTCTACCTTTTCCAGCATAATGTCTTTTCCCAAGAACACTCATCTTGACAACATGGTCATAGCATGTGAGATAAAGCGTCACATCCTTGCCTCTAAGGAGTAATCTGGTTGCACTCCTCCAAGACAGATTTGTTCATTTGGAAGTTTATAGAATATTTAATACTCTTTGCAAACACTGTAATTCAAATCATCTTCTCTGATGTTTCCCATTTATTTGTCACCTTTCAGATACCATAGGAAGCAATGGAAAATATCATGGCTTAGTATTTAAAATGATCTCCTTGCTCTTTAGCACTTTGGAGAGATTTTCACATTGCAACATATCTTTTGATGTCTTGACTGCTGCCACTGTGAGTATTAACTGTGGATCTAAGAAGAATGAAATAGATGACAACTTCAATCTTTTTTGTATCTACCTTGACATTTCCTACTAGTTTAGTGGTGAAGGTTTTTGTTTTCTTGATGTTGAGATGGAATCCATATTTAAAGTAATAGTCTTTCAACTTCTTCAGTAAGTGCTTCTAGTTTACTTTCTTCAAGCAAGGTTGTGTCATTTGCAAAATGCACATTGTTTGTGAGTCATCCTCCAATACCGATTCCATATTAGCTAGAATTTTTTATTCCCTTTGTACGTATAATATGAAATAAATGGGAATTTAAAAGTAATATCAATCACTTAGAATTTACTATTCTCATTCAATAGTTTTAACTTTGTATTAGAGCTTGTTTTCAGTTTGACTTATATAATTTTATTTAGATCCTGATCTATGTCAATTCTTAACAAGTTATCTAGGACTTTATTATTTGTTCAGTTAACTTCTCTGAAAGCCTTGAAAGGGACAGAGAAATAAAGATACCTAAGTGTCTTGTTTTCAGAGAATTGGAAACACTGGGTAGTATTGCATATATTAGTCTTTGAGAGCAGAATGAGGAGAGCTCTGTTCTTAGGCTACTCTCTTCAGACTTAGAAAATAGAAGAAAATGCTTCGAGAGGAGCTATAAGGATTTTGCATTCCTCTGTTCCACAGCATCCTTATATCCTGCAAATCATAGTCTCAGTGACAAAGCCTCATCTCTTGGGCAGGGAAGTAACAGACTTCTAGTTAAACCCTGAAGGCTTGATCCTTTTTTTTTTTTTTTAATCCTAGTTCTAGAACTTTGCATACAATGTGTTCTCCAGGACTCTTTCTTCCTGTGTGCACTGTTATTCCTTGCTTAGGATTTAGCTGGTATTGAAGACCTTCTTGCTGTGCCTGTACCAGGGAAACAATAAAAGACAGGGCCACTGGCAAGGAACAGGCACATTGTCTCAAGAAATTAACTGTTGCAGCACTGACAAAGCCTCATGATTTTAAAATAGTGTGCATGGCTTTGCTTTATGATTTCTGAAGTACCCTACAAATTCAAGAGGGTCTCAGGACAAGAGACAGTGAGTTAAGGCTGAAAGATTAAAAGAATCTGTTAGGTTGGATATGAGAATAGAATAACAGATGAGTGTAGTAAAAGTGTGATTATTCAAGACTTGGCTAGAGTTTGTGATTATCAATGCCCTTTGATTCTCCTTCTTCCAACCACTAACTATTGAATATTTCTCTGCTCATTAACACCTGTCTAAGAGTGGGAAGGTGAAATGCTAATCAGCCAATTTGGCTAATTGTTAGCTCCTCTGATCCTTGTTTATTTATTTATTTTCAAGTTGAAGCAGAGAAAAGTTGAAATCTTTTTTACTAAAATGTCCACTGTAAATCTCTTCACTGTATAGCCCCTTCCTTTCATTTGACTATGCATATTCAGATATTTTGTTGCCAGCAGGCTATTAAGGAAAATTTTTTTAAAGCTAGTGATGCTTCAGTTTTCAAGTCTCATAACTTCATGTCATGATTTTTTTTTTCTTCACTGTTCCATGTTTGAGGAATCTTAATCTCCAACACAATGGCCACTTCAGAAGGACATGTATCCCGATATAAATAACTGCATATGCTAACTGGGTTTGGACGAATAAAGGAGTCAAATTGGATAAAATGACTTACAACTACCCACCCTTTTTCTCTCTGGTAGATGTTTCAGGACCCTCCCAAAACCAAATAAGGGAAAGAGGAATGTACTGAGCATTAAGGGCACTAAGAATAAATCTGAGCTATCAGGGGTAAGATTACTTTCAACTCTTTATTTCATGTTTTCTGACATAGACCCTAAGATCTGTAATTATCTAAGAAGGCTGTGGGGGCTTAGACAGTACTTTTTAGGTCCTTTGCTTTCTTCTCCCCCTACCTTCAACCCTGCTCTCTTCAGGGCTGGAGAGCTGGAGGGGTGTGTGTGTGTGTGTGTGTGTGTGTATTTGTGTGTGTGTGTGTGTGTGTGTGTGTGGTTTTGTGTGTATGTGCTTTCCTCTAGACTGCCAAAAAAAAAGTGCTGAAGAGTCCTGGGGAG
Organism: Elephantulus edwardii; assembly: GCF_000299155.1. NCBI lineage: Eukaryota > Metazoa > Chordata > Mammalia > Macroscelidea > Macroscelididae > Elephantulus > Elephantulus edwardii. The sequence continues at coordinate 6,171,835 of NW_006399752.1, forward strand.
ATGAGGCTATTTTTGTTTGAAGCTGATACTTCTGCCTGAGCCACAAGTACTGCTTGGAAAGGGCTCAGGTCGTTTCCAGGGGGAGAACTCTGCAGAGAAGAGACAAAGTTCAACAGGACAACAAAGAAGCAGCAGAAACAGCCAGGAAAACAGAGAGCCCTCACGTTTCAACACAGAACCCACTACCAGAGTTCTAGAATCCTAAGGTACCTTCTGCCAAGGGCCACTTAACCGGAACTTTTCACCTGACTTGCACTTTCGACAACCACTATGACTGAGATCACCGCTGAAGGTATTGCTACAGTTTTACAATAGTATCAGCGACGGGGGGAGATGACAGTTTGAACTGGCAGCCACATTACTCACTGTGTCCATTCTAAATTGTTGCCTTTAGTAATTGTCATATTTCGTGGGACTATACGGGGGTTTGAGAGTGGATTTAGGAGCTGAGAATCTGACAGATCTGTGTGCTAAGGGAGTGAAAAGAGTTTTCTCTGAAATTCTGCATGTGGAAGCTGTTCTTTGCTTTGCCAAATGCCCTTCTAGCTAACAATTGTCACACACACCTCTAAAAATAGCTATGGTCATGGAACATGATGGCTGATGTCTTACCTAACGTAGATTATTACAAGGTTTGCAAATCTAGGGGCCCAGAGAAATGTAAAAGATTACATCCAAGGTTTAAACTTGATGAATGGTGTTTAGATACTTTTGCTTGATGATATTTTAAAATGGAGAGTTTAAATTTGTTTTTTCCTTTCCTCTTAGAACATAGAAATACACGGGCATAGAATGCTTGTGTACAATGTAAGAGATAAGTATTTCCACAGAATTTACACATAATTTATTATTAGTAGACATCAGGCATGAAGTTTGGTATTCTACAAAATTAGCATATTTTTAAAAATAATGTAATTGTATGTCACTATTTCTTCTGATTTCTGATTTTTTTTCACAATCTTTTTTTCTCCTAAAAATGGTGAATTCTACCTCTTATACAAAATAAATATCTCATATATCATAGTATATTCTTAAAAGGTACTTGCTATAACTAATACCTATTATTTTTATGATTTATCAATAGTAGTACTATTCTTTTACACATACACATGCATTTGACTAAAAGTACTCTTTTTAAAAAATGAAAGCATTTTGAATATAGACATAATCTACTTCCAGTAGGGTAAATGGTTGGGAGGTGGATCTAAATTTTGCTTCTGACAGCTGTAAGAAAATCAGACAGGTGGTGCATTTGACAGCTTCCAAGTTGAATACTGAGCTGGCTTGTTTTTAATCAGATAACTGAAAAATAGAATGTGTGATTTTTGGCTCTTTGGATAGATATTAATATGGACACGCAGCAACTATACTGTTGGAGATTTTTTTCAGTCAATATTTATAAGAGGGAATGCCTAACTTGGCTCTTCAACTAAGAAAATTAGTCTAGCACCCTAAAACAATAAAAACGATTACTAAGGGAATTTTCTGCATTAGGTATTATGCACAGGCATTTATGTGTTTTTAACTACTTAAGTTTCACGCACGAAGCAAAGCAGACAATATTAACTCTATTTGGAAAGAAAAAAAAAACCAACCCACAAATGAAAGAAAGAAATGAAGTAGCATGTTCAGTGGCCTATTCAAGGCCTCAGCCTCCCAAGATGTGAAGCCAAGTCTGGTTTGTAGTTGTGGGTTGCTTTTTTTTTCTCTGCCGTAAGTTGATACCAGGTTTGTTCTTTGCCAATTTTAGTTTAGAGTTCTTGAATTAAATATAAAGGGTATTTTTCTCTTATTCCTTAGGTATTTTCTACCATGTAGCCTCTAGGTTGTCTTAAAGAGAGAGAGCCATAAAAATTTGCTTAGCCTTGCACAAGCTATTATGATAGCAAGGAGCAGGCTTATCTGCCCTTGCTCAGGGCATAGACTCCCAGCTGATTCAGGAGGTCAGTTGGCCAAATATTTCAGATTTGCTTGTGGATTTTTCTCTGTAGACTTTTGCTCTTGATTCACAAAACTTTTTTTTTTTGAGAGGAAAACTCCTGCATATGAAATAGAACTTTGTTGCTATCTCCCTCTGGGGAATTTCAAAGAGTCTTGGATGACTTCTTGGAGTTATCCATGAAAACATTATTTGAAAACTAATAACTGAAAAAATATAAAAATATGCTCTCTTGGGTGATGGTCACTTCTCTTTCTCTCTTCCTAAAAGTTAATAATCTCTATGAGCATCAATTATGTAGTTTTCCCTTTTCTGGTATGATTAAATTAGTGATGTTTCCTGGAAGACGACTGTCAATTTAAATGAGCATACTTTGAAGTTAGCATCACAGTCATTTTCTATAGTTGTTATGTTTCTTGTTACTGCTTTAGTAGACAGTTTTAAACATTTTTGTCCTTCCAAATCTTCTTGTTTTTGCTACTGAGTCGCACCCTTTTAATTTTTTTGTGTACTTTTTAATAGGCTTTTTTATAGGGCTTTGGTATAAGCTAGTTTTCTAGCCTGTGATATTCTTCTTTTTCTTTTTAATGTTAGAGTGATTTGGGGGGAAAAAAGAAGCCAGAAAATTAGGACTCTGAAGAGAGCAAAGAGAATTTCCAGAATGATAATTCTTTTAACTAAATTTTACACCAGATCAAAAGAGCACCCCATCCAGGTGGGACTAAATAGGGACTGTACAAAGGAAATCACAGATTAAGGAGGGAGACAGATAGCAATTTAGTATACTTGGGGATTATACAAATTTTGGCTTGGTATTAAAGTAACTGATTCAGGTCATAGTCTTCATAATTGCTTGCTATGCATCAGAGAGCTAGACAATGACTAGGGATGATAGAAAGAGAATTGATGTCTTTGAGCTATAGTTCTGGAGAAGAGAGTTAAATATACCATGGACTGCTAGGAGAACAAACAGATTTGTCCTAGAGAGGGTGAGACCAGGCTGCTCCTCGGTACCTTTTTTTCTGAGACTTCATCTGACATACTTTGGGCAGGTTACAAGGAGGGGCTAGTTCTTGGAGAGGATCATCATGCTTGGAAGGGTGGAGGGATGGAGAAAGAGAGGGAGACAGTTGATGAGATGGATTAGATACAGTGACTGGGTTAATGAGGGTAGGTGTGTCAGAGACAATGAAGGATAGGGTAGGTTTCAGTGCTCTTGTACATAGGGTTATTATGAGTCGCTAGTGACTTGACAGCTCATAACTACAACAACAATGTACCCGAGGAAACAATTTACTTAATAAAGTGAAAAAACCCAACAAAGCAAAAAAAAAAAATTAACTGTAGTAAACCAAAATTTCATATAACAAAAGAAATATTTTCTGAGGACATTGTTTGACTGTTGTTGCTATGTGCTGTTAAATTGCTCGCGACTCATAGCTAATCTATGCACAATAGCCCTGAAACCTGTTCTTTGTTCTGTCAACATTATTGTGTCTGACATACCTATCCTAATTATCACTGTATCATTGTATCAGTCACTGTATCAATCCATCTCATCAAGGGTCTCCCTCTTTTCTATTGTCTCTCCACCCTTCTAAGCACAATGACCCTCTTATCCTCTCCACCCTTCTAAGCATGATTGCCCACTCCAAGGACTGGCCCCTTTTTGCAAAGTATGTCAAAGCCTCAGAATCCATGCCTCCAAGGAGCAGCCTGGTTTATCTTCAGGACGAACCTATTTGTTCTCCTAGCAGTACATGATATATTCAATACTCTTCTCCAGCACCACAGCACAGAGGCATCAGTTCTCTTTTGATCATCAACTTTCTCATGCATAGCAAGCAATTGTTAAGACTATAGCCTGGATCAGGCACACCTTAGTCTCCAGACTGGCATCATTGCTCTTGAGTACTCTGAAGAAGTACCTGACCACAGACTTTCCCAGTGCAATTTGTCTTTTGATTTTCTGGCTGCTGGTAAAAGAGTGTTGATTGTGGAGCTAAGCAAACTAAAGCTATTAACAATCTCAATTTCTTCATCATCTGTCATAATGCTGCCAATCAGCCCAGTGGTGAGAATCTTTGTTTTCTTGATGTTGAGCTTCTATCCATACTGAAGGCTGCAGTCCTTGGCCTTCTGCAGCAAGTGCTTTAGGTCCTTCTCAGTTTCAGCAAGCAGGGTTTTTTCATTTGCATAACACAGGTTGTTGGTGGGTCTTCCTCCAATCCTGATGCCACATTCCTCTTCACAGAACCCAGCCTCCTGCATGATCTGTTCTGCATATAGATTGAAAAGGTATGGAGCTAGGACACATCCTTGACATATACCCTTTCCAATTTTGAAGCATGCAGTGTTTCCTTGTTTTGTTCTGATGAGTGCCTTCTAGTCCTAGTATATGTTTTGCATAAGCACAATCAAATGTTCTGGGATTCCCATTCCTCTCAAAGTCAGCCCAGTTTGTTGTGATCCACAGTCAAATGCCTTTGCATAATCAATGAAACACAGATAGACATTTCTCTGGTACTCCTTGCATTCAGCCAAGCTGTAACTATTATGCAACTGCAATAAGGGAAGCACATACAAAATAGTATAGACACTTAACCAGATTTGTTGTATAATTTGACTAGGAGAATACGTGAAAGGAAATTTTAGGGGGTAGGAGTATGACAGATCCCAAAGAGGAAGTGAAGACACTCATACCTCACTTATTGGCTGTCTTGTTGCCAAATGTTTCAGATTTGCAACAATTTTGAGAAAATTATTCAGTCAGTCTGTCTGCAGTTCAGGCTCCACATGAGGACACAAGAGTCCTGCGGTATCTTTCTATCTCCTTTAGGGTCTTCCTCTTTGTCACAGATCCTTTTACCTTTCCCAGGACGATGTCTCTTTCCAAGGACTGGTTGCTCCTGAAAATATATTCAAAGTAAGGGAGTTTAAAGTTTCTCCATCCTTGCTTCTAAGGAACACTCTTATTTCATTTTCTTCAGGATGGATACATGCGTGTCCTTTCTGCAGTATATTTAACACTCTTTGCCAACACTGTAATTCAAAGACATAGATTCTTCAGCCTTTCTTATTCACATCCAACTGTTAGATGCATAGGAAGTAACTGAAAAAAACTAAGATTGGCTCAGGAGCGCCTTAGTCTTTAAACTGACTTTATTGCTCTTTATAACTTTGAATAGGTCCTGAACAGCAGATTTTCCCAATGTAACATGTCTTTTCATTTCTTGACTACTGCTACCAAGTGTGTTGATTGTGGATCCAAGTAAAATGAAATCCTTGACAACATCGATCCACCTATCATGAAGTTGTGTATCGGTCCAGTGGTGAAGATTTTTGTTTTCTTGATGTTAAGATGTACTCCATACTAAAGACTGTAGTTTTTTACCTACTACAGTAAGTTATTTAAGTCTTCTTCACTTTCTACAAGCAGCGTCATTATCATCTATATAATGCAGATTTTCAGTCTTCTCCAATCTTGATACCACATATTTCTACATGGAGCTGAGCTTTTGAATGAATTGTTCAGCATTCAGATTAAGTAGGCAGCATACAGACAGAAGAAAGCATTCAGCTCTGACACATGCCTTTTCTAATTTTAAACCATGAAATATTTCCTCATTCTATCTGAACAATAGCTTTTTTTGTCTCTGTGTAGATTTTACACGAACACAACTAAGTGTTCTGGGCTTCCAATTCTCAATGTTAGCCATAATTTATTATGATCCATGCAAGTTAATGTATTTCTGGTAGTCTCTGCTTTCAGCCGAGATCCATCTGATATCAGCAATAATATGCCTTGTGCTACGACTACCTTTTTTGAATCTCCTTCAACTTCAGGCAGTTCCCTATTGATAGCCTGTTCCAGCCATTTTAAAATATACTTAGGCAAGATATTCTTGCTTGGACAGTTGATGCTTATATAAATTATGTGACTTTCTTATGATCATTAGACACAAGGAGCCCTGGTGGCATAGTTCATATGCATTAGGCTGTAAACTGGAAGGTTGCTGGTTGGAATCCGTAAGTTTCCGTGTGTGATGAAGATGGGGATTCTTCTCTCAGGAAGAACTTCAGCCTCAGAAAGCAGAGGAATTTTCTGTGAGTCAAAACCAACTCAAAACCAGTGGGTTGAGTTTGGATAAGGATGAAATTCTTGTGCCCTGTGCTTTATTTCAGTGGTTGTTTATCTATAGTATATAGTCTATGAACCTTATTAAATTCCTCCCAAAGATTTCCACTGCATGCTCCAAGTTGGGTTGCTTCATCTGTAAAAAGCAGCGATGTAATGCTAGAAATGGAATTGTATTGCAGGTGCAAAGCAGTAGAGGGACTATAAATAGGACAAAGATGTCAGGAAAAGATTTTTGGGAACCAGAACATTTGGTTCTGGTGATGATAAATTAATAAATATAATAACTATATTGAGAACAATAATTATAACAACTCACAATAATTGAGAAGTTATACATATCAAGCACTTTATTAGGCTTACATGCTCAGTTATTACTCAAACCTCTCTATGAGATGAACACTCTGATTGTGGCTATTGCGGGAATAGGAGCTTGGGAATTTAAAGAAATCAAGTAAATTTCCTAAATGTAAACAACTCTACTTAGGAAAGGTGTACATTAGGATTGTGTCCTTTCTCCTTACCTATTTAATCTGTACACTGAGCAAATTATTCAAGAAGCTAGACTCTATGTAGAAGAATGTGGCATCAGGATTTGGGGAAAACTCATCAATAACCGGTGTTATACAGGTAATAACATCCTTACTTACTGAAAGTGAGAAGAACAGGAAGCACTTGGTACAGAAGGTTAAACACTGCAGCCCTCAATAGATTTAATCTCAATGGCAATAAAACAAAAATCCTTGCCACCACACTGATAGACAACAACATGATACATGGAGAAAAGACGGACACTGTCAATAACATCATCTTAGGTGGGTTCATAGTTAATACACTTGGTACCAGTAGTCAGAAGATCAGGAGACCTATTGAACTGGGAAATTTTGCTGTCAGAGTCCTTTCCAAATTATTGAGGAACAATGATGTCAGCTTGAGGACTAAGTTATACCTGACTGTACTTTTCACTCACTTATGCATCTAAGAGTTGGAAAATGAATAAAGATGATAGAGATAGAATTTATGTCTTTGAACTGTGTTGTTGGAGAAGAATACTGAATATCCAGTGGAATCCCAAAAGAATAAACACATATGTCTTAGAGAAGATGCAGCCAAAGTGCTCCCTGGAGGCTTACAACGGAGGCTTCATCTTGCATACGTTGGTCATATTGTTGGGAGAAGATATCCCTTGGAGAGGAACATCTAGCTTGGAAAGGTGGAGGGACTAGTGAAGGAGAGGAAGACCCTCAACCAGGTGGTTTGACACAGTGACTGTAGCAATGAGCGTGATGGTGGCAGAGGATAGGGCAGATTTGTAGGGTTCAAATTTATTGTTGATTGGGTCACTCGACTGAATAGCACCCAACAACATTAACAGCAGCAACTAGGGCAGAAGGGACTAGTATGTGAGTCTCTAACCCCTGAGCTTGTTTAATTTTACTTTTTCTGCAAGTCTGATAGTTTCCTGTTAATTGGAAAGTTGGGACAAACAAACTAAACCATTTTGGCCTATGATCCCTTCAGTAGGTTTTATACCACACGTTGGATTTGACTCAAACAACACTCTGTTTCATGTCTTTAATTATCTCCCTTCCTTCCAGAAAGGTCCAGCATTTTCTTGACAAATCCCAGTACTGGGCCTATATCCTGAGGTTTACATGGATTTTGCATCATAAATTTTAGCATTTGTAGGGCTATAAATATCAATATTTGGAAGTAGGAATGGCATCCATTTCCTAAGCAAATGCCTCTGGAAACTCTATGACCTATGAGAAATGATAATAGTTATAGAAAGCCTTCAGGCCTTTTGTTCATAGGGTCACTATGAGTCGTGCTTGACTTGACAGCAATCAACAACAGCAACAACATATACCAACTTGTACAGCTACCCTTTGAGTAATCTGGAAAATTAAACAAAACTGAGTTAATTCCTAGTAATTTTGTTGAATAGATGATGGGAACTTAAATGAAAAGAAAGTACATTATGTTATGTTCTCAACATTTATTTAAATTCTATAAGATTATCTATACATGGGAGCTCTGGTGGCCTCATCCATAAAGAGTTTCACTGCTACATCAAAGGTTTCTTTAGAGGTTGGAATATACCAGTTGCTCAAAAGGAGAAAGATGAACAATCTCCTCCCTGTGCAATTTACAGCTTTGAACCCTCTGGAGAATCTACTATAACTTAGTTCTGACTTGACAACAATAAGATCTAACTCTATCTCTGTCTCTGTCTCTCTCTGTCTCTTTCTGTCTCTCTCTCTTTCTCTCTCCCCCATCTCTACATATATATGTGTATCATTGTGTTCTTCAAGTCCAAAATAGAGGGAAAAGATGAGTTATTGTGTAATGAATTCAAGTTGGTAAGGATCTAGCATGAAATTCAAGTGTAATTAAAGGAAATATACAGTTAATTCATAAGTACTTAATAAATTAGAAGCATTATGTCAAACTCTTAATTAGTAATAACCCATTAAAAAACACTCTTAAGATTTATAAGCATTTAACAGATTGATTACTGTCCTTGCTACTAGTCTAAGTTTCATTGTTTCTAACCTGTGAGAAGATTTTATATTAAAAGTTTAGAGCAGAGGATAGCATCAATCCCTGTGTGCATATTAAACTTTTTCCAATATGGTGAAAAGAAAATCTACTGACTGGGGGAAAAAAATTGGTAGTCTTCAAGAGCTGTTGGAGGGTTTTAATGAATGTATGTTTTTGGGTGTTTAGTCAGCTCTTGCCCCATCTTCAAAAAAATCTCCTCATGAATAATGACTTACATGTGACACTGTCTCTCACCAAGATGGAACAGTGCTCGCTGGAACTGTCTCTTAGTGAGATGAAGTCTGAACTATTTCACTCTTCGTTCCAAGTATTTCCGATGTTGTTTCTACTGAATCATGTTGGAGTCGCCCTTTGTTGCTCCCAGATCACATTGGGATCACCATACATGGCGCTTCTCTGACCAGCAGGAAAGTGCTCGGTGATCTAATGAACTAAAGACTTTAGCTAATCAGGAGATAAGAAGGGGCTATGTACTCATGATTGAATGCCCTCCAGACCCGTAGTACTCAGGTCCTCTTATAGTGGAAAAACATGTTGACTAAGTCTACAAGATAAGATGTCGTTTATTGTGTCTTCTTTTATTGGCTGACACTTTCTGCTGCCAAGACCACATTCATATCAAAAGGCAGAATTATTGATAGAATCAAAGTTTTCCTGTATCACAAACACAGCAGTTATCACAAACACATCAATAAGTTAGAGCTGTTGTACAAAGGGTCACTATGAGTAGTAGATTTGACAGCACATAACAAGAAAACAAACAATCATTTTGCCCCAATTACTTTCTTTTGTGTTAAATTAAACTTTTTATTTTAATTGTCATTTAAACAAAAGTTTACATGAAAGTTAGATTTTCATTCATTCATAGTTGTACATTTTATCCACTCTCTGTCCCTTTCCCCTCCCCAACTTGACGTTCTTCTTTTCATTAGTTTATTTACAAAATTCTAACATAAATTTGAACAAACTCTTTCAATTTCCCTCACCCCTGATTACATCCTTTATATTACATTCTTTTCACCTAGGCAGCTCTTGTCTTGATCAATTTAACCTCTCCAAATTTCAGCCTCGAACTAATTGCCACTGAGTCGAATCAACTCAGAGATGACTTTTCTCTATTTTTTCAGAGACTGTAAATTCATGGGAGGAGGTTGCCCATTTTTCTTCTGAAGAGCAACTGATGAATTTGAACTGTTTGCTTTCGAGTTAGTGATGCAACTCTTTACTCTGTAGGCTGCCAGTCTCCTGAGGGAAGGCAGTTTTAAATAGAAAATTCATAAAGCTTTAGGCAGAAATACAGATTCACATGTTAGCTCTATTACTTAACCCAAATAAGATGAAAGGGAATACAGTGACCCTTGATGGGGGCCAAAAACTCATAGGTGCAGTTCAGTTAATTTTAGAAAAGATAGCTAGGGGATTTAACTTTTTACTAATCCATGCTATTGTTGTTATGTGCCATTGAGTCACTTGCAACTCATAACGACCCTACATACAATAGCTCTGAAGCCTGCCCTGTCCTGAGCTAGTCTCACTGATTCCAACACTCCTCGCACCTACCCCCACTGACCCAGTTACTTCATCAGTCCAACTCATCCAGGGTCTTCTTCTCCTGCGCTGTGCCTCCACCCTTCCAAGCGTGATGTCCTTCTCCAAAGATGGGTCCCTCCTGGCCACATGCCCAAAGTATGTGAGACGGAGCTTCAAAATCCTAGCCTGCAAGGAGAAACTTGGTTTTACCCTTTCCAAGACAGACCTATTTGTTTTATTGGCAGTGCATGGTAAATTCAAGACCTTTTTCTCTAGCACCACAACTCAAATGTATCAATTTTTCTTCTGTCATCCTTAGTTGTTATCCAGCTCTCGGATGCATAGCAAGTAATTGTGAAACCATGGCATGGATCAGGTACACCTTAGTCTCTAGACTGACATCACGGCTTCTTGGCTCTCTGGAGAGGTCCCTGACAGCAGATTTTCCCAGTGCAATTAGTCTTTTGATTTCCTGGCTGCTGGCCGAACAAGCTGTAATTGTTAACAACCTCAATCTCTTCTTCATCTATTTGGCAAATTAAGTTTGTGCTTGATTGAAGAAACTGTTTTTGATGTGATATATGGTAACTCTAGGTTGAAAGACAAAAGAAAATGTCGTTTAATGCCAATCTTTGTGCTAAGTTCTATAGAGTAACTGTACAATTTTGACTTGGTTATTGATTGTACTTGTGACTCTTTTTTTTTTTTTACTTCCCACCATGTTAGCACACAGTGCCTATGGAAAGTGTTCTATTTACTGGTTTAAGTGCTTTTTAAAATTTTCGCTTTTATTTATTTTTGATCACACTAGTGACTGTAATGTAAAATCATGGCATTTTTATGATGGAAAAATGAATTGAGGCTATTGAGCTACTGTGTGCTAAGGCTTAGAAACCCTTGGAGATTTAGTCTCTAACGCTGGTTGCATTAATTTTTAATCAGTTAACAATATTTAATATGAGAAAAACACAAAGCAGTGCAACTAAGCAATTTTAAAATCCTCTCAATTGACCTTTGGGTTGAATATATCAGTTTGAAAACGGAATGCACGGGTAGTTAAGATTTTCCATTTAACTTTTGGTTTGACAATTATGCTTAGTCAGAGCTAAAAGTTAGTACTAGATTATTGTTTTATTTTCTTCTTGCGAATAAGATAGATAATCTCTTGAGCATGCTTAATATTTGAAAATGCATGTTATCAAGTGGAACCCCATTTGAAAAAAGATTGAATTAGGGAAAAAAAATCTTCATTTGGTTATTATGCATTATCCTCGTAAAAGAATTCCGAGCTTATTGAGTTTTGCTCTATTCAACTTAAAGCACTAAGAAGGTCTGTTAAAATAAGAGTTTTGCTTTTCTAATTCCCATTTTCTCTAAGTAATATAAATGATATGCATGGTGTCTGATAGAAATTGCTTATTTGAGTATCACATAAACAAGTATTGCCCCAAGTGAAGGTTATACAGAGATAGATGAACTTCCTGGTCAAATAAGATAGTATTTTCCCTCTTCAAAGGAAGTGAAAAAGAATATCCTTGGCAGATGTGAATGAATAAGGACCTGCTCCTCTCTGTACACGCTATGCTCTCTAAACATCAGCCATCTCCGCATCTCCAAGCAGCCTGCAGTCAAGTTGTCAAAGGCTTAAGGAATTTACCGTTTTGAGATATTCTTTGTTATGTAAATGATCTGTTTCCTCATAAACTACAGAGTCCATCTCACTTATACTTTAAATATGAAGTTTAAATATATACATTGTAAATATTTTTAATCCTATTTCTGTGGCAGAAGCTGGACATGTGATCTTCATGAAAGGCTTTTCACATACAAGAACAAAGAAAAATTGTTAAGCAATGTTTTGGTTGTGTATCATAGAGTTGGAACCGACACATAACTGACCCTTCAGTAAGCAGTTAATCACATAAAGGAGATTGCCCATCCTTCTCCTGTGGACTAGCTGCTCTTAATATCTAAATACTGAAACACAAGTCTAATGACGTCTAGTTATCTTGGTGACTTGGTAGGAAAGATCTGAAGTACTCTAGTACTCTGTAGAAGGAGTCTTGATGGCGCAGTGCGTATTGTGGCAGAGTGCTAACTGAAAGCTTGGTAGTTTGTGTGTTCTTCCTTCTCTTCAGGAGAAAGATGGACAGCCTCCTCTGGTGAAGTGTTATAGTCTCGGAAACCTGATGGAGGGTTGCTGTGAATCAGAACCAACTTTACAATAGCAAGGTTTGCTTTGGAATGGGATTTTCGAGACTGCAAAAGTTAATAGAATCAGACCCCCATATTTTTCTATAGGGTAGAAACCTACTTCCCTTTGGGGGTTTTGACCTTTAGTTTTAGGACTTCTTGAACTTTAATCATGGGGCCACTAGAGCTTCTTTAGTATTTCAATAGTTTAAAAATGTTTCAGTCCTTTAGCTAGTTTTCAGATGTGAAAGAATCAGTTTATATAGAAATAAACTTTGAAAATAAACTTTTTTTAGAAATAAGATTGGATAAGGTAGCACAGGTGACCTCGTGCCAAGAGGCTGTGCTGTAATCCCGAAAGCACATGGTTCAAGGACACCAGCTGATGGGCAATCTTCTCCTGTGTGATTTACTGTCTCTGAAAACCTGCCCGAGGTTCAGTATGCGTTGGTTCTGACTGTATGGTACACAGCAACAAGGAGACTGGATAGCTCGTAGAGGCTATTCCTTGGAGAAGCATACCTTGTTTGGGAAGTTGGAGGCATATTGAAATAGAGGATGACCCTCAACCAGATGGATTTACACAGTGTCTGCTCCAATGGGCTCTATTGTGTCAGAAATTGTGGGGGTGGCATAGGGTAGGGCAAGGATCAGATCTGTTGTTCATAGCATCTCTGTGAGTCATACTTGACAACAAAAACAAGAAGAAGATTTGAAAATTGTTTCCATTTAAAATATATTTGTCATGTGATTAGAAGAATTTTCTGTTAAAAGTTAAATATTTGGTTTAATGTCAGCACAAAAATGATGACCATAAATTGGCACTTTGACTTACAATGCTAGAATTTTTTCATTGATAATTTTCTTATCAAACTTTGGGCTGGTTACAAAATAATTTTTATTAAATCACTGCTGCTGCTGTTGTTAGGAACCATCCAATGAGCTCCAACTTGCATCAGTCCTACGTCCACCAGAATGAAACCCTGTCTGATCCTGTGCCCTTCTTGTAAGCCCTGCTGTACTTATACTCATTGCTGCAGTGGCTGTGTCAATCCATCTTGTTGAAAGTATTCCTCTTTCAGACTAGAGCGAGGGCTGCATGGTGGAGGGGACCTGGGGGAGGGTTTGTAAAACAATGAAAGAATCTTTTCTTTTACTTTTCCATAATTTTTGGACTCATGTACTTATAACTTGTTAGTCAAATTTGTGTCTTCTAGGTTGCAACACCCCCATGATACATCTTGAAGGATATGTACAGGTACAGCCAAGCACAATCAATAAGAGTGCATCTGAATTCCAAAATCAATCTCCATAATAGTCTATGTGTTTCCTACTGCCAAAGGGGCCCTTTAGAGTAGTGAGAGAAGATCTTCACCCTGAAACCCACAGCGTCCCTTTTCAGCAGGAAGTAGCTAAGAGAATACGCCGTCCCCTTTTCCTTATGACTCAGGGTGAAGTCTCTCTCAGGGAGGAGTGATAGGGAATGGCAAAGGATACACTGACAAAGAAGATTAATCAGAACTGGCTTTGACAAGCACTGTGGCATTTGGACAAGAACAAACTGGGAGGAGGGTAGAGAGAATAGTGCAACAATGAATGAGTGGAAGCCCAAAATCTCTATAAATGTTTATGAAAATTAATAAAATATAATTATAGAAAAAAAAAAAAAGAAAGTATTCCTCTTTCACTGACACTAGACTTTTTCAAGCATCATGGCCTTTTCCAGGAATTTGTCCTTCCAGTGTATAAGAGGTTAAGTCTTAGCATCCTTGCTTCTAAAGAGCGCTCTGGCTGTAATCCTTCTAAAATAGATTGGTATGTTCTTTTGGCAGCCCATACTATGTTTACTATTCTTCACCAACTCCACGATTCAAAGGTATCAATTTTTCTTCCATCTTCTTAGTCATTGTCCAGCTTTGTATTTATATATGATACAATTGAAAATACCATGACTTGGAGCAAGCACACCTTAGTCTCCTGTGTAACATCCTTGTGTAATATCCTTGCCCTTTAGTTCTTTCTTTAAACAGGTTCTTGGCAGCAAATTTACCAATGCAGTGTGTCTTTTGATTTCTTGATAGCATAATTCTTGATAACATGGGTATTGTTTGTGGATTTAAGTAAATTGAAATTCTTGAGAACTTCAATTCTTTCTTCATTTCTCATAACATTGCTTACTGATTTAGTTGTGAGGATTTTCTTTTCTTGATGTTGAGGTGTGACCTTGCTGAAGGCATAGTCTGGTCTTCTTCAGTGTTTACTTCAAGTCCTCACTTTCGGTAACCAGATTATGTTGTCTGCATAGCAGACACTGGTGGTAATTCTTCCTCCAACCCTGATGTCACATTCTCTTCATATAGTCCAGCTTCTCATATTATTTGCTTCTTGTTGTTATATGCTATTGTATCACCCATGACTCATAGTAACCCTATGTTCAACAGCTCTGAACCCTATCCTGTCCTAAGCCAGTCTCGCTGACTCCAACACCCCTACCCCTATTACCCCAGTTCCTGTGTCATCCCATCTCTGGGGTCTTCCTCTCCTGCACTGTCATCCACACATGTAAGCATCGTGTCCTTCTTCAAAGATTTAGAAGACATATTAAGTAGATATAGTGAAAGGATATAACCTTGACACATTTTTTTTGTTTTAAGTCATGCAGTGTCCTCTTCTTCTAGAAATGTTCACAGTATTGTAAAATATAAGATTTATGAATCTAAATCTTTTAGCTATGAATATAGAAAACCATTGTTTTTGTTTGGTATCATCAAGTTGATTCTAAGTGAGAAATATTAGATGTTGCATGTTATAAAAAGACAAGCAAACTACCATATGTGAAATATAATTTAATGTTTTACACTCTGAATTTTAATCCTACATACATATTCAGAAAGCAGTATAGCATATCAGAGTTTCAGTTGTATTTAATAAGTTTAGTATTAAACTATAATCTTTTTGAAAACCAAAGAATGGAACACAAAAAGATGAACATAAGTAATAATTGCAGTGTCAATGGTAGATGAGATATTTAATTTTGGTGGACGATTTATCAACAATCTGCGTCATGCGGATGACACAATCCTGCTTGCTGAAACTGAGGAGGACCTGAAGCGCCTGCTGCAGAGTGTCAAGGACTGCAGCCTCCAATATGGATTGAGGCTCAATGTCAAGAAGACAAAGATTCTCACAACTGGACCAATTGGCAGCATCAGGATGGATGCTGAAGAGATTGAGATTGTACACAGCTTTAGTTTGCTTGGCTCCATAGTCAACAGTCTTGGCACCAGCAGCCAGGAAATTAAAAGGCGCATTGCCATGGGAAAGTCTGCTGTTAGGGACCTCTCCAAAGTGCTGAAGAGCAATGGTATCTCTTTGGAGACTAAGGTGCGTCTGATACAGACCATGGTCTTCGCAATCACCTGTTATGCGTCAGAGAGTTGGACAATGACCAAGGAGGATAAAAGGAGAATTGATGCCTTTGAGCTGTGGTGCTGGAGAAGAGTATTGAGAATACCATGGACTGCTAGGAAAACAAACAGGTTTGTCCTGGAAAGGGTTAAACCGGGTGGCTCCTTGGAGGCAAGGATTCTGAGGCTCTGTGTAACATACTTTGGACATGTTGTGAGGAGAGACCGGTCCTTGGAGAGGGACATCATGCTTGGGAGGGTGGAGGGACGGCGCAGGATAGGAAGGCCCTCTATGAGGTGGATTGATTCAGTGACTGAGATAATTGGGATGGGAGTGTCAGACAGTGAGATTGGCACAGGACAGAGCAGAGTTTAGGGCTGTTGTACATAGGGTCGCTATGAGTCGCAGACAACTTGACAGTATATAACAACAACAGCAACAAATTTAGTAATCTCCCAATTTAATATTGAAGAGTATTAATTTAAGGTAGATAAGCCATGGTCTTCACAATTACTTGCCATGCATCAGAGAGCTGAAGAATGACCATAGATGACAGAAGAAGAATTGATGGCTTTGAGTTGTGGTGCTGGCAAAGAGTATTGAAAATGCCATGGGCTGCCAAGAGAACAGATCTTCCCTAGAGAGGGTGAAACAGCTGCCTCTTGGAGGTGAGAATTTTGAGGTTCCATCTCATATTCTTTGGACATGTTGCCAGGAAGGACCTTTCCTTGGAAAAGTAGGTCATGCTTGAAACGTTGGAGGGTCAGCATTGGAGACGAAGACCCTGGATGAGATGGATTAGCAAAGTAATTGGGGTTATGAAGATAGATGTGTCAGAGTCAATGAGATTGACTCAGGATAGAGCAGGGCTCAGAAGACTCTGTTGTACATAAGGCCTTTCTGAGTTATAGTCGACTCAATGGCACATAAATCAACAATAATATCAACAATAAGAACAATAATAGATCTAGATTAATGGGGACATTTTATAACTATCCTTTAGAAAGTTACTACTTAATACTTAGTGTAGTAATTATATCTTTTAGTTTATTGATATGAAAATTATATCAGATAAAATGAAAACTCTACTGAAATGTATTTTCTATCTGTGATTTGATACTTTTATTTCTACAGTTGGAAGAAGTAGAAAGAAAAGACAGAAACTTTGAAGATGTAGAGGGTAAAGAGATTGAGAAGCTAATGGGAATGACACACTTCCCCCTTGAGGAAAAAAAACCAAACAGTGAAAGACGATGGTGTATTTACTGTGTCCTTGAGCTAATGAGTTGAGAAGTGATAGCATAATTTGAGAAGACACACAGGTGGAGCAGTTTTGATGAGTAAATAAATGGAAGGACAACATTGAAAAATTGCTGCATGTACCATAATTTTTTGCAAATGCTGTGCCCATGTAAATCACATTCACACACATCTAATGGTAGGATTATGTAAAAAAGTCTGGCATAGCACACTCATGCATATTTCTCATGTCTCAAGACATTTCCAGAAATGAATTTTGGCCTCAGACACCCACATTCAACAGTCTCAAAGTGGTTTGTTTTTTTTTTTTTTTGCATTTGTATAATCACAGTATATATAAGTCATGGTTAAGGAGTTAGGGATTTTGATAGTATCCCAGTAATTGGAAAAGAAACAATCTAAATTGTGAATTTGTACTGAGGCAGTTCATGGCTGGGCTTAGCAACTGTGATGGTCTTTGTATATAATTTGTGACTAAGTCTAATCATGCCAGAGGCCACAACCCTAGCAAAGATTGGCTTTACAGCTAGTAGGCACTATTTCCCGACCTGCTCAGGTCCCACAGTGCTGAAGCCACATGAACTTAGGTGGTTAGACAGTACACATGTGGGTGCATACTGCCCGTAGGTGGTAAGTCAGACTCATTTTACTTAAACAAGGATGGTGACTCCTTTGTTATCTCAGCTCTCAGTTCTGCCACACAGAGTCTATGTAGGCAGGAGAGTCAATCAGTCTGAAAGTAGAATCTGAACAGCTGGATGGCAGGGTGGAATGTGTGTGGGGTGTGCAAACTTGTATACCTCATAAATTGGGGTTGGCCATTTGTTGTTATGTACCATAAGGTTGACTGTGACTGATAGGGCAGCTAAGGTTGAGGCTTGCCCTATCCTGAGCCAACCTCACTGTGTCTGACACACCTAACCCATTGCCTTAGTCTCTGTGTAAATCCATCTCCCACATGGCCTTGCTCTCCTGTGCGGATCTTTTACTCTTCCGAGCATGATGCCCTTCTCCAAAGACTTATCCCTCCTGACACCATGCCCAGTGTATGTGGTAAGCAGGCCACACTGGTGAGGGCTATTTGTATGGCAGAAAAAGTGCTACCTTCATTGAATAAAGTAGTTTGAAGAGCAGAAAAGCAATCTAGCCAGGAGAAGGGGCTGCTTTGGAAACTTGACGGTAGGCTGGTGGGGGATTATTCCTACAAATCAAACCTACTTGTCAACAAGCACCAAGATGAACACCTAACGTTAAATCCATTAGACAGGAAAGAATGGAAATTGAGGTCAGCAACCTGTAAAAATTGGTATATTAAGCTTATGAAAATAGTGTGCAAGTTTGCTTCGCTTTAAAATGTTTGAACATGTATGTCATTGCCATAATTTTACAGCAGCTATAGAACAAACTCAAATTTGGATTCTATTTCTTTTCTTGATAGTCATCCTATGTTTAGATGTGTTTCTCTTTATATGTCTGTTCAGAGTATCTCGAATGTTTCTTTAATTCTTTGCCACATTACCGCACATTTTATAATCATGTAGAAAGGCACTCAAAATTAAGTCATTAGCTAACTCTGACTTAGAAGCCAAAATATACAAGATCTACTGTGACAATTTTAAAATAATACTGTTCTATTTGGTTTATAAGTAGAGAGCTCCAGTAGATTATTGGTAAGGAGTTGCACTGACATCCCAAAGGCATGTGGTTCAAATTCTGAAAACCCGCTGGAGGGGCAGCTATGAGTTGGATCAGATGTGACAGTACATAATAAACAAACAAAACCCCAAAATTAGTTTATAAGAGCCCAGGTATCTTATTAGTCTGTTGTTAAAAAGGAATTATCACAGGTTTAAAAATGTTACTCTTTAATTCTCTTTAAAATAAAAGTATTTTTGCAAAACATATCCAGAGAAAAATACATAAGTTGTTATTTATGCATCATTTATCAAACAGAAATGGAGGTAACGTCCACCTAACCTAAGTCTGGAAAAGATTCCCATCTGCCCACTTGCTGCGTCTCACTTAGTTTCTTTCTCCAGTCAGATCTCTCTTTTCTCTTAACCCTTGTAAGGAACAAATAGTCTAATTTTTTTTTTTCTTTCTGTAACCATTTTATTGCTTTGCTTTTCAGTTTTACAACCTCCACATTCATCAACAATATAGCTTACCTCTGTCTAGGTTTGTTTTTCTAGAAATAGAATCATATAAGATTTATCATTTTATTTTGCTTTATTAATTCAACACTGTCAGTCATTCTTGTTGCTATATGTAGCTATAGTTCATTTTATTCTTCTTACTTTATAATATTTTATGATACAAATGTCAGAGTTTATCTATTGGGTATTTTTTTCCATTGGGGAAGCTATTTGAATTGCACTGCTATGATTCTTTTTATTTTTAGCATTCAATAATTCTGTCACAATGTAGATGTATTTCGTGACACAAGTGATAAAAAGGGCATTCAGTATGAAGAAGACACCTTGCTCACCTCAGTCAGACTGTGCGGGATGTTGTTGTTTGCAGGTGCTGTTGACATGACTACTACGAGTTAGTGATCCTGTAAACAAAAGCTTTAAACTTTGCTGTAGCCTAAATTATCCTCATGATCTTCACCACACTCAAGCCCATTGTCATATCCTGTTGAGGATATCCCTCTCTTTCACTGACTTTCTACTTTTCTCCAGCATTAGGTGTTATATTTTATCATTTAAAACTAATTAAAAGACATGGAGAAAGAGTGAACAGAGTTGTTATTAACCAGAACAGTCTGTTTTTCTTGAAATATTGATCTAGTCCAATGATATATATAGATAGGGATATATACACACAGAGAGAAGATTTGTTAAGACAAGTAGAATATGGTTGTAGAATTAGGGATGTCTCAGATATAAAGAAGTCTCCTCCCTTCCTGTGGGCCCAGAGGTAGAAATTAGAAAAATGACTTGAGTAATTTAGCACAGAAATGACAGGGTACTTAACAAGTGCATACTTGTTATGTCTCTTCATTGGCAAGTATTATGCTTGAAATTCATCCAGCAGCAGTGAGAAAAATGAAATTTCTTTCCTTACGGATCTTATATTCTAATGAAAAGAAAAATGGTGTAACAAAGATACTACACACGTTTCCTTGTATATTGTAGAATTCTATAAATTAGGTTGCTAAATGTCAATAAAAAGTAGACCTTAAATACTCATTGTTTAAATATATACTTAGAAGCATATGAAAAATTACTTTTTATCAAAGTCCAAATTTGGACATGTTAGCAGGAGGACCAGTAATTGGAAAAAAGAGATCATGTTAAGAAAGGTAGAGGGTCAGGAAAAGAAAGAAAGACTCTCAAAAATATAGGTAGGAACAATTGCCTAGTATGTCAGACATTGTGAAGATGGCACAGGACGGGGTAAGGTTCAGATATGTTGTTCATAAGGTCACCATGAGTCGTACTCAACCTGATGACACCTAAAACATGAAGAATGACTATTATATAAGTCAAATATATTTATTGTTGCTAGGTGCTATTAAACTGTTTCCCACTCACAGTAACCCTGTGTGCAACAGAAACAAATACTGCTAAATCTAGTGCCATCTCCACAATATTTGAGCCCTTCCATTGTTCAGCCCATCTTTTGGAAGCTCTTAGTGATCATCTGCTCTGCTGTGGCCAATGTTTTCCTCCAGGGATTGGTCCCTCCTGTTAACATGTTCAAAATGTGTGGGTTAAAGGAAATTTTAATATCCTTGTTTTGAGGAATATATTGTCCAAGATAGATTTTTTTCTTGTTCTTCTGATGGTCATTGGTATATTCACCAGCATCATCTCTGACCTTGTTTGTCCATTATTCAGCTTTCCCCTCCTCATTTTATTAATATTAATTATTTAGCTTTCACAACCATAAAAGGTTACTGCAAAACAAAACAAAAAAAACCCCTATGGCTCAAGTCAGGCACACTTTTGTTTTCAAGGTGACATCTTTGTTTTTCAACTTTTTAAAGAAGTGTTTTGCACCAAATATGCTCAAATAATTTGGATTTGTGACTTCTGCTGCCATGGGCATTAACTACAGATATCAGTAAAATTAAATTCTTGACAACTGTATATTTTCTCATTACATTACATATTGGTATGGTTGTGAGGATTGCTTTTCTTTGTGTTGAGATGTAATCCATATGGAAGATGTGGTTTTTATTTTCAAGAGTAAGTGCATAACTCCGGTATGCATAGGAATCAGATCGACTACATCTGTGGAAGGAACTGCTGGAGAAGCTCAATATCAGCTGTGAAAACTAGGCCGGGGGCTGATTGTGGAACAGAACACCAATTACTCATATGCAAGTTCAAGCTGAAGCT
>NW_006399752.1:6194766-6216883 GCF_000299155.1 Elephantulus edwardii
GGTGTCTCTCTGGAGACTAAGGTGCACCTGATACAGGCCATGGCATTTGCAATTGCTTGTTATGCATCAGAGAGTTGGACAATGACTAGGGAGGACACAAGGAGAGTGGATGCTTTTGAGCTGTGGTGCTGGAGAAGAATACTGAATGTACCATGGACTGCCAGAAAAACAGATTCATCTTGGAGAGGATTAAACCAAGCTACTCCTTGGAGGCAAGGATTCTGGGGCTTGGTCTGACATACTTTGGACACGTTGCAAGGAGGGACGGGCCCTTGGAGAGGGACATCATGCTTGGGAAGGTGGAGGGGCAGCGCAGGAGGGGAGGACCCTCTATGAGATGGATTGATTCCGTGACTGGGGCAATCGGGATGGGTGTGTCAGAGGCAGTGCGGTTGGCAGAGGATAGAGCAGGGTTTAGGGCTGTTGTGCATATGGTTGCTATGAGTCGCAAACGACTTGACGGCACATAACAAGAACAAAGTGCATAAACTCCTGTTCACTTTCAACAAGCAAGATTGTGTCACTGGTGTACAGTAGGTTGTTGATGAATCTCCTGTCAATTCCTATGCCACATTCCTTTTACTACAGCCCAGCTTTTCATATTATTTTCTTGGCATATAGATTAAGTATGATCAAAGAATATGATTCTGACGTACATCTCACCTCATTTTATATCATACATTATTTCTTTGCTCTATTTGCACAACTATTTGCCTATACTCAAGTTCTATATTAACATGGTTAGGTTTTCTAGAATTTCCATTCTTCACAATGTCCTTCATAATTTATTATGAACCTATGGTATTAGAATTTGAAAAATGGTATTTCTAACCATTACGTTAGCCTCCACTTGAGGGCATGATCTCCAACTGACTCATCTGCAGAAATGTGATTTACAGTTAATCAACTATGAGGCCAACAAAAGAGAGAGCTATAAAATTGGGGAAAGACTATGGCAAGGCATAGCCTGATGGAGCTCTGGAGACAAGGCGAGAAATACTGATGTGGGATTGCTTACTGAACAAATGAGGAAACCAGAGATTTATTTGTGCTGTTGGACTGAACCTGAACTTTCACGCTGTTATCCTTAACCTTCCTCTGCCATACCTAAACCTATTTGCTTAATAAAATATAATAATTTTGCAATGATTATCAGACCCTGTGATTAGTAGAAGTAAGTGTAGCAGTGTGAGGACTATATCTTACCATGACTTACCATGGGATCTGATTTGTATACTGGATGTTTTTTATGGGGACAGTTTTCCTTTGTGGAATTAAGAGAAGTCAGATTGGGAGGGGGGAGTGGCACACCATGTAGTTAAATGTCTTCGGTCAGTCAATAAAACACAGGTAAACATCTTTCTAATAGTCTCTGCTTTCAGCTTTTCTTGTGATATCAGCAGTGATGGCACTCACTCCAGGTCTATTCTGAATCCAGCTTGAAGTTTTGACATTTCTCTGTTAATGTACTTGTGTAACCACTTGAAATATTAATTGTATTGTTTAAATTTTTTCAACTCTATCAGATCTATTCTTTAGATAGATAAAAATTAAATCTCTTCCATTTGGTGTTCAGGTAACTCTCTTCTAAATTTCTTGGCATAGATGCAACAGTGCTTCTAACAGTTCATCCATTTGTTGAAACATTTCATCTAGTATCCTGGTAATTCCTGGAGCCTTGTGTTCTGACTTCCTTGTAGCTTGAATTTCAGTACTGTTGGCTTTTGTTAATACACTGCTTGAATGCCAGTCAACTTCTTTTTTCATAGATTGTTGTTAGGTGCTGCCTAGTCGAATACAACTCATAACAATCCTATGAACAACGAATCTGAATGCTGTCTTTTCCTCTGCATTTCCTTCCAAACAGGATGTTCATCTCCAAGGAATAACTTCTCCTCCCAGTGTTTCCACAGTATTTGAAATGAAGCTTCATCTTCTTGGTCTCCGCATAATACTCTCACTGCACCTTCTCCAAGACATATCTTTATTCTTTTGGCAGTTGATGGTATATTCAGCATTCATCTCCAAAACCACAGTTCAAAGACATCAATTCCCATCTGTATTCCTCCCATATTTTTTGATGCTTCCTGCACAGTCAATTTTTTTACTTGAAGAATTCTTAATATATGAATAAATTTGCTTGTTGTTGGTGGTGTTATGTGCCATCGAGTCGATTGTGACTCATAATGACCCTATGTCCAACAAGCCCTAAACCTTTCTCTATCCTGTGCCAATCTCACTGCCTCTGACACATCTATCCTGATTACCCCAGTCACTGAATCAATCCACCTCATAAAGGATCTTTCCCTTCTGCACCGTCCTGCCACCCTCCCAAGCATGATGTCCCTCTCCAAGGACCTGTCCCTCCTTACAACATGTCCAAAGTATGTCAGATGAAGTCTCAGAATCCTTGCCTCCAAGGAGCAGCCTGGTTTAACCCTCTCCAGGATGAATCTGTTTGTTTTCTTGGCAGTCCATGGTACATTCAATACTCTTCTCCAGCACCACAGCTCAAGGCCATCAATTCTCCTTCTATCCTCCTTAGTTATTGTCCATCTGTCTGATGCATAACAAGTGATAGCAAAGACGATGGCCTGTATCAGATGCACCTTATTCTCCAGAGTGACACCATTGCTCTTCAGTACCATGTAGAGGTCCCTAACAGCAGACTTTCCCATCGCAATATGTTTTTTTGATTTCCTGGCTGCTGGTGCCGAGAGTGTTGACCATGGAGCCAAGCAGACTAAAGTTGTTAACAATCTCAATCTCTTCACCATCCATCCTGATGCTGCCAATTGGTCCAGTGGTGAGAATCTTTGTCTTCTTGACATTGAGTTTTAATCCATACTGAAGGCTGCAGTCCTTGACTCTCTGCAGCAAGCACTTCAGATCCTCCTCAGTTTCAGCAAGCAGGGTTGTGTCATCTGCATAACACGGATTGCTAATAGATCTTCCACCAGTCCTGATGCCACATTTCTCCTCATAGAGTCCAGCCCCTCGGAAAATCTGTTCTGCACACAGGTTGAATAGGTATGGAGATAGGATACATCCCTGGTGTATGCCTTTCCCAATTTTGAACCATGCAGTGTTTCCCTGCTCTCTTCTGATGACTGCCTTTTGGTCCAAGTATAGGTTTCATGTTAGAACGATCAAGTGTTCTGGGATTCCCATTCTTTTCAGAGTCATCCAGTTTGTTATGATCCACACAGTCAAATGCCTTTGCATAGTCAATAAAACACAGATAGACATTCTTCTGGTATTCCCTGCTTTCAGCTATGATCCATCTAACATCAGCTACAATATCTCTAGTACCACGACCCCTTCTAAACCCAGCCTGGACTTCTGGCAGTTCTCTGCTGATGTGCTGTTCCAGTCGTTTTTGGATAATCTTCAATAGAATCTTGCTTGCTTGTGAAATCAATGATATCGTTCTGTATTTTTTCTCTATTATCCTTATCCAAATCTCTCACTTTGTCCTATGAATTCTGGATCCTTACTTCCTCCGTTACCCCTTTACATCTTCATATTTCTTCCAGTTTTGCTATAGGTTAATCAACCATAATATTTTTTAAATATATTTTTTATTTTATTAATTTTAATGAACATTTACAGAGATTTTGTATTTCCATTCATTCATTCATTGTTGCACTTCCTGCCCACCATAATCTTTTATGTTGGCTTTTGTAATGACCACCTACATGAGTGATGCTTCCTGTGTCTGCTCGATATTCAGAGATTATTTGAAATAAAATTTTGACACTTTTTAAACTACCAATTTTTCACATGTCCTTTTATTATAAAGGCAAAGATCCCATAAATCCAAGAATCTGTGTTCTGATTGCTATCTCCTCTGTTTATTTTCTCATCTTTGGGAATCTTATGCTCTCTCCTGCCTTCAAATCCTTTAACTGTGTCCACTTTACTACTCATTCTAGAGATCTCAGCAAAATGTTTGTTTTTTGTTTTTTTTTTTGTTTTTTTTTTTTGCACCAGAGATCTCTCTTAAATAGTCTCATATCATGATGTACTTTTCTTTCAGAGAGATTAGATTTTATGTATTTGGCTGATTGCCTTAATATCTTCTTCCTTCATTAAGGGGGATGTTCCACAGGGGGTTTTGTTTATCATGGTTTCCCTGTTTAACAGATGTCCTGGCACATGGTAGGAACGAAAGAAATAATTAGTGAAAACAGATTGACTATCTAACCTAAGTTTATAACATGTGTAATAAAATTGCCAAAGTTTATCACAATTGCATAAGGAAAAATGTTAATAAATTTAGATATTGAAGCCTAGAATAACCTTAGCTGTACGTGTTTATCTTAAGTTACACGCATTTTGACTTGCGTTAATTTATTCATCAATGCATTTATTCAATAAATGTTTATTGATTTATTCAAATGTAAAATCCTCTGATAGAGTTGGAAATTTGAGTTCAAGACATTGTAATTTTCCTCATGCTAGTTAAGTACTTGGGAAAATGGAGAAGAGCAAATTAAAAATTATGTGGAATTATAAAAGGAGCAAAGGCCATATTGGGATGGTGTGTTTATCTTTCCTGGTAGCTGAGCTGCCCTTGTGGATGGGCAGAAATATGCAATAAGGGCATGCTAACCTATCCACAAGAAGACTGGCTATCTCACAATTCCACAAGGATATTGGCCAGTCTCACCTAACTACAATGGGACTGGCTAGTCTCATCAATGAATTGAGCAGCTCCAGAAACAGATTAGAACTTCCTGACCAGCAAAGAAGAGAAGAATCAGGACAATGTAAGACACCCTTCAGGACAAGACATTCTTGTTCCAGCTACACCTGCAGCAGTCCACAGCAGCCTTAGCCAAAGCAAAGAACCAGAAACACCCAACATAAGATGGATGAGAATGCCTATATTTATCACTGGGAGCCATTAGTGGATTTAAATTACTTGAAGAATGATACCTTTTAGGGGAGCAGCAAAGCACCCTCTAGCTTAGGTCACCAGAGGTCCTCTCTTAGAAATTCCTAGTGGTTCCTGAATATTTCTTTTCAGTTAATGCAATCAGTTAGCATTTGTTAACATGGTATTTATTGTTTTATATTAAAATATACTTATTATTCACATTCAGGCATGATTTACTATTTTTCTTTCCCCTCGTACATGGAAAACCTGGTGTATTTAAATCACTATAGAAAGTGAATTTTATCCATTTCATGTTTATTTGCTACATTAACTCTCAAAAATAAACGTATTCCCAATTTAATGGAAGCAAATTTTATTGAGCCTAACTCTGACTCAGTGGATGGAAAGATAATTGAGAATATGCCATCTGTATATTTATATTTATTATCTCTAAAACATGAAAGTGAAAAGGTTTCTATTTGTGAAAAAATTAAGGTCAGGGATAAAACAGAAAATTCTTTTCTCTTTTTAAATTTGGTTTAAAGTATAAGGAATATTATGAGTTTTTGAGGAATATCTACTTTGTTAAAATTCCAGGTAGGTTGCAGTCTCCTACAACATTGGTACAAAAAATGAGTTCCTCAGACCATGTAATTTGTGAACTTACCTGAGAATTGCAAGTTATTAGGATAGACCTCAGAGTGACTGAATCCATAACTTTGAATGGAGCCTAGAAATTTGTACTGTAGCAATCTTTCCAGATAATTCCTATACAAAGTTTGAGAACCACCATCCTTGATAGTTATATACAGATATTTTTTTCACTTTAACTGTGATTTTAATGAAAGTTTACAAAGAAGTTAAATTTTCATTCATTCATTGTTGCACATTTTACCTTTTCTCCCTCCCCCAGTTCACTTTTGTTCTTGTTGTTGTTGATAATTATATACAGATTTTTAAACAAATTCTTCACTGTTTCCAAATTATATCTGAAAAAAAGGTCCAAATCACACACAAATGAGAAGATTCTTTTAATGATAAAATTCATAGTAATATAATAGAGGATTCCTTTCATGGACGGGAAATATGAACAATGGAAATGATAAAAAGCAAACTCAAACTAAGACAAATGAAAATAAAAGTCAAAGGCGAAAGAACAATTTGCCTGGAAGAGAGTGAAGTTATGTATTAGTAAGGGTTCAGTGGATGCATACTACAGCTCTTTAAATTTTCTTTAAGCAACTATTCTTCTTGACTTCCAAAATCCCATTTTTATACTATTTAATTAGTCTTTAGCATTTAAAATCCTCGTATTTTGACATCAACTTAGTTTTCCTTGTTTCCGTTGTTCTTGCTCTAATTTAAACTCTCATCATTATGTATCTGAAAACTTGTATGTGACAGATTTTATTTTTAAAAATTGACTGCAGCAATATTTCCCTTCTCGTATGCTTTTCTTGTATTGTGGCCTTAACTATTCTTCCATTGAGAAGTAAGACCTATGTTTCTTCCCCTTGACCTCAGGCAGATCTTTGTGCTCGTAAAAACAACAAAAAAGACAATTCAAACAACACTGTGTGACTTCTAAGGCTAGATGTTGTTGTTGTTGAGTGCCATTGAGTCCTAGACAACTCATAGTGACCCTATGAACAAAAGACCTGAACACTTGAATAACTTTCATCGTTTCTCTAAGTTCATAGGGTTTCCTGAGGCAAGCCACTTTGGAAGTGGATGCCACTCCTGCTTCCAAGCTTGTTTTAATCGGGGAGCTCCACCAAACACTGTCAACCATGGGTAATCATTATCACACTTGACACATCACTGTCACAGTGTTTAGCATCACAGAATATACGAGTTACCTCTGTACAGCAAATGGACATACCAGAGCTATACCACTTAGAAAAATGTTTGACCAAAAACAATTCAAACCAGCCTCGAGGGCCGCAGATTAAAATAGCCAACCTTTGGCTTGGTAACATTACTTTCTATCTAATAGGCCAGCAGAGCTGTCTCTATGTCTCACAGAAATTCTATGAAGAAGAAATCTAACCCTTGCCCTATCCTATGTCATCCTCACAATCCAATACATGTTCGAACCCATTGCTGTACCTTCTCTAAGACATATTTGTTTGTTCTTTTGGTGGTCCATGGGAAGACTAGATAGTACAAGCAGAAATTGTGCATCTTCTCCTCTTGGAATACTTAATTAAATATCATGCTGTCAGAAAAAAAAAGAAAAAGGCTGTTGTGATAGAAGCTTTGGTGGAAGCCCGAAAGTGCTGATGAGCAAGGGCAACAGTTTAAAGACTAGCAGCATTATTCACCAATGCAAGAACATGGAAACAGCCCAAATGTCCAACCACAAATGAATGGATTGAGAAATTATGGTACATTCACACAATGGAATACTATGCAGCACACAGGAGCACTAACTTTGTAAATTATTACCTAACTTGGGAGGGACTGGAGAGGATTATGCTCAGTGAACTAAGTCTAAGTGAACTAAGTCAGTCCCACAAGGATAAATATTGTATAAGACCATTAATGTAGAATGAGTATAAGAATCCAGGAGGGGTGGGAGAGGCTGGAAGCAGAGGGATGTGGATTATGGGGGAAGAGGGGATTAATTATTGGGCTGTACAATTTGATGGGTGGGAGGTGAGGAACATTGAAAGAATTTGTTCGAATTTGTGTTAGAATTTTGTAAATAAACTAGTAAAAAAATAAAATAAAATAAAAAAAAATACTAAGATGGGCATGGCAGGCCATGGTCTTTTCAGTTACTTGCTATGGATCTTAAAGTTGGACGATGACTAAGGATAACAGAATAAAAATTGACACTTTTGATTTGTGATGTTGGAGAAGAGTACTGAATATTTCATGGACTTCCCAAAGAACAAACAGGTCTGTCTGATAATGTGCAGCCATGATGATCCTTGGAAGCAAGGATGAACCTTCATCTCACATACATGAGGACATGTTGATGGGAGGGCCCACTTCTTGTTTAAGGGCATCGTGCTTGGAAAGGTAGAGTGTTAGCATAGAAAAGGAAGACCCTCAACAAGATGGATTGGCACAGTGATTGCAAGAATGAGTTCAGTTACACTGGAGGATGGCAGAGGTTAGGGCTAAGTTCAAATACATTGGTAATAGGATCGCTATGTTCCACAATTAGCAACTCAATGGAAACTAAATGCCATTGAGTCAAGAGCAATTCATAACTTTTCTATGAACAACAGAGCTGAACCCTACCCTATCTTTGGCATCTTCACCATCTCTACCGTCATCTTCTACCCTCTCTACTACAGCCCATTATTAATTACTGTATCTTATTGAGGATTTTCCTTCCTTCATTAATTATCCACTTTTCTGAGCACAGTAGAAGCTCACAAAAAGGAAACCAAACTATTGAGTCTACAGGCACAATGAAGCTTTTATCCAACAATCCTGACCAATTTTCCAACCATGTAATTGAAGGATCTTGAAAGTAGTTGTACTAGCCCCTCCCTCAAGTGAAACTTGTAGAATGCAAACCTATTTCTGTTACCACAAACCTATTCATATTTTTTTTTCTTTTCAAACCTATTCTGACATTATTTCCAAAGTTTTATATGATAGACTTTAGGTTATATTTTTTTATTCTATTGGACTTGTTTTAATTTTCAGTAGTTTCAATGTGAACTTGCACATGAGTAATTAAATTATCAAATAATTTCACTAATATCACATGCTAGCAAAATACTGCTGAAGATTATCCAGAAATGACTGGAGCAGAACATAGACAGAGAATTACCCGAAATACAAGCTTTCTTTAGAAGAGTTTGTGGCATTAGAGACATTATTGTTGATGTCAGATGGATCTTGACAGAAAGCAAAGAGTACCAGAGGAATGTTTATCTGTGTTTCATTGACTATGCAGAAACATTTGACTATGTGGATACCAACAAATTGTGGCTAACCTTGAGGAAAATTGGGATCCCAGAACGCTTGATTGTGCTTATACAAAATCTATACTTGGACCAGGAAGCAGTCCTCAGAACAGAGCAAAGAAACATTGCATGGTTAAAAATCAGGGGAAATGTGCATCAGGGATGCATCCTGTCTGCATACCTTTTCAATATTTATGTAGAACAGATCAGTCGGAAGGCTGGGCTTTATAAGGAGGAATGTGGCATCAAATTGGAGGAAGACTCCTCCAACAACTTATGTTATGCAGATGATACAACTTTGCTTGCTGAAACTGAAGAAGACCTAAAGAGCTTGCTGTAGAAAGTCAAGGACTGTAGTCTTCAATATAGATTGAAACTCAACATCAAGAAGATGAAGACTCTCGCCATTGGGCCAATTGTCAGCATCATTACAGATGGAGAAGAGATTGAGGTTTTAAACAATTACAACTTGCTTTGCTCCACAATCAACACTATGGTACCAGCAGTCAAGAAATAAAAAGATAAATTTTATTGGGAAAATCTGCTGTCAGGGATCCCCCCCGCCAGGAGCACTGAAAAACAACTATGTCAGTCTAAAGTCTAAGGGGTGCATAATCCAGGCCGTGGTCTTCACAGTTACTTGCTATGCATCAGAGAGCTGGACAATGACTTAAAGGATGCAGAAGAAAAATGGATGCCTTTGTGTTTTGGTGCTGGAGAAGTCTTGAACATATCATGGACTACCAAGGAAACAAATAGGTCTGTCTTTGAAAGAGTGAAACCAAGTTTCTCTTTGGAGGCTAGAATTTTGAAGGTCCATCTCATATACTTGGGGCACATGGCCAGGAGGGACCAGTTCTTGCAGAAGGACATAATGTTTGGAAGGGTGGTGGGACAGCACAGGAGAGGAAGATCCTGGATGAGATGATTGATACAGTAACTGGGACAATGGAGGATTGGTAAGAATAAAAAAGTCACAGACTTGATGACAAAAATGAGGCTAGATAGTGAATGATTTAATATTGTACATCCAATTACTTATTCATCACAAATACTTTTTTAAAGAAAAAAAAACACAAATGGCAACTATACACATGAACCTCATCTGATGGACTGTAAGATTTGATTGTAAGAATCAGTGAGACTGCCTCAAGACAGAGCAGGCTTCAGAACTGCTATACACAGGGTTGCTATGGGTTGCAGGCGACTTTACGTCACATAACAGCAATAACATTAGTAATTGATGATCTGTTCCACAGTCACGTGGAACATGATTTTGACTGCTGATATTTAGTTTCTCCAGTGATTTTCTTCACAGATGTAGTCATTCTGAGTTCCATGCAGTCCATCAGATGATTTTATACAGCTCAGTGAGGGTTATTTATTCAATGCACATCACCAGATTCCATATGATTTTTAGGTACTGGTGAAATTATCGTATCTCTCTAGGCTTATCATTTACTTATTCATGCTTTCATTCATTTATTAAAAGTTTCTTTAAAATTTTATTTTATTTCATTATTTTTTGTGTGTACCGTCAAATCAGATCAGGCTGTTACAGGAGGAGACTGTTCCTCCTTCTCCAGCAGAGCATCTGGTGTATTTGAACCGTGTACCTCTGAGGTTGCAGTGCAGCTTCTTGCCACTAGGCTGCTAGAGCTCACCTAAAAGTTTTTTTCAAAAATACTGAATATTATAATAAAACTTTCCAGATACAGAGGATATATACATGGGGATTAGTAAAAGAAGGAAAATCCCCAAACAAGAACAAAATTCCAGCGGAAAATGTAGTCTGTTTTTATAGACTTATTGGAGCTGATTCTCAATTAAGATTTCTACCATCTAACTTGTCAGCAAGCATTTTTTTTAATATGAAAAAGGAATTTTTGAGATATGATGAAATAAATGGTCTTAAATGGGTAGATTATCCTAGATTTTCTGGGTGGGCTCACATAAGTAATTTTAGTATTTAAAAGAGGAAATACTATTCCTGGTGGTGGTTCAAAGGCTTTGTGATCACTTCTTGGCTAAGATCAAGCGTGAAATGCTCTGTGATAGGAGGGCTGAACAGTTCCTGCTGACTGGAAGCAGGAGCCAAAAGGCCAAGAAACAAAAGCCCAGGAAAACAGATAACATCTAGATGCTGGGGTGTGTGTGTGTGTATGTGTGTAGGACTTTGAAACTGTACCTCCACAAAGGAAGGCAGTCCTGTCAACTCTTTGGTTTTAGCCCAATGAAACCATAAGGGATTTAGGAGCTACAGAAATATAATAATAAATTTATGCTGCTTTAAGCCATTAATATGATACTAATTTTTATTAACAACCATAGAAGACTGATACCAATGTCCATCTCATTGCTATAAATCTCTCTAGAGGCTTCAAATACCCTATCTTTTGGTAATAGCCAAATGCTTAACCATTGCACCAGCAAAGATTTTCTGTAGAATTTATTTCTTCTAATGTTTTTTGCAGTTAGCTTCTATTCAACTCAACGAGCACTCCTGAAAGACAACTATGACTTGAGATCTAGTCAATTGCACTTGCATATATATCTAGTTACTTACATGCAGCATAAAACTTTATCTCACATACCTTGGGAACATTGTTAGGAGGGAATTGATCCTTGAAGAAGAACATCACACCTAGGAAGGTGGAGAATCACCCTAAGAGAGGAAGACCCATAATAATATTGATTGACAAGCTGTCAATGGCAATGGGCTCAAGTATGTCAGAGATGATGAGGATGACAAGGGAGAGGGCAGAGTTCAGATCTTCTGTTCATAGGTTGTAATGAGTGTCAGTCAACTCAATGGCAAATAACAAGACTTACAACATGTAATGCGTATTGTCTACAATATGATTAGATTATAAAATGAGCCAATTTAAAAGGCTTTTCCACTTCATAGTCTGAGGAAAGGCCTAGTCTGTAGAGATTTGTACTACTAAAACAAAAGGCACACCTCTCAAAGATTGAGTCCACCAATGGCTCCAAAGGAAAAAGATGATGGAATCTCCTTTCATTTGACTTATAGACTCAGGAACCCAATGGAAAGTGAACTGTTGAGCTGTGTCCAGCTCAACGACAATGAGTGAGTGAGTGAATTTTTAGACTAGAACATCTTGCCTTTCTTTGGAATGGGTATCTTTAACTTTCCTAGGCTTGCCTGCAACAGGAAGCTGTGTGTATTTTCCTCTGGATCAGACCTATTAATAGAGAGCTGACAGTGCTGCTCTTAAAAAAAAAATTATCTGTCTAGAGATTAATTTCATGGAAACCACAGTCATGTCAGCTAAACATGATCTGCTTGAGGTAGGTGAAGACTCTATGATCACTCTACTTGCTGTTCAAACGAAAATAAATGTGTCTTTTTATATTTAAAATGTGAACTTTTATTTCTTTAGGCTAGAACTTCTAAAGTATCTTTGAGTAACATTCCTGCAAATTTTAAACTTCTTCTTGCTTAAACATCATCCAACTAAGATTAGCTAGAGAAAAAAGTAATCAGCGGGTGGGCTAGAAGAGGAAGATAAGACAAGTGAAGCTAATTATAGTTTTTTTAAATAATGAAAGTAAAATGTAGATCTAATTAAATATAAAGTTAGATTTGAGTGAAAGCAAAATTGCTTTAGTTTGACCTGAAAACATTAAATGATAGAATGTATGTAAACATGTCTTAGTTGATAAGTATTTTTTTAAGTCCAAGAGGAAAAGAAAAGAAATTAAAATAACCAAACACATCAGAGAAGAATTGCTTGTGGTGAGAAGTAATGTACATATAATCTGTGGCATTCATATAGAGTAAATGAATATGAACAAATATGAAGTATATATGTTTGACTTGTGTAAAAAGAGCAAGTACCACATGAGAACAGCCA
The DNA here is from genome assembly GCF_000299155.1 of Elephantulus edwardii. NCBI lineage: Eukaryota > Metazoa > Chordata > Mammalia > Macroscelidea > Macroscelididae > Elephantulus > Elephantulus edwardii. The sequence continues at coordinate 6,207,456 of NW_006399752.1, forward strand.
TATGTGACCTTTATTAATTTCACAAACCTAAACTATTCCATCCACAGTATTAATAACACAAAACCATTTCCCTTTAGGTCAAATTGTACCCCATGCTTGCACACGTGCTTCCTTCTACTCATCTCAACACAAATCTTACTGCTTTGCTGGGTTCAAAATCTCATGTGATAGCTCACAGACCACACAAAACTATATTGTGGAGTTAAAAAATTTATAATCTAGATTAATAACAGAATACAGTTAAGACAGTTACTTAAATGTGCACACAGACATCTCAGCCTCAAGCTTTGTGGCTTTATGACAGTGTTCCCAAATTCCCAGTCCTACCAATATTGGCTTTCTCCCCCCAACACCCCCAGGTGTCTAACAATATTCTCAGTCCTGCCAATACTGGCTCCTCCTCATCCAAGTTCCCATCTCATGTCAGGTCTCTGTTTTGGCCATGGCTATTCTTGCTGTAGGTGTTGCTGGAGCAATTAGGACATACTATGTTGTCTTGCTTCTTCTTCAATTGTCCTGGAAGATCTAGATTTTTCAGCTGATTTACTCAATTAAATGGTAAGAGTAGACAATCACCTGGTATATTGTTGAGACTGGCCAATCCCTTGTGGAATAATTCAATCCTCTTGTGGAAAGGCTAATACACCCCATTCTCATGCTCCCACCCAGCTACATAACAAAGTCAACCAATGGGTAGGAAAAGTCATATTGAAAGACAAACTCCACAACTTGTGATGCAGAGAATAAAACATGAAATTGAACTTTATTGTTTTAATCTATATTGAGTTTCTATATTATAGTTATGAAATGCCAACAAAATATTCATTAATTATATTACTGAGACTTAAGACTTGTGAAATTGTTATAGATGAATATTCCCTGTCAGCTAAAATGAAAAATCATTTTTATACAGTTATGTTTCAGATAAAATAGCAACTTAAATCTAGAAGTAAGTGACGGTGTTTTTAATAAAAAATATTTTTTAAGAATGTTACTATGAGGGGGGACTAGGAAAAGAGGGTATAAACAATGTATAATGCATTGAAACAGATGAGGGAGAGAACTGTTTGAAAGGAATATATGTTTAGGTATTATTTTCATGACAATACTCCAGAATGAGAGCTGTGTGGTGGGGAGGACTGGGGGTGGGGAGATTGTATAATAATGAGGTTTTTTTTTCCAAAGAGAAAAACCAACTAGTGGGAGGGGTGAGCAGGGAGGAAAATGTGCAACAATGAATGAATGAAAATCTTAAGTCTCTATAAACTTTCATTAAAATTTCAATGAAAAAAACCCCTAAACACATCAAATTGAATAGCAAACCTTCAAAATTTTGCAATGGAGAATAAATCCCAGACTCGCTCAGAACAAAAAATTAAAATATGCAGTGATAGACAGTTCCTAATGCAATAAACTTGATAAGCTGAGATAAAAAAGAATATGTTACTATCACAAATTTAAAATAGTTCTGAATTAATGTTAAAAATTATTTTCAGTGTACCAGATGAGATGGATTGATAGAGTAACTAGGGCAATGGGAACAGGTGTGTCGGAGTCAGTGAGACTGGCTCAGAACAGGGCAGGCCTCAGAGCTGTTGCACCTAGCGTCGCCGCGAGGAACAAAAGACATGACACATAACAATAACAACAACATGTACAAAGCGCTATTGCACTGTAACATTCTTGCTATGTCCTTAGAATGGGAGGGAGTTTGAAACAAAAAATGACTTATATAAATGTGGTCTTTTTTTTCAAATTTTGAAAAGTGTATGACTTTCTTGAAGATCTTATAAAATAAAACATTCTAATTTAGTAAGTTTGTGGTTAGGTTTGCTATTCTGAAGGACCACATTTTTATTAGGAAGCACTTAGAGTTTTTTGAGTGTTTAAGATCTCAGAACACCTCTAAGAGTAAATATCTGGTTAGGAGCCACTTTGCTTTTTGTTTCAGCTGTAGGTTTTTAAACTGAAACTAATAAAGTAATAGAGAACTGTGAGAGAAGACCAGGAAAAATATTTTTGTTGTTAACTTTTCTCTTTGACTCTTTACAAAGAAATGTTTTTTATTACTGTTCATTCACATTCAATTTATATGTTGTAATATATTGTTATGTACCATGAAGTTGGAATGGACTCACAGTTGGGCCTCCAGCAGATCTACAGAGGTAGTAAACCATACAGGAAGAGAATCCCCATCTCTCTCCTCCAGAGTAACTGGTGGAGTCTAACTGTGTGGATTTGGGTTACCAGAGCACTTTACCACTAAGTCACCAGAGCTCCCTACTGGGCATGCCAACTAGTTACAATCCTGCCACATCTTAAAAAGAAAGTTTTATCACCCTTTCAAGATATTTTGTAAATACTTATGGAGATTCAAATTTTGAAAAGGGATGCATTTGTTTGTCAATTTGTTTTGATGTGTCGATGTTTAAAAATGACCAATTACCACTAATCCATATTGTTTAATATTGCTGTTTTAAAAAGAAATAATTGAACTTGTATCTCTCTACAGAGCACTGTAAAGTGTCTCTATGCTTAATTTAAAGCAAAAAGTTTCACCCTAACTCTGAATAAATGAGGTTATTAAGAATAAAATAGTTGACTTATTAATGATGATAAATGATATTTAATAGATTAGTCCTGATAACATTGTGCTCTCTCCCTCTGGGAAAATGATGATACATTTTACATTTCTTGTAATAATTGTTAAATATAAAAAATTTAAATATATGTTTAAATATACTTTGTCATTAAACAAATGTCAAATCTATAGGATCATATCAGTTGTACCTAGAAATATTACCTGAAATAAACATGGATTAGGAGTTAATCTCATTCATTCCGGCATTTGTTTATCATTCCCAAACCATGAGTTTGTTGTTTAGTGAATAAAAATCTTTAATCCTGGGTAAGTAAAGGATGATATAATTATATCTCATACTTTTTCTTGTTATTTAATGCATCTAATTTTACTTTTTGGTGCACTGTGATACAGCTTTTTATCTTTATGATAAGAAAGAAATAGCATGAAAATAAAATAGGTGGAATTGTAGAAAAAGCAGAGCTGGAACAAGTTTCAAGGTCATTTCAGATAACTTCCTGTTCAAATGTAAAAGATATTTAGATTATCAAATGTGTGCCTGAAAACTACAAGTATTTTTCCTATGTCTAAACAGAAATACACTGTAAAAAATGTCAAGGAAAATACCTACACAGTAGTTAAATATTTCCATATGCATGTTCCCAAGACTTAACTTTGGTAAGCCATTTGTTTGCAACAATGCTTATGTCAAGATGTCCTAACCTAAATCTTCCCTGTTGAATTTAGCACAATTTCCTTTCGATTTTTAAATTTAAAAATAGCAATCCATTCTTTGTAGTGACCCTTTGTCTTCTAGAATTCAGATCTTTCCCTGCAGGTCTCACCTTTTTACGTAACAAATTAAAAGAACTAACAATAGAAAAAATGTTTTCCCTTATTTTTTCAACCTTTTAGTAAAATTACCTTCTTACTTGCTAATTTCAAATAATAATGTATATTAAGAACTTATAGCTGTGATATCTCAAATATTCACTAATTGTTAAGGTAAATGAACTAACTAATGAAAAGAATTGGTAAAAAAAATTCAGAGGAAAAAAAAGCAATCTTGACATTATGCTTGGGTTTACCTACCAAATACCATCCCTGTATCTAGGGAATATTTACTGAAAACAGGTCAAATAGGCATACTTTAAACTCCTGCCTTTCCCAGTTGCAATGTGACTTTTCCCATGTTTTCATTGTGTAATGCAATTTTCTTATCTATAGGAAAAATGGGAGCTCTGGTGGTTTAGTAGTTAGAAGTTGTGCAGCCCATTCAAAGGCACTTCATATGAATCCACCAGCTGCTTTACTGAGAAAGATGGCCAATCTCCTGTTCAATTTACCTTCCTCTACAAACCTGCTGGAGGGTCAACTCAGAACTGGTTCTGACTCTATAACCTATGACAACAAGAATATAAAGATAACAACCTTAGTTTATATGAAAGTACCTAGCTCTGTTGGTACAACATGGCTGGTGGTTGCTTTTGTTAGGTGCTATTGAGTCAGTTCTCACTCTAGAGATCCTATCTACAGTAGAACGTTCTAGTTGCATCCTCACGGTCTTGTGCTTAAATTCACTATTGCAATCACTATGTCAAGCAAACTTTTTGAGGATTTTCCTCTCTTTTACTAAATGAGTACAGTGTATCCTTCTCCAGAGATTTTTCCACTGCTGATGTTACTGTTAGGTGCACTTGAGTCTGCTCATAGTTTTTCTGTGACAACAGATTGAAATGTTGTACCATCATCTCAATCTCTGCTCATGCCCATTGTGTAGTTATTATGTCAAGAAATCTCCTTGAAGATTTGACTGTGAGAGTTCTTTGAATCTCTGACCTTCCCAAGTATGATATACCTTCCAGGGACTGGCCCTCCTGACAACACATTCAATGTATGTGAGGCAAAGTGTGACTATCCTTACTTCTGCCTGGAATTATTCTAATAGTTTTTATTCAGTCAGAGTTACTTTAGACATTAAACTGACTCTTGTTTTTAGGACTTTTAAAGAAGTCCTTGATGGTCTATTTGCCAGATGCAATATGTCTTTTCACTTCTTAACTGCTGTGTCCATGGATGTTGATTGTGAATTAAAAGATTAAATAATGTATAATTTCCTACTTTTCTTGATTTATAATGATGATACCTATTGGTCCAGGTGTATTGTTTTTTGTTTGGTTGGTTTTTTATTTGATATGGAGGAGTATATTATGCTGAAGGCTTTATATTTCATAAGAAAGTCCTTCAAGTTGTCTTCTCTTTCAGCAAGCAAGGTCATGTCACCTGCATAACACAGGTGGTTGAGTAATCTTCTGACAACTCCAATACCAAATTCTTCTTCATATAATCTAGTTCCTCAGATAACACAACCAAAATACATGAGTTGAAGTTTCTCTATGGCTGCACTTCTCCAACACAGATTCTAAGATGACATAAATAATGATTTATTTTCTCCTACACTGATCAAATGATGATATAAGACCTCTGAAGAATCATGTATGTTATTGTTGTTAGGTGCTATTGAATATGACTCATAATGAACTATGAACAATAGATTTGAACCCATCCTATTCTATGTCATCCTCACCATTTCTGACATACTTGACCTTATTGCTACAGTCACTGTAATTCATCTGGTTGAGGATCTTCACCTTTCCAAGCATGATGTCCCTTTTCATGGAATAGCCTTTCCAAGCAACATGCCCAAAATATGTGAAATGAAGCTTTGTTATCTTGACTTTCAAGGAGCATTCTTCCTGCACCTTCTTCAAGACCTATCTGTTCTTTTGTCAGTCCATGGGGTATTCAGTACTATTCTCCAGCACCACAAGTCGAAGGCATCTATTCTTCTATCATTCTTCTTCATTGTCCTGCTCTTAGACGCATAGCAGATAACTGGAAAGACTGTGCCTTATATTAGCCACACCTTTGTTTTTAAACTGACATCATTGCTCTTCAAGATTAGAAAGATCCCTGGCAGCACACTTTGTGAATGTTACAATGTTGTACTTGTTATGTTCAGTCTAGTCACTCGAAACTCATAGTGACCCTATGTAAATCCTCCCTGAAACTTGCTCAATCCTGTGCCAACTTCACTGTCTCCCTAGCCTCATTATCTCAGTCACTAAATCAATTAATCTCATTGATGGTCTCCTTCTCTTTCTCTGTCCCTCCACCCTTCCAAGCATGATGTCCCTCTCCAGGAACAGGTCCCTCCTTGCAATATGTCCAAAGTATGTCAGATGAAGCCTCAGAATCATTGCCTCCAAGGAGCAGCCTGGTTTAACTTTCTCTAGGCTGACCCTGTTTGTTCTCCTAGCAGTTCATGGTATATTCAACACTCTTCTCTAGCACCTCAGCTCAAAGGCATCAATTATCTTTCTATCATCCCTATTCACTCTCCAACTCTCTAATGCACAGTAAGCAATTGCAAAGGCTATAGAGATTCAAATTATAAAAATATGCTTGAAATGACTTGAAGTCTTTCTTCTATATCTAAACAGAAATATATCTTAAGTATCTTTGTTTCATTTACTGCGATTATTTAATTCTTTGTGTCACACACATCTTGCAAATGCTGTATAACTTTGGTTATACTTCTCAATCAGGTTTTGTGACTATTGTAATATTATTGACATTTGCAGATATTGATTGAGAATTACAGTAAGGCTTATTATACATCAAGATTATCTTTTCAATTATCTTCTATATATTAATTGCTGTTGTTGTTGTTGTTGTTATGTGCCATCGAGTCGTTTACGACTCATAGTGACCCTATGCACAACAGCCCTAAACCCTGCTCTATCCTGCGCCAACTGCACTGCCTCTGACACACCCATCCCGATTACCCCAGTCACCGAATCAATCCATCTCAAAGAGGGTCTTCCCCTCCTGCGCTGCCCCTCCACCCTCCCAAGCATGATGTCCCTCTCCAAGGGCCCGTCCCTCCTGGCAACATATCCAAAGTATGTCAGACGAGGCCCCAGAATCCTTGCCTCCAAGGAGTCACTTGGTTTAATCCTCTCCAAGATGAATCTGTTTGCTTTCCTGGTGGTCCATGGTACATTCAGTACTCTTCTCCAGCACCACAACTCAAAAGCATCAACTCTCCTTCTGTCCTCCCTAGTCATTGTCCAACTCTCTGATGCATAACAAGTGATTGCAAATACCATGGCCTGTATCAGGCACACCTTAGTCTCCAGAGAGACACCATTGCTCCTGAGCACTTTAGAGAGGTCCCTAACAGCAGACTTTCCCATCGCAAAATGCTTTTTGATTTCCTGACTGCTGGTGCCAAAAGTGTTGACTGTTGAGCCGAGCAAACTGGAGCTGTGAACAATCTCAATCTCTTTGCCATCCATCCTGACGCTGCCAATTGGTCCAGTGGTGAGAATCTTTGTCTTCTTGACATTGAGCCTCAGTCCATACTGAAGGCTGCAGTCCTAGACTCTTCACAGCAAGTGCATGAGGTCCTCCTCAGTTTCAGCAAGCAGGGTTGTGTCATCTGCATAATGCAGATTGTTAATAGATCTTCCACCAATCCTGATGCCACAATTCTCCTCATAGAGCCCAGCTTCTCGGATAATCTGCTCTGCATACATGTTGTAAAGGTATGGAGACTGGATGCATCCCTGGTGTACACCCTTCCCAATTTTGAACCATGCAGTGTTACCCTGCTCTGTTCTGACTACTGCCTCTTGGTCCAAGTATAGGTTTCGTATTAGCACAATTAAATGTTCTGGGATTCCCATTCTTCTCAGAGTCAGCCACAGTTTGTTATGATCCACACATTCAAATGCCTTTGCATAATCAATGAAACACAGATAGACATTCTTCTGGTATTCTCTGCTTTCAGCCAAAATCCATCTAACATCAACTACAATATCCCTAGTACCACGACCCCTTCTAAACCCAGACTGAACTTCTGATAGTTCTCTGCTGATGTGCTGTTCTAATCTTTTTTGGATAATCTTCAGTAGAATCTTGCTTGCATGGGAAATCAATGACACTGTTCTGTAGTAAGATATATTAATTACATTTTACTATTTCACAAACATGATGCATTCTTCTGTAATTAAATTCTTTGTTCAAGCTCTAAGAATGTCTATAAATGACCAAGGTTAATTCAGCCTAATTTATAGTTGTGCTAGTTTTCTATTATTGTTCAACAATACTTGTTACAAAATTTGTTGTTGTTAGGCGCTGTCAAATTAAGACTCTTAGAGGCCCTATGAATAAGTGATCTGAACCCTGCCCTATTTTGGGACATCATCTGCTTGAACACATTGATATAGTCACTGTGCCAATCAATTTGGTGAAGGTCTTCCTCTTTTTCATCAATCCTCCACCTTTCCATAATCAGTATCCTTGGTATCAACCATCAGGATATCAGGAGATGTACTACACTGGGAAAGTTTGTAGTCATGATATCAGTTTGAAGACTAAAGTGCACCTGATTCAGGCCGTAAAGTCTTTTCTATCTCTTGCTATGCATCTGAGAGCTGGACAATGAATAAGGATGACAGAAGAAGAATTTAATTGATTTCTTTCAACTGTGGTGTTGGCGAAGAGTACGAAGAGTACGGAATACCCCACTGGCTACAAAGAGAACAGAAATATATTGGAGAAAGTGCAGCCAGAATGTTAATTGGATGTGATAATGACAAAGGTAGTGGAATCACATGCATACAAACTTAGTGTCTTAAAATAGCACATATTATTATCTCTGATTTCTTTGGGACAAGAATCCTATCATGACCTACCTAGTTGGACCTATTGTTTCAAAATCTCCAAAGATAGCAATCAAGGTGTCAATCAAGATAGTCTTACTTGAGCCTTAAGTGGGAAGATTTATTTCCAAGCATACATGTTTGTTGGCAGAATTTTGTTACTTTTGATTGTTATATGGATCTTGATTAGAAGCCTTTCTGAGTTCCTAGAGGCTGTCCTCCACACAGCCACATACTTCATCAAAACCAGCAAGGGTTTACAGTCTAATGCAACATAAACAACCATCCATCTCTGCATCTTTGTTGCATTTCAGGAGATGGATTGACACAGACATTAGAACAGTGAGTTTAAGCACAGTAGAGATTGTGAATATTATGCAGAATTGGGCTAGGTTTCAACATGCTGTACAGGAATCATTATGAGCTAAGGAATCCACGTCTAACAACAACTGTTTAGTAGATAGAAATTATACAAAGACATGAGGAGAGGTGAGCATTAGGGAGGCCACTTTAGAGTTTATCTGCTGTAGACCAATCATGCTTCAGAACAGAATACTAATTTTCAACTGAATAAGTCACACATTTGGTTTTCATTTTTTCAAATTTGGATAGACTAAAGACTTACAAAAGGCTGATTTAAATAATAATTGTGTTTTTATTTATTTACAGAAGATTTTTTTCCAAAGGATATATTGCTGGCATTTAGGTACATGGAAAATTTAATTAGAAGAAAAGTTAGTGCTAGAAATAAAGCAGAAGAATTCTTCTGCTCTCGTGGCATGATCAACTCTGAAAATAGAAGTGTCCCATTGATCATAACTTATATTATTAAAAATCAGCTTATTCTGTGACATCATTGTGAAACAATCAATTGGGTACCATTGCGTATGGAAAATTCTCACATATTCTGCTATTTGTGATAATAACATACAATTATTAATGCATTATGTTATTACATTGTGATTTAAAAATCTGAGCTGCTTTTATCGCTATATTTGATTTCTAGAATTCATACTTAGATACTTATTTGACTTTATTTTTCCATCTCTTTTCTCCTTATATCACGATTTATTATAGAATGTTCTACAGATAGCATTTGAAATCAGACATATATATAT
>NW_006399752.1:6219578-6220094 GCF_000299155.1 Elephantulus edwardii
AAAAAACACAAAAGTCCAAAAATACTGTAATAAAATTCCATATGTGTGTGTGTGGTTTGTGTCTGTTAAGAAACCAATTTGACTTGTCTGGGAGCTTTAAAATGTTTTGAAGTTAAAGACGAGAACTTCTGGTTTTTAGTGTGAAGCACAGACTACCCAACTCTGTGTAATACATTGGAGAGATTTTAGCTTTTCAGTGAAGCTTAGCTAGTGTTTCCCAGTGTGTGAGACATGACTAAAGGTATACAAGCTTCTTTCTGATATAATCCCTAACATTTCTATTTTATGAGCAGCTCAGGTGACAGAGGCTTTGGGGATCTGTGTTGCTGCCCCAAAGGCAGCACCTCTCTGGCAGTTCAAATTATGAACTGCTCTTCCAGAGAAAGACTGATAATCTCCTCCTGTGTAATTTACAGTCCCCCAAATCATCAATAAGGTAGAGTGGAAAGATAAAATGGAAAGGAAACAACAAACTGTATTTGGGTGCATGTGTGTGTGGAGTGTGTGTGTGTGTGT
>NW_006399752.1:6220194-6227996 GCF_000299155.1 Elephantulus edwardii
CTTTTTTACAAGCCTGTGATATATTCACTATTGTTTCCCATAATTCAAAGATAGTGATTGCACATCATGTTGTCCTTATGCACTGTCCCACCAGCACTAAAGCATACTCATAGCGGTCCTCTAGCAGCTTTTCAGAGGTGGTAAATTGTGTGGGAGGAGACCACCTATCATTCTTTCTTAGAGCAGCTAGTGGAGTCAAACTGCATGTCTTCCTCTTGGCAATGTAACTCTTTACCTCTAGACCACCAGACCTCACTGTTAGTAAATCACTGTGACATGAATAATATGTGGACATAAGGAACCATTGTCTTTGGAAGTTCACAATTGTCTCAAACCATGTAAGTGATGATGCAAAGCAGCAAAATGTAGAAGCATTAATTTGAGATGAGTGCTTATTGTTGTTTGCAGTTGAGTCAGAACCAACCCTTAGGCCACCTTTCCGAGGCAGTTAATTGCATGGGAGGAGAGAGTTCACCTTTCACTTGCAGAGTAGCTGGTGGATTCAAATCACGTACCTTAGGGATTGCAGCACAGCTGCTCACCATTAAGCCACGGAGCTACCTAGGACCTATGTATGCTAAGAGGGAAAAAAGAATGACAAGAACAATTTCTCACCATGATTTTGCCATTTATCTTTGGTGTACTTATGATCAGATTTTCACAGTCTCTAGAAATGGTCCTTCTTAAATTTCCGTATGTATTTGAATACTCTGGCATCAGTATTTGAGGGAGTTCATCAATAACCTGAGTCATACAGATGATAAAACCTTCTTTGCTGAAAGTGAGGAGGACTTGAAGCATTTGTTGCAGAAGATCAAAGGATGCAGCCTTCAGTGTGAATTGCATATCAATGTCAAGAAAACAAAGATTCTTACCACTGGACTGATAGGCAGCATTGTGATGGATAGAGTGGAGATTGAAACTGTCAATAACTTCATTTTGCTTGAATCCACAAGTAACACCCTTGGTACAAGCAGTCAGGATATAAGGAGATGCATTGCATTGGGAAAATCTTTAGTTACGGTCCTCTCCAAATTATTGAGGAGCAATGTCAGTTAGAGCACTAAGGTACATTTAATTCATGCCATAGTCTTTCCAGTCACTTGCTATGCATCTGAAATCTGGACAATGAATAAGGATGACAGAAAAAGAATTGATGTCTTTGAGCTGTGGCATTGGAGAAGAGCACTGAATATCCCATGGACAGCCAAAAGAACAAACAGTTATGTAATGGAAAGAGTGAAGCTGGAGTTCTCTTTGGAGGCAAGAATGATGAGGCTTCACCTTACATACTTTGGGCATGTTGCTAGGAGGGGCTATTCCTTGGAGAAAGACATGATGCTGAGAAGGGTGGAGGATCGGCAAAGGATAGGAAGACCCTTGACCAGATGGTTTGACACGGTTATTGCCACAATGGACTCTGTGTCAGGAAGTGTGAGGATGACACTGGATAGAAGAGAGTTCAGAGATTTGGTTCATAGGGTCGCTATGAGTCATACTTAACTTGACAGTACCTAACAAGTAACTTCACATGTAAGAAATTGTTCTTTCACACTTATACAAAGTCAATTAAAATATTAAAGCTATTTATGAAATCATGCCTATTTATTAAAGTACTATTTCAATTGCAATTTTGATGGGTTGAAAGATATTATTTTCAGAATTTGTAATGTAACTTTTATCTTTTGGAAGTTTCTTTATTTCACTAACCCACGAGACAATAATAGACTGAGTGACACTTTGAGTGAAGGCTTAACAAATCAATACAAATCACCTAGGATAAAAAGAAAAGACAAAATGGTTGATTACCTCATTTTGCTGCATCTGTGTTGAATCAACTTTTATTTAATCTTGTAATATAACTATTGATTCATATGTTCATCAAGCAGATTCTTTGGAATAATGGAGTAGATTTTAAAAAAATAACTAAACAATATGTTTAAGGTATAAGAATGAAAAAATACACATGAACAAAAAAACAAATGTATCACTATTCTTACCATTTTAATTTTTTTACAATTTTACTATGCTCACCACTGGACCAATTGGCAGCACCATTGTAGATGTAAAAAGAGATTGAGGTTATTAAGAATTTCAGCTTACTCTGCTCCACAGTCAATACTCTTGGCACCAGCAGTTAGGAAATAAAAAGACGAATTGCACTGGGAAAATCTGCTGTCAGGAACCTCTCCATATTACTTAAAAGCAACAATGTCAGTCTAGAGACTAAAGTTCACCTAATCCAGGCCATAGTCTTTGTAATGACTTGCTATGCATCAGAGTGCTGGACAATGACTAAGGATGACAGAAGAATAGATGCATTTGAATTCTGGTGCTGGAGAAGAGTCTTGAACATACCATGGACTGCCAATAAATCAAATAGATCTGTCTTGGAGAGAGTGAAACCAGATTTTCCTTGGAGGCTAGAATTTTAAAGCTCAGTCTCACATTCTTTGGGCATGTGACCATGAATGACTAGTCCTTGGAGAAGGGCATCATTCTCAGAAAGGTGAAGTGGTTGTGCAAGAGAGGAAGACCCTGGATGAAATGATTTGATACAGTAAGTAGGGCAATGAGAGCTGCTATGTCGGAGTCAGTGAGACTGGTTCAGGACAGGGCATGGTTCAGAGCTACTGTACATGGAGTGATTACGGGACACAAGGTGACTCAACAGCACATAACAACAACAACAACTTAATTTTATATATTGTTGTGTACCATTGAGTCAGAACTGACCTATCACTATTCCTCCAGTCAGTTTTCAGAGGCAGTAAATCACACAAGAGGAGAGTGCCCATCTTTCACTTCTGGAGGCTTTGTGGATTTGAATAACATATTTTGAGTTGGCATCACACATATTAGCGAGCTCTGGTGGCCTTTTGAGTACTGCCAACCCAAAGGCAAGAGGTCTGAATCCACCAGCGGATCTGTGGGAGAGAGATGGGAAGTCTCCTCTGGTATAATTTATAGCCTCAGAAAGTCTACTGGAAGGTCAGCTGAAGGTTGGTTTTGACTCTAGACAATGAGTTTTTTGCTTTTTTAAATATGATGTAAATATATAATATTACATATTTACTAAAATTAATTATGCTTTACATAGTATTTTATAATTTGATTTCTTTAAAAAAGTTTTCTCGAGCATGTTTGTCTACCAGTAAACAGAATTTGTTATCAGCATTTGAGTGACTGTATTGTATCTTATTTTCTTATTAAGATAATGCTTTCATGTTGAGCATCTATGTTGCTTCCAATTTTTTAATATTATAAACAATGTGCAAAGTACCATATCTTTTCTCAGCTTCATTTTAAACATTAAAAAATCCCTAATTAAAAAGCTTTCCCCAGATAATATCCCAATTTTAGTGGCTGCATCCAATTAATGTGTAAGATTTAAAGCTATACTTGAAATGTATTGATTCTTCTCTGTCTTCCTTCAATTCATATAGTCACTTCTACATTAAAAAGATTTATAATAAGAAAGTGTTTTAGAGGAGCTCTGGTGGCCTAGTGGCAAGAAGCTGCAATCCCAGAGGTGTGTGGTTCAAATCCACCAGATGTTCTGCTGGAGAAGGACGGGACAATATCCTCCTGTACCAGTCAGATTTGATGGTACACACACACACACACACACACACACACACACACACCCCTACCAAAAAAAAGTGTTTTAGAAAACCAAAGCAAAATCGACAATAAAAAAACTTAATTATTGATGATAAGTTACAATAACGCAAATGATATTCTAAGTTCATGATATGCATCAATTGATGAAATCAGCATGAGTATCCTAGGAAATAAATCATAGTAATAATGCCATTTCATTAAGCTGGGTAAAGAATAGGAAAAATCCCACCTTTGTTGCCAACTGTGTAGTAAAGGTCAACATACATCTAATTCTCAGAGTGTGGATGGATTCAGTCCTTACCTTCCCACTTTGCTGCCCTCATTTTCAGCTGCTCTTGTGGGACATTTTCTCTCCAACCATAGTCACTCATGGCACAATCAGAGTCCATGAGTTAGATGAAGATCATCTTTCAGATATGCTGCCCATGCAGCAATTCTTGGCCCCTCTCCACCCTTAGAAGGGCATGCTCTTTCAGACTGCCAACTAGGCAAACACTAGCCCCTGCTGGTTCTCATATCCCTGTCAGTTTGCTTATTCACTGGCATTCTCACAGGAGCTCATGGAGAATAGACCATACTAAAACCTACCAGTTATGACAGCTAAAAAAGCATACAGATGAAGAGATCCGTAGAATGAAGTCTGGGGATAGTCACAGTATGGAGCTTTCACGTCCCAAAGAAGCACATGCTACCTTTCCCGTACATAATAGAGTCTCAGGATCAGGGTTCTTATGGACCTTCCTTCTTGGCCATGATTATTTGCCTCATCAGACTTAGTCAGCACCCACCTTGCAGCTGGCCCTCTTGGCTTGGTCAGCCTCCATTCATTATTTCTACGCATTTATATGATTCAGTAATGATAAGTGGCTTACTAAAAGGCGATTTCACATCTTGCATCTAAGATGACTTAAAAGGAATAATAGAACACTCTTCCATGTTTTTGGAAAATAAGAAAGGATAGCATTGTTTTATTTCCCTTAAGTTTGTCACTTGGGGATATTTCTCAGAAGTTCTTTAAAGTTGTTCAGATTTACACTCTTAATAAACCATTTTGATAATTCCTCTTTCTATGTTAATCAAGTAAATTTGTTTTGGAAATAAGATGCAATATTAGAAATAACTGCATAAATTGGTGAACACTAGTCCTCTGCACATAATGTGTACACATATTTACAATTGGGAAACTAGATACAATTCACTAAGTGTTTGGAAACAAATCAGGACCCCGACTGGCAGTGAAGTCTAGAGTGCCTGATGTTGAGTGGATCACTACAAGGCGATGCTTTCCTGCTGGCTCATCGATACTTAGCAGTGATAATGGTATATGCATTGATAGGGTGCTTTACTCTTTTCTCATACACTTCATGTAAGTGATTTTGGGGTCCCTCAAACAAACAGATGAGATAGATGGAATGGTTAAATTCTACCTTTATTTTACAGAGAGAAAAAGAAAGTAAAACTCAGATAAGTTAAATTCCTAGCTCAATACACAATGATGCTAATGCTGATTTCAAGCACTTATTTTGATTATATTTGAGGGCTTAATATTATGCTAATACCTTGCAAGGTATTGTATAATTTAATCTTTTCCATAAATTTATGAAGGTCTTAGTTCAACATACTCACTTCCAGTTAGTAAATTTGGGAGTGGATTTTGACATTACTGGCTCTTTTGATATTATTTGTACTTACTTATCTAATAAAAGCTGTTTTGGAAGAATACTTTCTACAATTTTGAATATGTGACTGATTAAGTTAGGAATTTCTATTATGCTGTTGTTAGATAAGTTCAAGTTGAGTACAACGGATAGTGATTCAATGAAAAACAGTTTTGAACCCTGTCCTATTCTTCACCATCCTCACAATTTCTGACCTATTTGACCTCATTGCTGCAGTCACTGTGTCAACCTACCTGGCTGAGGGTCTAATTCTCTTTCACCATCACTTAACCTTCTAAGGCATGATGTCATTCTCCAATAAATAGCCTCACCTAGAAACATGTCTAAAGTATATGAGAAGTTTTATTATCTTTGCCTCCAAGGAGTAAGTTGGCTGCACCCTCACCAAGATACAATTGTTTGTTCTTTTGGCAGTCCATGGGATATTCAATACTCTTCTCTGACTCCACAGTTCAAAGGCATAAATTCTTCTGCCATACTTATTCAATGTCTGGCTCTCAGCAGTATTTCAAATGATTGAGAAGACCATGGTCTGAATAAGGTATATCCTAGTCCTTAAACTAAGATCTTTGCTCTTCAATAATTTGAAGAGGTCCCTGACTATAGCCTTTCCCAGTGAAATAAGTGTTCTGATCTCCTGCTTGCTAATACCAAGTATACTAATTGTGGATCCAATCCAAGAAAGATACAGTCATTGACAGTTTCTATCTTTTCTCTGTCTATCATGATGTTGCCTATCAGTCTTGGGATAAGAATTTTTGTTTTCTTTATGTTGAGATGCAGTCTATATTGAAGGTTGTATTCTTTAATCTTCTGCAGCAAGATCTTCAAGTCCTTACTTTCAGCCAGCAAGGTTGTGTTATCTATAAAGTCTATTGTTGAGCCTTCCTCTGATCCTGATACCACACTCTTTGTAAGAGAGTCCAATTTCTGGAATGATTTGCTCAACCTACAGATTGAGTAGGTAGAGAGAAAGAATACAATCCTGGCACGTTCCTTTCTTAATTTTAAACTGTTCTGTGTTCCCTAACTCTGTTCATACAACAATTTCTTGATCTAGGTTTAGGTATATTATGAGCTCAATTAAGTGTTTTGTGAATCCCACTTTTCTTGGTGTTAGCCATAATTTGATATTGACTATGCATTGGAACAATAGGCATTATACTGTGTGAGTCACAATAAATTGTGGCTAACACCAAGAAGAATGGGAGTCACAAAAAACTTGATTGTGTTCTTGTGAAACCTATACTTGGACGAGGAAACAGTCCTCAGAACAGAGCAAGAAAACATTACATGGTTCAAAATCAGGAAAAGAGTGTGAGAGAGATGCATCCTATCTCCACACGTCCCCAGGATAAATTGGGCAGTCATTTCATAACCTCAAACTGAAGGAAGGTCACTGTAAGTTAAAATAGAGTTAGTGGCAATGAGTTTGAATTTTTATTTTAATGTTTACTAACTAGAGTAAATTCCATCTTACATAGATCTATAATCCAACTTCATTGGTACTAGCAGTCAAGAAATCAAAAGACATTTTGCATTTGGAAAGTCTGTTGTCAAGAGCCTCTCTAAAATACTTAGGAGCAATGAAGTCCAGTTAGAGACTAAGGTGTATGACAACAAACAGGAACAAGGCATGCATTGTGAAGTGGTCTGAGGAGGGTAAAATGTGCAATAATGATAAAAAAAATAAAGACTAAGTTGTTCCTGATTCAGACCATAGTCTTTTAAGTCACTTACTGTGCATCTGAGAAATGGACAATAAATAGGAAGAATAGATGCCTTTGAATCATGGTGTAGATGGACAGAACTACATACCCTATGGACTGCCAAAAGAATAAATAGGTATGTCTTGGAGAAAGTGCAGCCAGACAACTCCTTGGAGGCAAGGATGATGAAAATTTATTTCACATGCTTTGGGCATGTTGTTAAGAGGGGCTGTTCCTTGAAAAGAGATATTATGCTTGAATGGAAGGTAAATGAAGGAGAGGAAGGCCATCAAAGAGAATGATTCACTCAGTGACTCCAGCAAGGTGCTCAAGTGTGTTAGAGATGATGAGGACGGCACAGCGTAGGACTGTTCAGATCCGCTCTTCATAGATCACTATGAGTCATATTCAACTTGATGGCACCTAAAACCAACAAAAACTAGAATCAATTTATAGTCATATAGCTTAGATACTCACTGATAAATCCAGTTGTTTAGAGAGCCTGAGCCATACTTACGTTCAAATCAGATTTCCAAATTGCCAAATGATTAAGCTAATTACCACATGCTTTGTAAGAGAATCAGAAAATTATTAAAAAATACACTGTGAAACTGAATAAGTATGTTGCTGTTGTTATGTGCCGTCAAGTCCCTTGCGATTCATAGTGACCCTATGTACAACAGCCCTAAACTCTGCTCTGTCCTGTGCCAATCGCACCGTCTCTGATACACCCATCCCGATTATCCCAGTCACTGAACCAGTCCACCTCATGGAGGGCCTTCCCCTCCTG
>NW_006399752.1:6232907-6250676 GCF_000299155.1 Elephantulus edwardii
ATCCACCCATCCATCAATCCATTCATCCATCAAACTAAAAGTTGGATTGGAGTCTCTGGACAGTACAAAAGGCTAAGTGCTAAACTAATAGACCTAAGGTGTGTTGTTTCATCCAGGTAGCAAGGCCTGGCAATGTGTTGCTGAAGCCATCACCTTGAACTCTTTGTAACATAGTTCTACTTTGACATATACAGATTGGACATAAGTAAATTCTACTCCATGTCGGCTTGTGAGGTGATTTCTTTGCTTTATAACATTTCAAAGAGTTCCCATGCAGCAGCCCAGTGCAATGCATCTTTTGGGCTGCTGCTTTCAAGGACATTGTGGATCTAAGCAAATACAAAAAAAGAAAACAAATATATTAAAAGAAAGCCTTTTGGAAGGAAGTAAGATATTTGGGGGCATAACTGATTGCATTCTAGTTGAGCTTCTGCTGCCTAATGGGTATGAAGTTGCACTGCCAACCCAAAGGCAGGCCATTCAAAGTCACAAGGGAGAAAGATGGGCAAAATTCTCCCATGTGATTTACGGCCTCCGCAAACCCGCTGGAGGGTCACCAGTGAGTAAGTTCTGGCTAAACAATGAGTTAGTGATAGTTTCCATAAAACATATGATGTTAGCTGAGCTTGATTGGAACAACAGAAGAAAGTGTTTCCATTTTTCCTAATGGCCTCTTAGGTAAGATTAAATCATACTGTTCAGCTGCAGTTCTGCTCATGCATCTTAGATATTACTTTAGATAATGTTTACAATTCATGAAAAGCCAAACTTGGACCGAAATACAACATGCTTCTTTTCTGTAATGTCATTCTAATTTCTTTATGATTATATTTAGAAAACATAGAAAAAAGAAAGTCAAAATGAATATTTATTACGGTTGTGAGGCGATTCTAATAGCACCATTTTCTCTCTGTTTACTACGCATTAGTCTTTTTTGAAACAAGGCTGTATTCCAATATTTGAATTTAAATAAGATCTGAATGCTGGATTAAATATGTCCAAAGCCAAAAATTTATTCAAAAATATTTAATTTTGTAAAATCTAAATTGCATATTTTCTTTGAATAGCATAACAATTTTTTGGCAAAAGTAATGGTATGAAGTCATTCCTGTGGGTGAATAATATAATAATATGGTTGTTCTATTTTTAAGATTTTGTCCTGAACTATGGTTGTTGATCCATTGTCCTTACATGCTGTCAAGTTGTTTCTGGCTGAAATAATGCCTGAGTGTGACACACCCTCACGTTCTCCACTGTTCCAGCCCGTACTGTAGCCATTAGCTCAACTCACTTTTCTGAGAGCCCTCCCCTTTTTCACTAACCTTTTACGTGGCCAGACATGTTCTTACTTCCCAGGACATTCTCTGATATATTTGTTTATTTTTTACCTCCAATATTTGTCATATTCAGTATTTCCACAAACATCATAACTCAAATGTGTCCCTTCCTTTTCAGTCTTTCTTCTTCATTGTCCAGCTTTCCCATGTGCATACACACATGTTGAAACACACATACAATGTTGCCTATTTATACAATACTTCTTCCTTTTTTCAGTGGTATGCCAACTATGGTTTGTGTGGTCACTGGGGGACTCATCTTCCAGTTCTACATCAACAGTATTCTGTTGTCACCCTTAAGTTGGGTTGGGGTTTCCCATGAGTCTTTCAGGATTAATTTGTGAACATAGATTATAATATTTTTCTTCCTAGTCTATCTTATGCTGAAAGCTGTACTGAAACATTTCTACTCTCTTGAGTGTATCCAGTTGACATTTGGCATGTTATTGTTGTTGTTAAGTGCCGTCAAGTTGCCTGCGACTCATAGTGACCCTGTGTACAACAGAC
Source organism: Elephantulus edwardii (assembly GCF_000299155.1). Lineage (NCBI taxonomy): Eukaryota > Metazoa > Chordata > Mammalia > Macroscelidea > Macroscelididae > Elephantulus > Elephantulus edwardii. Next base: position 6,234,752 of record NW_006399752.1, read on the forward strand.
CTAAATCCTGCCTTATCCTGTGCCAATCTTACTGTCTCTGACACAACTACTCCCATTACCTTAGCCACTGAATCAGTGTACCTCATAGAGGGTTGTCTTCTCCTGTGCTGTCCCTCCACCCTCCCAAGTTGATGTCCCTCTCCAATGACTGGTCCCTCCTTGCAACATGTCCAAAGTATATCAGACACAGCTTCAGAATCTTTGCCTCCAAGGAACAGCCCATGGTATATTCAATGCTCTTCTCCAGCATCACAGCTCAAAGGCATCAATTCTCCTTCTGTCATCCCTAGTCATTGTCCAGCTCTCTGATGCATAGCAAGTGACTGCAAAGACCATGGTCTGTATCAGACACACGTTAGTCTCCAGAATGACACCATTGTTCTTCAGTACTTTGGAGAGGACCCAAACAGCAGACTTTCCTATCACAACACTGGTAGCATTATTATTTTTACAGACCATCAAGTTGGAACTGACTCATAGCTGACCCTCCAGTGGTTTTCAAACGTAGTATATTGCATACGAAAGGATTGTCCATCTTTCTCCCATGGAGAGCTGGTGAATTCAAAACATGTGCCTTTACAGTTGACAATGCAGTTCCACTAAGGCATCTATAGTATAGCAACATGTGAGCCTTGATGGATAGTTTAAATGCAGGGAGAAGATCATCTAAGAACTATGGTTTTCATGGAGCTCATTTCTCTTTGTTGTCAATATTGTCTTTCCGTTCCTTCAGTTGGCAATAAATTGAGACAAGAGCATTTTATCCTTTTGCAAGTTGGATAAAGTAATAGACTTAGTAAAGCATGGTCATTTCTTTGCTATTTAAATTCATTTTTAAATGATAAAAACAGTATGGACAACATAGGTCCGCAGCTTGTCTGACCTCTGCTAGTGTTACACAAAGGAAGAGTTCCACATCAGCAATGTTGAAAGCACAAAGCTTATTCCTATGAAGTCAGACTTGCCTCTGTGCTCCCTGAGTGTTTTTCTATCCAGTCTAACATCACTGCTCTACTATTGGCTCCACCAAGCCATTGCCAGGGCTGCATAGAACTCACTGACAATACTCAGGAAAGGAGAATTTATTAGGGAAGTTAATAGGTCAAGATACAGGACTGAAACAGGATACAATTCTTCAGGCAATACAGGTTCTGACCTTCAACTTTGAAGAGTTCTGTCTTTCAGCTATGGGCCAGTGTTACAAAGAAGTTAATTTATTATTGCTAATTATAGCACCTAGCTCCAACTCCACCTATCTTCCAGTAAGCCAAGGGGAAGGCCCTTACCTCTGACTGGAAGAAATCTGTCTTTAGCTTGTTTTCTGAACTGTCCTTAGCAGAATACAACAGAGATTGTCTTAAGGGTGGGGCACCTTTTACTAATTAACACAAAAATTAGCACTTGCAGAATTTGGATATCAGGAATCTGACCAAGATCACCATTCTTTGATTCTCTGCTACCCTTAACCAAGTGTTGAAGAAATTTAACCATTTTCCAGATGGAACCCAATTTTCATTGTACAGAAAGCACTGCAATATTATTATTCTTTAATTCCTGTGGCTAGACATGTGACATAAAACAAGTGGAGGCAAAATTTGTTGCTAAGGGCATATAGCTGGGCTTCTGGAATATTTGTTTTAATGTAAAGCATTACATAATTCCTAAGGAGTTGAATTGTTGGACTTTAACCATTAGAATGGCCAAAGGTAAGACCTTTTGTCTAAAAATGAGACTATCTCCACTGTTTATCCCAGAGAATATAAAACTTTTGTTCATGTCTACTGAGCTTTTTATTTAAAATCAGTATGCAAAGGTTTAATATTCATTACTTTAAATTTGATTATAGTATAATGAGAATAGTCTTTCTTGGTCTGCTTTGTATACTAACTTAAATAAAACTGTCAAGTGTTATATCTGATATAGAAAGTAGGGGGAAAGGAATTAATTGGGTGGATACAACATAATATTTTTTTTTCTTTTTAAGAGTTACATTTTTTGAACTTTTCAATTGTATTCAGTTATTCAACTGATAAGTTTAGTAGAAATAATATATTATTTCAGTTTCTAAAATATTTATAAAGAGCCATATATGCAATAATATTATACAATAGATACAATTGTGCTGAACCGATAGACTCCTATGCTCTACAGTTTAAATTTAGCAAATGAAAACGGGGCAGTAATACTAACTTTCTACTTCTGAGTACTGTCAGCAACACTTATATAGCTATTTGTAATGCGAATGAAGGATCTGTGGTGTGACACAATGATCAAGGACTTAGCTGGTAACTGAAAAGCCATCTTGTTGTTGAGAAAGGTGTGGTAGTCTGCTTCTGTAAAGATTGTTGTGTGGTTCTCCGCCATCAATTACAGCTTGGAAACCCTATGCACAGTTCTAATCTACATTATAGAATCACTGTGAGTCAGAATTTACTGGACAACAGTAGAGAGTAATCTTTCTCGCCACCTTTCTGCTTCACTTCCTAGAGCCAATGCCGTAATTTTATTTTAGTTTATTTTTTTAATGCCGTAATATTTTTGAGCACTGAACTCTAAATTTCTTTCACTCCTGTGCCTCTCTACTAGGATAGTGTCTAGAACTCAGAAAAACAAAACAACTGTGACTACTCCTATTACCCCCTAAACTTCGTTCCGATCGTTTCCTTATTTTCTCATAGCCATGTCTCCTGACACCCTATCCTTTGCTCCATTGCCAGTACTTCTGAAAACTCCACTGCTGACTCACTCAGCCCCAGTGTCTGAACTTGATCTCTCATCTCACATACCAGTAAGGCACCATTCCCAGAAGACTATGTCACCTTCCCGGCTCCTCTGAGATCTGAACGCAGTGGCTGAAATTCAGCGAAGTTTTTCTAAAACCTGGGGGACACTAGGGAAAGACAGGACAATACTCTTTCTTCAAATGTTATCAAGGCCTCAGACTGTGATAATCTGATTATGTACTGAAAAATACACAATGTGTCTGTAATATGAGACTGGTTACACCGAGGGCATAGAGAGGTTTATTTTCTCATGAACATATTTTCTGCCTCATCTATTCCATAAAAAAGGCATCAGAGGAATTCAGCATTGAGTCCAGCACATTAATTCAACATTGCTAATTTGGTACCAATCACTTTGCTGAGCAGCAGCAGTATAAAATAAGTGTGAGAAGCTTCAAGGAGCTTTCTTTTTAGTGGGAGATACAGAAACATGAAATATGGTTGATCTACGGTAAATGTGAAGGACATTGTGGGTCAGTGAGAGAATTCTTGCCTTCTGGGCTGGAGACCTCGGTTGGTTCTTGCCCATTACCCATCAAAGGGCCACCACAAGTTGGCAAAGGAAGCTTGCATCTTGCTGAACAAATTTCACTAGGAAGGAAACTTAGTAATCTACTTACAAAAAATCAGCCAGTGTAAACCTCAATATCACAATACTTAGATCCCATTGTGCATGGAATCCCTACCCTGAATTGGGGGCACAATTTAAGGGAAATTAACAACAGCCAAGATAAATGCTCAAGGCAGGTGATCTAAAAAGAGTTCTACTAAGGATATTAAGTCCCTTGTGGAAGTTTAGCTACAGTTTCTTGAAAAAGCTGAACTGACTAGCACTTATTTCCCCTCGCTTACAAAAATAATATACAAACATATTTTTTAAAAGTCTTCAGTTCTATTTGTATAGTAATTTAGCTACATAATATGGAAAAGCTTTTGATGGGTGTACTGAGACCATAACCAACCTTCATAACATTCTTTAATTAAAATGGGGAAATGCACTTCTTTTCTGAGTAACCATCTTACACAAATTAAAAAAAAATCCTTTGGTACCTAAATGCCTGTTTGGAATAAAGAATATCACCAAATTGTGGAAAGGATTAACAAAAATGGCACCGCTGTGCTTTGTGTAATTGATGGTGAATGTATTAAAAAAACAGTATGCATTTTATATGAATGAAAAATGCATAATTTTGTCCATTATGCATGCTGAACATTGGTTGGAGAAATACATTTCTAAGTTGTTTTCATCTCTTGGCTCTATTATAGTGGTAGTTATGAATGAGTTGAGCATCACTTGTGTACTTTACAATGTAAAGTCTATTCAAAGAAATGAACCTCTGTGCCTCCAGGGCTTACATTCCCAGTTATATAACCTCAATTATCATATACATGAAAAAGCTGTTTAATCTCAGTGCTTCAGGATTCCATGTACAGAGCAAAAGAATGCATGGATGGAACTGAAGTGATTTTCCTCCTCCAGGAAGGGTGTTTTTGAAGTCATGTTATATAGGAGAAAAATCATTATTATTATCAAGTAGTAAATTCAAGTAGGTGAGATTGGTAATAGAAAGGAAGTAAGTTAATAACTATTCCTATGGTAACTCTCTGAGCTAGATTAAATTATAGTTTTTATAGGTAACATTAAAGTTATTTGGGAGTAAAGACTGAGTCCAAACCTAGCACTGTCCCATCTAAATGTTATTTATGCTGTTTCTATAAGCCTCCCATGCTTCTCATTAATATTTATTAAGCAGTAGCTTAATTTACTGTTTCTAAATTTAAACATTTTTAACAATTAAAAAAAAAGTCTACTATAACTGTTATTTTCCCAGACTCAAAGAATTTAAACCTTTATTCTCCAGAGTGCTAAAGAGCAACTGCGTCAGGCTAAAGACTAAGATGTGCTTGACCAAGCCATGGTCTTTTCAACTGCTTTATCTGCATCTGAAATCTGGACAGTGACTAAGCATGAGAGAAGAATCGATGTCTTTAAGTTGGGAGTTGTAGTGTTGGGAAAGAGTACCAAATATCTCACGGACTGCCAAGAGAGCAAACAGGCCTGTCCTGGGGAAAAGTGAAACCACAGTACTTCTGGGAAACAAAGATGATGAAACTTGGCATTTTGTTAGGAGATACCAGTCCTTGAAGAAGGACAGCATGCTTGGAAAAGTGGAGGTTTACCACAAGAGAAGAAGACTCTTGACAAGGTGGATTGACAAAGTGACTGCAAACATGAGGTCAATTGAGTTGAGACAGTGATGTTGGCTAAGGATGGAGCAAGACACAGAGCCACTGTTCATGGGATTGCTGTGAGTTTTTGTCAACTTGACCACATATATCAACAACAATGTGGCCATTACCCTCCTAAACTCAAAGAACTTAAACATTCTGGAGAAGATTTTGACAATCTTTTTCCATTAAGGGTCAGCACATAGTGAATATATTAAAGTTTGTCAATGATACTAGGTTGTGGTTGCTCAGCTCTGCTCCTGTAGAAAGCAAACATCAGACAATACATAAAGGACTGTGTGATTCCAAGAAAATTTTATCTATCAAAGTGGTTTGAAGATCAGATGTTGCTGCAATTTATTAACTGCTACTTTGATGAGTACATTGTCTTACCTGTGTGATTTCAAAGGAAAGTAAAATAGAAGCATGTGCATATAGCGATGGATGTATAGAGAAAGGAATCTTAATTATGATTAATTAGGATTCATAGGGAAAAAGAGAGTTAAATTGTGTACTGAAGAAGAAGTAGATGGCAAGGTGGACACTCAAGAAAAATTACTTCACAGGGCCTACAGATTGCTCCCACTGCAGTGAAGTGGGAGATTATAGTGTGTTCCAGGAAACACAGAGATGTGAGGCTTGTTGGAGTATATCATTGGAAGAGTGATAGGAACTGCGATTCCCATTGACTTGGTTTCTGCAATTCTTTTTGTGTAGATTTAATAATTGATATGGCAAAGGTATGCAGTTTGAATCTACCAGCTGCTCCACGGAGAAATATGGAAAATCTCCTCCCATGCAATTCACTGCTTCTGAAAACTCACTGGAGGGTCAGCTGTGTATCAGTTTCTACTTGACAGTTTACAACAAGACAATGAACTAGAAGAAAAGGTTTTCTTGATCTGTTAGGGCTTTTCATTATGTTGTTAAATAGCATGTTTATTGCATCTAGCGTTTTGTAATTAGGGGTATTCTTCCATGGACACTTGACAGACACTACCTTTTTTACTTTCATTTGAATATCCCTGTAAGAAGAGATGGACAATCCCTGGCTTAGGCACACAGTAACTGGTTGAAAATATAATGAATGATATATTCAGGTCCTTTGTCTGCATTGATCCTACCTTCTAAATTATTGTTTCATTTCTAACATTTGGACAGTGACAAAGAGTATATTTGCAACTTTTTTTTTTTAAACTTGATTGCTGCTGCTGTTGACTTTTATAAAAGGGGCCCTGGTGGCATAGTGTGCTGTGTGCTGGGCTACTGCCTGAAAGGTGAGAAGTTTGAGTCCATCAGCTGCTTTGGGGAATAGAGAAAGGCAGTCCCCCCCCACACACCCCCCTAAAGATTTGCATCTTTGGAAACTAGATGGAAGGTCATTCATTATAAACGGAAATTGACTGGTTAGCAATTGGTTCCTTTTGCTTGTTAAAGAACAATAAAATAATAATTGAAGGTTTTTTAAAAGATTTTTCATTTTGGTTTCCAAATTTATTTATAGGAAGTCTACTCATTGACTGCCCAGTCTTTTATGAGGATCCACTAGAGGCCAAATTGATTTTGTTCATTTGCTGGTGACTTACTCTATATTATAGATGCTAATCACAGGAAGCTGTGACTACGAGAAGTACCTAATGAAAAATTATAATATCCTATTTAATAGGGCAAAACTAGAATAATAAGCTTTAAGAAGAGACTTTTATTCATAAGAGCTATGAAAATCGTATTACAAATGAATGCTAGAATAAATTAATAGATTATTTCATTAAAATGTTCCGCTTTACATAATTAAGAATTACATTTTATAGATTATTCTTAGTTTATATTTAATGAGAAACAACTTGTGGGACCCCAGGATGTGCTGCTATCCAACTATAAAACGTTTTGGTGACACTACGGAGTGTATGAATGCTCAAATTATCATCATTTTGTAGATGAGTAAATGTGGTTCTTACAGAAAGCAGCATTTGTTGCTATTTTCATATCACAAAGGCATACGTTGGGCTGCCACCAGACCCTATACTCGTTCATCTGGATGTATTTGCTTTAGGTTTTTCTCAATTGTTAGGCCTTCTTGCTATAAAATAAGGTACGATCATTTGCAAGTTGATTGATAGATTTAGCAAATTTGATCTTCAATACGCGATATAGGTTATCCTTAGTATTAAAATTTCTTGTTTGCCATTTCACACTATGACTTCACACTTATTGACCCTAAAAGATTGATGCCTTAAAGATAGTGATGGTACTTGATTTTGTTGATTGTATTTTCCTAGGGTCTAGTAAGGAGCTTTGGTGGTTTACTGATAAAGAGCTGCACTGCAAATTGAAAAGCACGTGGTTCCCATGTACCAGCTGCTCTGCGAGAGAAAGATGAGAAATCTCCTTTGTGACTTACTGCCTCTGAAAACCTGTAGGACAATCAGCTAGGAGCCAATTCTGACTCAATGGTACCTAGCAACAACAACATCTATTCACAAATAGTAATTACATATACACTTGAGGCAGTTGTTAATATTTTGAGAGAACTTTTTTTTTTGGTGTAAGTGAAAGATGTGGGAGTTCTTTGGAGAATTCTTTTTTATTATAAATATTTTCATTAGTCCTCATTTGCTTTTTTGGCATGCTGAAATGCAATCATGAAAGGCCGTGATTTATAATAAAAAAATTCCTTTGGATGTAAAATCCATAAATGTTGACCACTTCAGCAAAAGTATAAAATATGGGTCCCCTTTTCGCCTTATAGTTTATAGATCCATAAGGCGTAAAGAGTAGGGTTCATTGAATATTAAATATTTATTTAAATGAAAATAAAATTTTTATTTATTGAGAGAACAGACAATTTAGACAAATAACCATGTTAAATATTTGACTTGAGTGCAGTTACATTTTTTTGCAAGAGCTTATCCCTCCTGGAGAAGATTATCATGTTTGGAAAAGTAGAGAGTTAATCAATGAAAAAGAGGAACATTCTTAATGAAATGGATTGAAACAAAGACGGCGGCAATGGGCTTTCGCAGAGCAGAGGCGGTGAGGATGGCATCGGATCAGGCAGGCTCTCGTTCTGTTGTTCATACAGTTATTTGGATACGGAATTGATTCTGGGCACCTGACAGCCGCATGATCACCTTAAGGAACTTTGGTGTATTATGAGTCAGACTCCTAACCAAGAGGTTGGAATCCATCCGCTGCTCCGCGGGAGAAAGATAAAGGGATCTGCTTCTGTAAAGATTAAAGGCTGGGAAGCCCAAGTGAGGGTCTCTGTGAATCCGGATGGACTTAACTGTAATGAATTTGGTTTGGGTTTATCATTATATGAAAATAAATTGATGTTTGCCTGACTCACTCTTCGTATGTTGTTATGTGCCGTGAAGTTAGAATTGGCTCATAACAAACCCTCCAGCAGGTTTTCAGAAGCTGTAAATAACACGAGGAGATTGCCCCTTTGTTTTTCCTGGAGAAGCTGGTAGATTTGAACATCCTATCTTTTCTTGGAAGCATAACTCGTATAACTTGTTATCACTAGGCCACTAGAGCTCCCTACACTTTACACATCTCTCTCTCTCTCTCTCTCTCTCTCTTCCTCCTTCTTGTGCATGTGTGCTCTCTCTCTTATCTATCATCTATCTATCCATGTCTTAAATATACATACATACATTTTAGAAAATAAAACATTTCTCTATCAGATGGAATCTAATCTACAGTATTACTGCTCCCAGAAGCTGTTCCTGTGATTATATCACAGTTTGGAATTTGAGAAAGAATCTCAGGATTCCTTGAAAATTTACTCAAAGTTTCATTTTACTCAAGTCATTGATAGCTGTTGTTTTGTTACACGGTATTGAGCCCCCTATGACTCCCAGCTACCCTGTGAACAACACATGGGGACCTCGCCCTGTCCAGTATCATCCTCACTGTCTAACTGCACTATCCTCAAACCTTTAGTTGTAGTCATTGAATCAGGTCATCAGGCTTGAAGTCTTCTTCTCTTTTGCTGACCCTTTACCTTTTCAAGCAGGATGTCTTTTTCGAAGCTGTGGTGGTGTAGCCCTTAGGGATGAGTGCATCACTAAACCAAAGGCAGCATTTTTCTGGCAGTTTGCATTCACCAGGAGCTTCATTGGAGAAAGATAGGCATTCTCCTCTTCCATCATTTCCAGCTTCTGAAAATCTACCGAAGAGTCATCTGTAACTCTGTTCAGACTCAACCACAATGAGTCCACCACTCACCTGTAAGTTTGCTGTACTGTGGTGATTTCCATGTTGCTTTATGTTGGAAGCCATGCCAACAGTAGTTCAAATACCAGCAGGGTCATCTATGGTGGGCAGGTTTCAGCAGTTTCCAATCTAATACTAAGCAAGACTTAATCTTAGCCACCCACTTTGGAAATAACAGGCCTTCAAAAATACTATGAATAATGGAATGATAGTGATGAAATGAATGTAACTTTTAAAATAAATGTAACTTTTAAGGATAATTTCATGGTATGATGAAGGGACCTTGTTACTGTTGTTTGTGGCCTTAATGGTAAAGGAGTTGTGAGTTACATTGCCAATCCCAAGGCACGTGGTTTGAATACACCAGCATTTCATTTCTTCAGGAGAAGGATGGACTATCTCCTCCCATGTGATTTAATACTTCTGAAAACCTGATGGAGATTCAGCTATGAGTCAGTTCCATGCTGATAATACTCAACACTACCTCTAAGTCCTTCGACATAATGAAATGCTGTTTTTCCTACATGATCCTCACAGTCATATCAGTATATATGAGCCCATGGTTGGAGCCATTGTCAGTACATCTCATTGAGGGTCTCCCTCGTCCTAGATTTTTGCTTTACCCAGTATAATGTCCCTCTATAGGGACTGACCTCACCTGAAAGCACATCCAAAGTACATGAGATGAAATCTCACCATTCTTACATTCAAAATGTTACTTCTTCCAAAACTTAAAGAGATGATGTAATATGTAATTTTTTGTCAATGACAGATCAACATTTATCCACTTTAAATTTTGGTGAACTTTGTTCAGATCCTTCTTTTATTAAGTAAGTACTTTCAGAGTTATTATGACTTTTGAAATATCTCAGCAATTTCCAGAAATCTTATATCTGTCTGGAAAATCTGGCTTGTGATTATAAGCCTAAAGCAATATGATAAGTATTGTGATAAGAATAGTTATTATAATTTTTTAATGAAAATAGTCTTGAAAAACTTTTTTATGATCTTACTCCTTTTTTAAAAAAAATCTGTGGAATACTCTAAAGAAAACACACATAATCAAAAGTAAGATAAACAGAGGAAATTGATTCTTTTTTTAAAATTTTTACTTTATTATTTTGTGTGTGTGTACCGTCAAATCAGATCTCACTGGTACAGGAGGAGATTGTTCCTCCTTCCTCGGCAGAGCATCAGGTGGTTTCAAACAGTGCACCTCTGGGATTGCAGTGCACCTTCTTGCCACTAGGCCACCAGAGCTCCCCTACGAAATGGATTCTTTAAAGAAGCTTCTCAATTACGGAATCAATAGATTTATATTCAAATTTGAACATGTGATATACTTCATTCTTGCTTATAAAATTAAGAAGGGGCATAATTTATAATTCAAGAAAAGTGATCCCTAAATTATGACCCATTTGTCTTTCCCTGAGACGTAATAGTCATTGGATGGCAAGCATCTCTCAGAAGGTAACCCTAGATCTATGTGTTACTGATGGGAGAATATGTGTCATGGGACAAGCACAATTTCTTAAAATATTTTTTACTGAATTAGCTGTGATTTTTGTGACACTAGTGAAATCATAATGCTTGAACAAACTCAGTCAAATAAAACATACCAAGAAAATGCACATTCTTCAGAAATAATGATTCAGAGAGAACTAAATGTCAGAAATATAGTGCTGTTGTTCACTTCCCCCTAGTAAGAGCCTACTCAGATAAGCTAGTTGAGATAGTGTGACTTGGGATTTCAATATCCAATGGAATACTGGTGTCCCAACATCTAGAGTTGACCTGAGGAAAGTGACTTATCTCTACCAACCAGCACTGATACTGGGTCTTACCTGGCAGAAAAAAACTAAGTAGGTTCTTGGAGGTTCTTCCTTCATTTTTCATTTGTTCTTTACTTTTTGATGTGCTGAGAAGAAAATTTTACTTCAGGGACACTAGTAAAAACATGGCTAGTAAACCAGAAATCATGAAGAGTTTAAAAGGATACGTAAAAAAAAATGATTGACTTTTTCATAATATTGCTTCTAACTTTGCTTTTTAAGATTGTTTTGTATCAGAATAGGCATAGCTCAAGAACAAGCCTTTGAATAGGTGACATTTCATCCTCACATACAGTTTGCTATGCATTTTAAGTCTCTTTGGATAAACAATTCAGAAGATAAACATGTGTGGGACTAAGCAATAGTACTTTGAAAATCTGGGTAATGAGCAGACTTCAGAAAAATGATTCTCTTGAACTCTCCTGTTTCAGTTTCTTTTCATATCAAAGAGGAATAGAATATTTGCCTTCCTCTCTAAATACATGCAGCTTTATCATTTGTTTCTTGAAAATTTTTGGGTTTCTTAGAAGAAAGGTGTTGTATAAAGTATTATTTATGTTTACCTAATTGCTTGCTTTTTTGAAATCGAGGCATGAATATATTAATGTTCTGTTCAGAAATGCATAAAGGAACTTCAAGCTCATTTTGAAATCCTTTGAAAGGCAAAGGAAGCTGCTTTATTCCTCTAGATTAAATGATAAAAATCAGCAAATCTTATTATTCCTGAGATTTTAGGCTGAGTTTTCTTTGCAGGATATGTTGATTCAATGCACAAAGATGAAGACTTGGTCTAGACTTGTCAGATCTGTCAAAAATCTTCCAAAAATCTGACTGAAGATTTGAATTCAAGTTGAACAACTCCAAAAAAATCATTCTCTTATGGTGATATCCAATCAGTTCCCAGTTTACATCTTTTTCTAGAAAAATTCTGACATTTTAAAAATTGTTATTACAAATACTTTCTGTAAAATGGTATTGGCACACAAAGATGGCTTTGAAATGTTTTAATTGTCCCACTTTTTTCTTTATTACTTTATTTAACACAGTTCTATTTTACTTGTTCAACTTAAATATCTTTTTAATGAATATTTTTTAAACCTACAGGGTAGACAAATTCCTGAACTTTAAATCTTTTTAAATCTAACTCTTGATAATAATGTATAGTAGTCTGTGATTTTATAATTTTTTAAAATATCTGATACAAACACCCCAGTCTTCAGTCTGAAATCTTATGGTTTTAATTTTTATTCTTGCATCTCATATCCACAGTGATATTGTTATGTCCCGTCAAGTCACTTGTGACTCATAGTTACCCTGTGTACACTAACCCTAAACCCTGCTCTGTCCTGTGCCAATCTCACTGTCTCCAACACACCTATACCCATTACCCCAGTCACTAGATCAATCTATGTCATCGAGGTTCTTCCTGTCCTACACTGTCCCTCCACCTTCCCAAGCATGATGTCCCTCTCTAAGGATTGATCCTTCCTTGCAACATGTCCAAAGTATGTCAGACAAAGCTTCAGAATCCTTGCCTCTAAGGAGCAGCCTGATTTTACCCTCTCTAGGATGAACCTATTTGTTCTCTTAGCAGTCCATGGTACATTCAATACTCTTCTCCAACACCACAGTTCAAAGGCATCAACTCTCCTTCTATCCTCCCCAGTCATTGTCCAGCTCTCTGATGCATAACAAATGATTGCAAAGACCGTGGCCTGTATCAGGCACACCATTGCTCTTCAGGACTTTGAAGATGTATCTAACATAGTTGATGGAATATCTGAAGTTTATATTTTATGTAGCTTCTTTTCTCAGAAAAATATTCCTAGGTTGACATGAGCCCTTTCATATAGCTTCATAAGTCCCCTAAATTCCAGTTAAAAAACATGGATAAAGTTGAGCATCTCTTATTTGATTTGCACTAACATATGATAGATGGAGAAAAGACTGAAATTCACAATTATTTCATTTTATTTGGCTCTACAATGAATACCCTTGGTACCAGCAGTTAAGAGATCAAAAGACATGTTTCATTGGGAAAACTGCTGACAGAGACCTCACCAAAGAGCTGATGAGCAAGGATGTTAGCTTAAAGTGTGCACAAGCCATAGTCTTCTTGATTACTTGAAGTCTGTCTGAAAATTAGGCAATGATTAAAGATGACAGAAGAAGAATCAATGCCTTTGAATTGTGGTACCAAATAAGAGTATTCCATGGACTGCCAAGAAAACAAATAAATGTATCTTGGAGAAAGTATGACCAGGGTTCTCTTTGGAAGTAAGGATGGTGAAGCTTCATCTCATACACATGGATATTGCAGGAAGGGACCTGTTCTTCAGAAAGATATCATGCTTTGGAAGGATGAGGTTCAGAGAAAGAAAGACCCACAACAAGATGGGCTGACATGGCGACTAACAATGGGGTTAAGTATGTTGGAGGTGGTGAGGATGATACAAGATAGGGCATAGTTCAGTGCCATTGTTCAGAGGGCCTCAATGAATCATAGTCAACACTAAAGTTCATTAACAACCAACATATTTCACATATGACATTAAAATAAATATCCATTGGTAGACTTTTAACCTATGGTGCCTTGCTTGGGCCAGGGGCCATACTGATTCTAAGAATCCTTGAATTTTTTCTCTTCAGTCCCTGAAATACCAACATATTTAGTTTTTTGATCTCCTGGGGGGAAAAATTCCCTCTTATATTCAGCATTCTCATCTAATAAGAATATCATTAGTTAAATCTAACACTCAACATAAAAATTGTTAGTCATTTATGCTGAAAGTTTTCATTAATCCATGTTAATTCATGCTAAACTTGCTTCTCTTGTTAAATCTTTGACACCGTGGACTCTTATTTATTTCATCAGACTCTTTTTCAGCATCAAAATTGGAAGAAACAACAGTAAAACAGCCATTAACAACCAGAAAGTGGATTGTACAATGTATGAATTGGAAGTTATAAAAAATGAAATGAAATACATAAAGATTGATATCCTAAGAATTAATGAGCTGGAATAGGCTGATATTGCCCATTTTGAATTGGATAATCATATGGTCTACTTTCCAAGGAATGACAAATTGACATATAATAGCACCCTATTTATCATCAAAAAGAACATTTCAAGATTTATCCTGAAGTACAATGCTTTCAGTGACAGGATAATATCCATGGACTTACAAGGAAGATATATTAATATGACTTTTATTCAAATGTATGCACCAAGCACTAATACAAAAATTAAGAGATTGACATTTTTACTAACTTCTACATTATTAAAATGAAAAAACATGCATCTAAGGCCATTCATAATTGTTGGTGATTGAAATATGAAAGTTGTAATCAAAGAAAAAGAATCCTTAGTTAGAAAATAAGGAAGAAAAATAAACTATACCTTCCCATGGGATAATCAGTCTCTGAAAATACACTGGAGGGCCTATTATGAATCAATTCTGACTCAACGTAACAACAATGATGACAACAACAACAACAGTTGGAAAACATACTCTTGGGGATAGAAACCATGCTAGAAATTATAATATTGGATCCTACAAGATTTGACCTGTTAGTTTGAAATAGCTTTTATCAACAACATAAACATCAACTAAGTAGTTTCCTGCTAATTAAAAGGTTGGCAATATAAACCTCACTAGCTCCCCTTAGAGAAAAATGTTGAGTTGATTTTCAGATGTTATTGAGTTGCCTATAACTCTCTTAGCAACCCTATGAACAACATGTCTAAACCCTGTCCTGCCCTGTGTAATTCTCATCATTTCTGACATACTTAGCCCACTGCTGCAGTCACTGTGTCATTCCATCATATTGAAGGGCTTCCTCTCTTTCACTGACACTCTGAAAATCCATTCAATGCCCTTTTTCTAAGGAATAGCCTCTCCTAACAACATGCTGAAAGTATGTGAGATAACGCTTTGTAATTTTTTCCTCCAAGAAGTACTCTGGTTGCACTTTCTCCAAGACATATATGTTAGTTCTTTGGCAGTCCGTGGGATATCCAGTACTGTTCTCCAGCACCACAGCTCAAAGGCAACTATTCTTCTTATCATTATTAATTATCCAGTTTTCAGATACATAGAAAGTGATTAAAAAGGTCATGGCCTAAATTAGAAGTACCTTAGTCTTCAAAGAGACATCATTACTCCTCAGTCCTATGGAGAAGTTCCTGAAAACAGACTTTCCAAAATGTATAATGCCTCCTGATCCCTTGACTGCTGGTATTAAGAATGTTGATTTTAGATTCAAGAAAGGTGAAGTTGTTGACAATTTCAATCTTTTCTCCACCTATCATGATGTTGCCTATTGGGCCAGTGGTGATGATTTTTTTTTTCTTAATGTTGAGGTGTAATCCATGTTGAAGGTTATAGTCTTTAGTCTTCTGCAGCAAGCAATTCAAGTCCTCCTCACTTTCAACAAGCAAGGTTATGTCATCTAATCTTCCTCCAATCTTGATGTCACATTGTTTTTCATAAAGTCCGGCTTGTTAAATTATTTTTTAAGCATACATATTGAATAGATATGAAGAAAGAATAAAACTTGAAGGGAGCTCTGGTGACCTAGTGGCAAGAAGCTATACTGCAATCCCAGAGGTGTGAGGTTCAAATCCACCAGGTGCTCTGCTGGAGAAGGAAGGGCAATATCCTCCTATATCTGCCAGATCCAATTTGATGGTACATACACAAAATAATAAAATTAATTTTTTTAAAAAAGAAATAATAAAACTCTTGCACACACTTCTCTTTGAACCATGTATTGTTTCTTTCCCCTGTTCTGATAACAGTGTCTTGATCTGAATATAGGTGTAGAATCTTCACAGTCAAATGCCTTTGCAAAATCAAT
>NW_006399752.1:6252376-6268892 GCF_000299155.1 Elephantulus edwardii
AGTATTCTGAAAAATTTACAACCAGGAGAAGATAAAATAGATGAATGGGACCTTCTAAAAATCAAATCCCTATGCGCATCCAGAAACTTCTCTATCAGGGTAAAAAGGGAAGCCACAGACTGGGAAAAAGTGTTTGGTAATTACGTGTCAGAAAAGGGACTTATATCTAGAATTTATAAAATACTTGAACACCACAACAAGATAAAGGTGAATAATCTTCTGATATTCTTTATTTTCAGCCAAGACCCCTCTGACATCAGCAATGATATCCCTAGGGCCATAGCCTCTTCTAATTCACTTGAACTTCTTACAATGTAGTGTTTTAGCCTTTTTTGGATGATTTTCAACAATATTTTCCTTGAATGCAATATTAATGATATAGTTTGATAATTTCTACATTCTGTTTGATCACCTGTATTGGGAATGGGAATAAATATGGATTTCTTCTAGTCAGTTTATCAGGCAGTTGTCCTCCACATTTTCTGGTATTAACTAGTGAACACATCCAAGTCTGCATATATTAGTTGAAACATGTCAGTTGGTATCCCCTTAATTCGTGCAGAGAAAAATAATCCCTTTCATTTCCATAAACATTGACAACCTTGAAAATCTTATGAGTGGTATTACTCTGTTGTGTGCTAGAATACACTCTACAGGACTGAGTTTGTAGTTCTCATTTCATATATACCTGAATGTCAATGTATGAATACACACCAATCAAATTGATTATGCCTGAGTAAAGAGTCTTGGAGTAACTTAGTATAGTCAGAATGTCAGAAATAGACTGCAGAATAGACTATCAATTGTGTATATTTAAATTCAAGTTGATGTTGAAGAAAATGAAGATAAGCTTATGAGAGTCAAAGTAGAATGCTAAGAATATCTCACCTGAGTTTAAAGATGCTCTCAAGAATTGATTTGACTTATTGAACATTAAGGACCAAGGAAGCTATGTGGGCTAGTTGATAGGGAGTTGCACTGCTAATCCTAAAATCATGCCTTTCTCATTGTTTGAATCCAGTAACAGTTTCTTGGAAGATAGACAATTTTCTACTGTATGATTTACAGCCCAGAAACCCACTCGAGGGCAAGCTATGAGTTAGTTCTAATCCAAGAGGAATTAGTTTGTTGGGTTTTTTTTTTGTTATTGTTTTGTTTTCATGACTGAGGACCAGACAAATTCTGGGATGACATCAAGGTTATCATGCATGAAGGAGTCAAAAGGTCATTATAAAGAAAGGAAGGAAGGAAAAATACCAAATTGAAGTTGCTCTGAAACTTTCTTTTAAATATGCAACAGTTAAAGAGAATGGGAAAAAAATGATGAAACAATAAAGTTAAACAGAAGATTTCAAAATGTGGCTGGAAAGGATAGAACAAGAGTTATGCAAAATATGCCAAGATTTGGAGATAGAAAGTCAACAGAGAAGAGGTTGCTAATCATGTCTCTGATGAAAAGATGTATTTTTTTAGAAAGAAAAAACAAGCCTTCAATGTCAATATTCAAGATTC
Source organism: Elephantulus edwardii (assembly GCF_000299155.1). Taxonomy (NCBI): domain Eukaryota; kingdom Metazoa; phylum Chordata; class Mammalia; order Macroscelidea; family Macroscelididae; genus Elephantulus; species Elephantulus edwardii. The sequence goes on from NW_006399752.1 coordinate 6,253,889, forward strand.
TATGCAGCACTAGACTTATTGGTAACACCATGATAGATGGAGAAGAAGTTAAGATTGTTAACAATTTCAGCTTGCTCAGATCTCCAATAAACACTCTTAGCATCAGCAGCCAGGAAATCAAAAGACAAACTGCATTAGGAAAATCCATTATCAGGGACTTCTCCAGAACGCTGAAGGCCAACGATGTCAGTCTAGAAACTAAGGCATGCCTGATATAGGCCATGATCAATTACTGACTTATGCATAAAAGAACTGGACAATTATCAATGATGACAGAGGAAGGATTGATGCCTTTGAACTGTGGTGCTGGAGAAGAATATTGAGCATACTGTGCACTGCTAAGAGAGCAAGCAGGTCTGTCCTGGAGAGCATGGAAACAAGCTGCTCCTTGGAGGCAAGGAATTTAAAGCTCCATCTCACATACTTTGACAGGTTAAGAGGAGAGACCAGTCCTTGGAAAAGGACTTCATGCTGGGAAGGGTGGAGTGACTGCACAAGAGAGAAGGCCCCAGAGAAGATGGACTGATACAGTAACTAGTGTAATAATGGTATGTGTTTCTAAGTAGTGAGATTGGTTTACGATAGAGCAGGGTTTAGAACTATCATGCATAGGGTCACTCTGAATTGTAGTCGACTCATTGACACACCACCACAGCAACAACATGAATAAAATACTGACAGATACAGAATCATTAAATGAAGATGGAAAAAAATACAGAGTCACTGTCCCAAAATGTATTAGTCAATGCTCATCCATTTCAGTAGGTAGCATTCTATCAAGAATGCATAATACTGAAGTCCAAGGTTCATGGAAGGCATTGGTTAAAACAAAGCTTTAAGAATTGGCACAATATCAATGGAGATGTTTCAACAAATGGATGTAATGCTAGAGGGGTTTATGATAAGAAATTGATAAGAAAGGTACCTGAGCAACTGATGTGAAGAGAGTGGAATCTGTTCCTATTCCAAAAATAGGTGATTCACCAGAATCTGGAAATACCAAATATTATTAATAGTACATAAAAGTAAATTTTGTGCTGTAAATAATTTAAACATGGCTGGTACAGTACACTGGCAGGGAATTAAAAAATCCAAACTGGATTCAGAAGAGAATGTAAAATGAGGGACACCATTGCTGATGTCATATGCATTTTAGCTAAAATCAGAAATATTGGAAAGATATTTTCCTAAGTTTTGTGGGATTATGCAAAGACATTTTACTTTGTAGATCATTAAAGTATGGATACTTTTGTAAAGAATGAGGAATCCAGAACACACTTTTATGTTTATGTGTAATTTGTGTATAGATCAAATGACAGTTGATAAAATATAACAAATGGCTACTTCATGAGTTTAAATCAGGAAATATTTACAACAGAATAATACTTTTAACCACGTTTATTCAGCTTATTGTTAAGCAAATAATCCATAAAACTGGACTATATCATGAAGAACATGGAACTAGAATTGGAGAAAGAATCATTAATAGTTGTGATGTGCAAATGACACACCCTGCTTGGTGAAAGAAAAGAGGACTTGAAGCACTTACTGTTGAAGATCAAACACTACAACTTCATGATGGATTACTCCACAATGTAAAGAAAACAAAAATTCTTGAGGATGAATCAGCATGAAACATCATGACAAATGGAGAAATATGAAGTGGTCAACAATTTCATTTTACTTAGATTCATAATTAATTCCCTTGGAAGCAGTAGTCAATAAATTGAAGCATTTATTTTATTGGGTAAATCTGACACAATGAACTCTTTGAATTAGTAAAGGCTAGAGATGTCACTTTGTGGATTTAGGTATTCTTCAACCAAGTCATGGTATTTTTAGCTATCTTCTATATCTACAGAAACTGGATAAATATAAAGAAGAAAATATTTGAGATGCAAACATATCTTTTTTGAAAGAAAATACAATTAGAGTCAACAAATTGTGGAAAGCTAATAATTTTGAAGCATTCCATTTTCTATTTTTTTAATCCAAATTGAAATAACATGTCATGACTTTTTTACTTTATTGGGTTATTTTTTTAATTCTTTCTCAGTGTACACTTTAGTCAGAGTACTGTTTCAGCTTGCTGTAACTTTTATATCACATTGGCCTAGAAAGAAAATGTCTCAACCCAAATATGAAATACAAGAACATCAATTTCTCAAAAGAATACACTTCACAGACTTACAACTGTTATATCTGAACGATATCCTCAGGTAGATAGAGCCTATGGATATAGTTAATCTGAAATGGAATGCAAAGAAGTTGAGAGATTTTCCGTAAATTCCTTTTCCAGAACTCACAATGTCAGACAAATCTGGAACGGCTTATTTTCCTCCATGAGATTTTCTGTATCCATCAGATGTGTAGCTGTATTAGAATTTTTTTCTTGAGATGAATTTGATTGAATCTGCCCAAATAACTGATACAAAGAAAAGTTATTTCGAGTCTTATTCGTGTGGTTGAGTACCATCAAGTTGAAACTGACCCATAGTTGATCCTCCTGAAAGTTTTCTGCAGAGCAGCTGGTGGATTCAAACCATGTACCTCTGGGATTGCAGCACAGATTCTTACCATTAGGCCACCAGAGCTCCCACTATTTCATGCTTACTGTTGGTCAATTTCTGTCCCTAAACATTCCCAATGATAGCATTCTAAAAATTTTGGCTCAGGCTACTTTGCTCATGAACTAGTAGGAAAGTTACCCTGTTTTTAATTCTTTTAACACACAAGCTAGAATTTTACTAAAGCAGCCATGCAGTCAATCTGTATGCTGAGCAAATTATTCAAGAATCTGGACTTTATGAAGACGAATGTGGCATCAGGATAGGAGGAAGTTTCATTAACAATCTAAGTGCTGCAGGCAGTGCGACCTTGCTTGTTAAAAGTGAAGAAGACTTGAAACACTTACTGAACAGTATCAAAGACTGCAGCTTTCAGTATGGATTACATGACATTACATTAAGAAAATAATAATCTTTACCATTGTCTCAATAGACACCATGAAAACAAAAGGAGAAAAGATTGAAGTTGTCAGTGATTTCATTTTGCTAGGATCCACAATTAGTACCATTGGTATCAACAGCCAAGGGCTGGGTAATCATGCAAAGTAAATGAACACTTACCAAGCCTGGAGGCTGGCAGCAAGGACAGCCATGACCATGGCCCCTTAGCTGGTACAGAACTTCCTTAGATGGCATCAGGGCTGGGGTTGGAGCTCAAGATAGACTTCTGTCCAGTCTCTGCAGTTGCCAGGGGCCCTAGTCCACTTTGGAATTGAGCCAGTCTTATGCAAGGTTAACTGACAAAAAGCCTCTCTCTCCTCACTGTAAAACAGTTGTGTTTTTGTCTTCCTTGTGGGTAGAGGGTGAGTGGGTGGATAAACTTTTTGCTGAATAGGTCAGACCTTAGTGTAGCATGCTCCTCTTAGGCTGGGCCATTTGGTTGACCTTGTAACCAAATCCCTTTGAGTAGCTATAGGCTTAGTTGTGGGTTATAGATTACCTTTCTATAAAACCTAGGTTTATTTTTGTAGGATTTCCTGGGTGAAGGTTAGGTCATAATGCTGGGTCTGCTCTGTTAGACCCATGTAAATTGTAATTATAAATAAACATGCAAACATTAAAAAAAAAGATCAAAAACATATTGCATTGGGAACATCTGTTATCAAAGACATTCTTAAAGTTCTAAAGAACAGTGGTGTTAAAAAGATTAAGGTGCACTTGGCTCAAGTTATGCTTTTTAATTACTTGTTATGCATCTGAAAGCTGGCCATTAATAAGGATACCAGATGATAAATAAGGTGCCTTCGAATTGTGATGTTGTAGAAGAGTGCTGAAAATCCCATGGACTTACAAAACAGCAGACAAATGTGTCTTGGGGAGAGTACAAAAAAGGTGCTTCATAGAGGCAATGATGGTGAAACTTGGTCTCGTGTTTTGGGCATGGTGTTAGGAGAGGCTAGTTCTTGTAAAAAGACATCATGCTAGAAAGAAGAAGGGTTAGTCAAGGAAGAGAAGACCCTCAACAAGATGGATTGACACAGTGACTGACAATGGGCTCAAGAATATTAAAGCTCTTGAGTATGACATAGGATAGGCAAGATTTAGATCTGTTTCTTCACAGGGTTACTATGAATCCTGCTTGAAGACATCTAACAACAACAACAACAACAACAATATGGGTTGTAACTGACTGGATGACACACAACAGCAGCCTTATATTGTCAAACAAAACTCAACCTCACTGCTGTTGAGTTGGTATCAACTATTGCTAGTCTTCGTCAATTTTTGAGGCTGTATATTACAATAGTAAAAGAATGTTCATTCCCCCCCCCCATTTTGGAGTCACTGGTGGATTCTGCCAGAAAAGCACAGCCCTTGGATTAGCAGTGCAACTTGCTACAGACTATTGTTGTTGTTATATGCAATTGAGTCGTTTGCATCTCGTAGCGACCCTATGTACAACATCCCTGAAACCTGTTCTATCCTGTGCCAACTTGATTGTCTCTGACACACCTACACTCATTATCCCAGTCACTGTTTCAATCCATTTTATCAATAGTCTCCCTTTCTTTCTCCATCCCTCCAACCTTCCAAGCACGATGTCCCTCTCCAAGGACCAGTCCTTTCTTCCAACATGTCCATAGTATGTCAGATGAAGCCTCAGAATCCTTGCCTCCAAGGAGAAGCCTGGCTTCACTCTCTTTAGGATGAACCTGTTTGTTCTTCTGGAAGTCCATGATATATTCAACACTCTTCTCCAGTACCACAGCTCAAAGTCATCAATTCTTTTTCTATTATTCCTAGTCATTGTCCAGCTCTCTGATACATAGCAAACAGTTTTGAAGAGCATGGCCTGTATCAGGCACAACTTAGTCTCCAGACTGATATCATTGCTCTTCAGTACTCTGGAGAGGTCCCTGACAGCACTTTCCCAATGGAATTCATCTCTTGATTTCTTGGCTGCTGGTCCCAAGAGGCTTGATTGTGGAGCTTTAACCATCTCAATCTCTTCACCATCCATCACGATGCTGCTAATTGGCCCAGCAGTGAGAATCTTTGTTTTCTTGATGTTGAGCTTCAATCCATATTGAAGGCTGCATTCCTTGACCTTCTGCAGCAAGTGCTTAATGTCCTCCACAGTTTCAGCAAGCAGTGTTGTGTCATCAGAATAATGCAGGTTGTTGATGAATCTTCCTCCAATCCTGATGCCACATTCTTCCTCATACAGCCCGGCATCCCTGATGATCTATTCTGCATATAGATTAAAACAGTATGGGGACAGAATACATCCCTGATGTACACCCTTCCCAATTTTGAACCATGCAGTGTCTCCTTGCTCTGATCCAAGAATAGGTTTTGCCATAAGCTCAAATATTCCAGGATATGCCATGAGAACTCCTTATATTTTAACCTCAAATATTCTGACCAGTAAATCCCAGTTTTTATCAGATACACTTACATTGATAACATATCTTTTATACCAACTCTTTAAAACATGTTTTTCACTTACTCTTTTATTTTTCTGTTTTGAAATCACAATGAACTTCATCCTTCTATAAGCAGAAATATTAAAATTATATAGCATGGTATATGCATTTGCTGAATCCCTTTAGTAACTTTCTGGTGTTTTTTACATTTAATAAAGATTATTTGGGAACTTACTGTGTGAAAAGTGCTGTGCCAAGTATTATGAAAGGATACATTACTCACTTTCAATCTTGAGACTTGTTGAACAAACAGAGAACTAGACAAAAGTCAGAATAATTGTCTTCATGTCATTGTATTTATATAAAATGCTATAATGAAACAGATAAAACAAAAAAAATCCTTTCAAAATATCAGGTCTGTATCACTAAGGACTTAATGTCTGAGCTAAGCCTTGAAGAATGAATTAAATTTCAGCAGTGAAGTAATTTACTATTTTGACAGAATTTCTTGCCCACTTTAGATTGATAATGTATTAAGACCTCAAGATATTTTTCATCTAATAATGGATACCTGATAAGTATATGTCATTTCTTTTAATTTCTAAATCTAGTTGTCATTTTCATAAAACTTGTTTTTCTGAATTTTGAGTAACTGCTAAATTGAAAACAATAGGATCAAGTGATGGGGCAAGCTGGACTTGCAGGGGCTGTTAAAAGAAATCCGTTAATTTGCAGTAAGGACTACTAGATAGTAGACTAGGAGAACTCAGTGAGGGCTGATTGCCTTGGGAAGAAGAAAAATCTATTCCTTACTCAGAATACCAAGGAGCTCTTAGAAAGGAGACCTCAGAAACTGGGCTGCCTGAGGGCTTCTTAATCCTCAAAGCCCATTATCATTTAGGACCATGATACCATCAGCACTTAAGAAACGAGAGAGACATAAGATTTTCTGTCAAAAATCAGACTAATTTTTACAAAGCTGTTGCACACATAGGCTATTCCAACTTATCACTCTTTGTGACATAAACAGAGGAAGAAAATAATTTACATTTCTAACAGGACAAGGATGTCAAGAAGAAGAAAGATTGCAGAGATAATGAGCACTGCTTTGGAACAGATGAGAGGAAGAACTGTCTGAAAGGAATATGTGGTTAGGCATTACATGTATGATAACAATCGAGAACAAGGTGTGCATTGCAAGGCAGACTTGGGGAGGGTGTTGAGCAGAAGAGAGAGGAAAATGTATAACAATGAATGAATGAAAACAACCTTTCTGTAAACTTTCACTACAATCGTAACAACAAAATAATGTCAGTTAAGACTCATGGCTGGTGGTAAGGCAAACATAATCAAATCAAAGCAGTTTGTACTTCTACTAGCAAAGTTTGAAGCTTCATCTACCTCCAAGCCAGGCTGCTTCTTGGTATTATCTGGACTCTGCCTCTCTAGAGGAAACTCCTAGTGTCGACATAGAAGATTCCATGTGCAGCCTACCAGATGGCTACCAAGTCAACCCCCCAGTTAACAGATTAAAATTGTTGAGAATTCTGATTGTCCTATATTTTCACTGCCATAAGGAAGAGGTTCCAGCTTGTTTTAAAGACCTATTGCTATGGTTGATATTAGAAGTGGGGTCCAACTCCTAGACTTCTAATAAGAATTAAGAAAATTATTAACTTACTCTAAGTGTAGGGAGCCCTGGTGGCTTAGTGGTAAGGATTGTACTGCCAATGCAAGATACTCTGTGGGAGCAAGATGGACAATCTTCTCCTATGTAGTTTACTGCTCCTGAAAACCCACTGGATTATCATTAGGGAATGGTTACAATTCAACAGAACACAACAATATCATTATAACGGTGGAGGTAAAAGTGAAGAGGAAGTCTTGAATAAAGTTTATAATATATATCTTTCGGACAGGATCAATGGCCAAAATGGTTTCTAAATCTGTATTACAATTCACATATCCTGAAAATGTGAAAGAGAAAAAGAGCTTTTGCTGAGTTAAAACGGGCACAGGAGCAATTATGGGTCTGAGATAAAAGCAATTTTCATCCTGGTTGTGTGGTATATATAGTGTGTTGCAACTACTCAAATGGTGGAGCAACTTGGACAGTTCCAACTCACCAGCCTCTGGGAGAAAAGGGTGAGCAGTCTCTTTATTGTTAAGAGGAGCCTTGGAAACCCAGAGAAGGGTTGCTCATTGCTCTCAGCTGGAATCAACTCAAAAGAGTGAATGTGTGTGTGTGTGTGTGTGTGTGTGTGTGTGTGTGTGTAGAGAGAGAGACTATATATTGTACACAGTCATTTTTTTTTAGTACATAACTTTTTTTGTACACAACTTTTTTTTTAGAAGTTGCTGTTATTTGGAATCGAGTCACATGTGACTCATAGTGACCTACTGTTGTTGTTATTGTAATGTGCCATTGAGATACTTGTGACTCATATCAACCCTGTGCACAGTGGCTTTGAACCCTGCATGGTCCTGAGCCAATCACGTTGTCCTTGACACTTCTGCCCCCATTGCTTGGGTCAGTGTGTCAATCTGTATCATCCAGGGTCTTTCTTTCCTGCACTGTCCCTGCACCCTTCTCCATGACATTCTTCTCCAAGGACCAGTCCCTTCAGGCAACTTATCCAAAGCATGTGAGTCTTTAACTTGAATTGCCATAGGATTATTTCAATAGTTTCCTCAACGTTTTTATTGAGTAAGAAATTTTTAGGAATATATAGTAAGGAGTAATCTTGAAGGGAGTTCTGGTGGCTTGCTGTTATTGCTGTCTACCGTCAAATCAGAACCAACTCCTAGCTGACCATCCCAGCCGCCTTTGATTTTCAAAGGCAGTTCAAATTACACAGGACGAGATTGCCCATCCTTCTTCCACGAAACAGCTGGTGGATTTGAACGGCATGCCTTTGTGATGGCAGCATAGCCTCTTAGTGGTAAGGAATTATGCTTTCAACCCCAAGGTATGTGGTTCGAATCCACAAACTTCTCTGCACAGAGAGATGAGCAATGTCCTCCCATGCAATTCACTGTCTCTAAAAATCCACTAGATGGTCAGCTGTGAATTGGTTCCATCAGATGGTACACAACAGGTCTATTTGCAATATTATTATTGTTAATAATGTATATTTTAATCATGCCATTGGTGGCACAAACATCCTCTCTTTCTTAGTGGAGAAACAATACTAGAGTATTTGAAAAGTCACATTACATGGTTGAATGCAAAATTTAGAAGTGAATTAGTGTCCACACATGGTGGGCAGTGTTTGGTAGAGCTCTTCCATTAAAACAAGCTTGGAAGCAGAAGTGGCATCCACTTCCAAACTAGCTTGCCTCCAGAAACTCTATGAATGTGGAGAAATAATAAAAGTTATACAGATGTTCAGGTCTTTCATTCATAGGGTTGCTATGAGTCATCTACGACTCGACAGCACTTAACAATGATGGAAAGAAAAAAGAACTATTCCATTTATATCATCCTAGAATATAAATATCTCCCTTAAGAATTATGGTAAAGAGTTTATTACTTGTGTCCATAGGATTAATAAATGATGAATAGACTTGTACTTGCACTTGACAGTTTTTTTCATCTGATCAATAAGGCGTGATGAGGTTAAGTGACTTCTATCAGGAGACTTATGATGTATTATTCCGTGTATAACCTGACTGCAAGGATACTCTTTGGAATCTCCAGATAAGAAACTCTTAATTTTATTTTTTGGGCCAGAGTAACATGGTCATTCAGACAGTCCCTAACTTCTTTTGAACTGTCTGATAATTAAAATAATTTGTATGAAATCAAAAGGAATGGAATTAGAAAGTGAGGGCATATTCTAGCTGCTCTGCTCTAATTCTGAGATGCTAACTTTCAAGATGCATTGCGCATATCAAATTGCTCAGTAATATTTGCTTCTCATTTTTTCAGCCATGTCAATAACTAGCTCTTGTCATCTTCAAAGTGCTTCTCAAACATTAAATAATCTCAGATTACACACTCTTCTCTTTGCATCTATCTTGACCAGCTGTCAAAGAAAGCAATTTCCCCCCTCAAATTTATTCCTCTTGGCTCTGTGTGGCAAAGGCAGTCAATTTTAATAGGAAAATCAAAGGTAAAACTTCATGTGTTTCCATAGCCAACACATCATTTTCTTAAGCAGGATAGCTTTCCGATTATTTTAGGTCACTACAACTTTTCATTTATATACGCAAGGTAATATTTTTATCACCTTTGAGTCTTTGCTACTAACTCCTAAATGAAAAGATTGAGAATGGAAAGACAAGATAAAGGAAAAAAGGTCAGTATTAACTTTATAATTTTGATATATTTAAAATAATATACTAGAAATGTCTTCACAACGTTGTAACATAAAATAAAAATAAAAATTCTATTCTTGTCCTTTTGTTATTAAATATAAAATATAATGGCCTCATTCTAAACTTGTATTGCTTGCTGATTTAACATAATTTTTTGATCAATAAAAGAAATATAAAAGTTCACATTTCTTTTAAAATTTGTCTTTAAGAAAAATGTGACCAGAATTTATTCATTTCTGCCAATTTTGGGAGATTTTCCTCTTTCAGTGTGAAGATAAAAAAGCAGGTGGGTAAGCTATTGTGGATAGAAATACTGTCTACTTTTTAACTCACTAAAGTGAATCCAAAGTGCACAAGCAATTTTGGGGCATTCTCTCTTCAGTGATAGTTGACTATCTTTCAGAAGGGTTTTTATTGGTTTTTGTTTTTTAAAAAATGAGATATTTGAAACATATCAACTTTCAGCTAGGCTGCTCTTAAACACTCATAATTCACTTATTCTTCTGCAAATCATTATTCCAAAGGTTTGATTCACTTGAAGCCCCACTTGGGTCTTAAATCAGATTTCAAAGCACTCCTATCATTTATCCATTTTCAGAACTGCCATTAGAAGTGATGGAAATTTGGCACAAAAATCAATGAAAGGATATAATATGGAGCTTTTTCTAATTTTCTCCCATTGAGCATCATTTCAAGTACAGTCTGTGAAATCTGCTTTTTAAAGATATTTTTTCTTCTTTTGAACATTTCAAATAAATTGAGTTCATGAACTGGGAGTATAAAATCAAATAAATTTTCAGAAGAGAAATGATGCTCATTGTCACTATTTTTAATTTCTTCCCAAAGTGATTTTTAAATCTTAATGAAATAATTTTACTGCTCGTGATCTTCCTCAGTGTTTTACTCTTTAAAATTAAGGCTATAGATTTGCCACTCTTAAGTTTGCTTGTTGTTCATGTTATTGAAACAGATGATGGCGAGAACTGTATAAAATGAATATATGATTAGTTATTATTAGTATGATAAGAAGCCAGAATACGAACTGCATAGTAAAGTGGTTGAGGGAGGAGAGGGTACTGTATAACAATGAAAGAACTTTTTTCCAAAGGAAAAAGGAACTGGGAGGAGGGGAGCATGGAGAAAAATGTACAACAATGAATGAATGGAATTCCAAGCTCTATAAACTTACAGTAAAGTCTCAATTAAAAATGTTATATTGCTTGCATTTAATTATGTTAACATATCCAATGTGTGTTTCCTTTGTCCTAACTAGAGCATTTTATTTTGTTTGTATTATTTTTATAAATAAGAAAGCATCTTTTTATAAATAAAATAAAAAGGTAAAACGTTATTAACTTGAATATTTGCAGGGAGTATTTTTATTTTCCCCACCTTACTTAATAGTTAGTGGTTATATGAACTGAACTTATAGCGTTAGCAGTTATGTCAACATTTTTTGAAGGGTTCAAACAGAAAGCATAAACAACAAAAGGCAAGATAGATAAACATGACTTCATGATAATTAAACAGAAAAAAAACATAAAATAAAGCTTACTGTTGAGTTGATTCTGATTCCAATCCTCCAGTGGCTTTACGGGACTATAAATCTTAATAGAAAATGATTGTTTCCTTTTTCAGTGATCAACTGACAAACTTTCAGTTACTAGCCCAACATGTACCATACTATGATGCCAGGGCTCTCTATGACCCAGCAATTTCATATCCATCAGGTGTCTATGTGAGAAGGATGTAGCAGCTTCCTTCCACAGGGATTTGCAGTCTTGGAAAATCCATGGGAAATGCTATACTTTTGCTCTTTTCTTTAGATCAGAAGTGATTCAATGGCAATAAGGGTTTTGAATATTTAACCTACATTTCTAAATTGAACTTCTTTCCAAATGATTAGGAAATGCATCTACAACCACAACTGTGATAGACAGCAAAAATGGATCAGTGCCCAAACCCCCTGGGAAAGTGCTGAAGAGGACTGTCACAGAAGACATAGTGACGACATTCAGTTCTCCAGCCGCCTGGCTCCTGGTCATTGCTCTCATCATCACGTGGTCAGCTGTTGCTGTTGTTATGTTTGACTTAGTGGATTATAAAAACTTTTCAGGTAAGATCTATAACATTTGATTTTTAAATCAAAATGAACATAATTCCCTCAAGATATGACTTGATGTTTTCTCACCTCACTTAAGTGTATGAAAGAAAATAGATCACACTGGGGGTTCATGGCCACTGGCATTTAATTCCCTAATTGCTCTTCTCCTTCTCACCTCCTTCCTTGATTTCACTAATCTCAAAATTACTCAGAGTGGACCAGAGGGGTTAGATTCAGCAGTTTCACAGAGATGATGATTAGAAAATTTTAGTACAGAGGGGAAAAAAAGAAAGATGGAATCCTATATGCCATTAAATAAAAGGTATATATATATAGTAAATAGTAATACAAAGCAAGACAAACATCTTCTGGGGGAAAATGGCAAAAAATGTTTTTTGAGTCTCTCAATTCTTTGGCTACAGGTTTCCTTTCCAGAAGTAGTTTGCTTCTTCCACCAATCTATACCATTATGAATCCTTACAAATAGAAGAGTTAAATAATTTTCTCATATTTACTTGCCAAGGAGATTCTGAGTCTTGAGCGTCCGTATGAATTTGAAGCCAAATATATAAAGTGCAAATGAGAAAAGGTAGACTTTCATATGGTTTATTTAGTCATCAGAAGTCTCTGGGTGGCAGACAAGGTTATGCAATTGAATATTAACTGAACAGTATGTAGCTCCAGTCCACACAAAGGCATGTCCGAAAGACCTGGCAATCTGCTTCTAAAGGTGACAGCCTTGAAAGCCTTACAAAGCAGACCTGCTTTGAACACATGGAGTTGCTACTAAAGTTAACTCTATGTCAGTCATCAACACCAACAACTCAATCTCTGAGTATCTTGTCCAACACACTTAGAATATTTATATGTTTTAATGATATTTATCTCTGTCTACACCATACTCAACTGTATTGACTATGCATTTTTTTGAGGGCAGGAATTTTTCACTTGGGTCTTTAATAAACATTAAACGAGCTAATCCAAGCATTTATCATTTATCACTGTTTATTACAAGCAAAAACATTTCTTTAACTTCTTAATGCTGCTCTTTCATAATTTCACTCCAGTAGTTTCTTTTTCTAATAGAAGGGGAAGTAGGATTCAAAATTCATAAACATTATATGCACCATTCTATCATTCTACTTAGGATTCCTCTATCTTTCTTTATGGCACATCCCTTGTTCATTTAATAATTTAATTAAAAGTCAAGTTGCTATTGTTGTTTATGCTGTTTGTTGTATTGACTGTGACTCATAGTGACCCTGTGAAGAGTGGATATGAATCCTGACCTATCTTGTGCCGTCATTACCATACCCAATATACTTGAGTCTGTTGGTATAGTCACTGTGTCAATTCATCTTATTGAGGGGCTTCCTCTCTTTCTCTGGCCTCCCACCTTTCCCAATATGATGTCTTTCTCCATGGATTGATCCCTCCTGTTATGTGTCCACAGTATCTGAGATTAAGCTTCACTATTCTTGGTTCCAAAGAGCACTCTGGTCACACTTTCTCCAACACAGATTTGTTTGTTCTTTTTGGAAGTTCATGCATTAATTATTTACTACTCTAATCCAGCATCACGACTCAAAAACACAAATTTTTCTTCTGTCATCCTTAGTCATTGTCCAACTTTCAGACAAATGGCAAGTACTTGAAATAAAAATAAAAAAAAGAATCAAGTATCTACTATTGCCTGGAAATTACTGTGCTACAAATATCAAAGGAGATGCATATATAAATATGTTGAAATCACAGAACCATATGTTTGGTTATTTTTATTGACACAGAAGTGCAATTTAGAAGACTCTGATATCTATAGTCTTGGTGACCAGGGCAAACTGAACATTATGTAACTCATAGAAATTAACTGCTTGGATGTCAAAACCAAAAGTAAAGGATATTTTCCACAGTGACAAATGCCTCTCATAAACAGGTGGTATTTTTAGTATATTGTATAACATATAGTCTTAACAATTTACAATTGAAATATTTATAATATAAATTCATCACCTAAAGTTTTAAGTGAAAAAATATCTGAATATATTATAATATACTGACTATATTATATCATCAACTTGTTTGCGTTTGAAAATTTCATTGGTTCAACTTTTAAAAGCCAGATACTGACATGATCAGAAAATATTTATAAAATAATTTTGCATATAATAATTTAAAACAGCTTTTTAAGCATAAAAAACATGTCAAAAATTATGATATTGTAAAAAGAACAGTGGCAAAAAGGGGACAGCCATATCTGATCTCTATTAACTCCACAGAGAGGAACTATCCCTAATAACAACACCCTCAACACAAAACTAAGTCCCATGAAGTCAGAAATGTCTTCCATTTCTAGAACCTATTTCTACTAATACCAACACCAAACTTACTGCTATACTGGGTCAGAAATCAGTTGAGATAGCTCGTAGACCCACAGACTTATATAAGGGAAGTCAAAAGGCTATAATTCAGGTTGGCAGCAAGATGCGATTAATCAGTCTGAACAGCTTCCAAAATGTGCTTTCAAGCATATCAGCTTTGAGCCTCATGGCTTTAGGCAAGTGTTACAAAGCTCTCAGCTCTGCCAATTTTGGCTATCTTCCCAAGTCTCAAAAAAAACATAGGCAAACTCTGGTTCCATGGGGCAGCAGTTCCATGGTAAGCTCCACCTTATGCTCGATTTCAGGTTGTTTGTTTCAGCCATAGCTGCTGCTGCTGCTGAGAGTCTAGCTGGCATAAAAGTCTCTAGCCTGAAGGCATGCTGCATTGTTTTTCTTCTTTGTTGGTGGTGAGATTCTCCAATTTTGAGCATGCTGAACCTCCTGAATTTAATGGCAAAAGTAGCCAATCTCCGTGTGGATATGCTAACACCCAATTCACACGCTTCTGCCCATCCGTATGGAAAAGTCTCAATCAATGACAAAGGAAGTCATTAACAATAAGCCCTTACTTAACCTTACAATTCTATAAAATAATAGTAATCATTCATTATCTTACAAAAGTTCCCTAGGTTTGGAATTTACTATATCTATCTATCTATCTATCTATCTATCTATCTATCTATCTATCTATCTATCTATCTAAAATGTGGCTGTTAGGGATGTATTTTGTCTCCATACCTTTTCAATCTGTATGCAAAACAGATCATC
>NW_006399752.1:6269467-6277979 GCF_000299155.1 Elephantulus edwardii
CATACCTGATCTGGGCTATAGTCTTCACAATTACTTTCTATGCATCAGAGAGTTGGACAGTGAATAGGGATGATAGAAAGAGAATTGATGCCTTTAAGCTGTGGTGCTGGAGAAGATTGTTGACTATACCATGGACTGCTAGGAGAACAAACAGGTTTGTCCTGGAGAGGGTGAAGACAGAATGCTCCTTAGAGCCAAGGATTCTAAAGCTTCATATGACATACTTTGAGCATGTTGCAAGGAGGGATTGGCCCTTGGAGAGGGACATCATGTTTGGCAGAGTGGAGGGGTAGCAAAGGAGAGGAAGACCTTCAAGAGATAGATCGATTTTGTGACTGGAGTGGTGGAAATGAGTGCGTTTGAGATGGCGAGGTTGGCACGGGATAGAATGGCATTTAGGGCTATTGTACATAGGGTTACTATGAGTCACAGGTGACTTGATGGCACATAACAACAACAGCAGCAACAACACACACACACACACACACACACACACACACACACACACACACACACAAGCTCTGGAGGCCTAGTGGTAAGAATCTGTGCTGCAATCCTAAAGTCACACAGTTAAAGGCCACCAGTTGCTCTACAGAACAAGGATAGACAATCTCCTCCCGTACAATTAACTGCCTCTGACCACCCACTGGAGGATCAGCTATGGGTCGGTTTTGACTCAATGGTACCAACAACAAAAAGATATATGCACACTCACAGCAAGGTACCTGGCTTTCTCCTGAGCCATGTGAGAGAAAGGCAGAAGACACAATGCCTTTTATCACCAGGACTTGGAAAACACACTGTCATTTTAACAAAACTGATAAGGATAGCGTAATTTAATGTTGGTAGATACTACCTTGAGTTGCAATACTGAAGGATGCTTTGAGCAGAATATTAAATGATCCTAAGACGTATTAAAAGAAGATGGAAAGAGCATAAAGAGTCATTGTACCAAGAGGATTTGGTAGACACAGAGGATTTCATGAAACAATGTATGAGCAAGAACCTTCATGGTGATGAAGGAAGAAGTTCAAGCTGCTTTGAAAGAAATGGAAAAAAAAAAAATAAGGCCACAGGATGATGGTATACCATTTGACATGTTTTGACTAACAGATGCTGCCCTAGATGTGATCATCAAGTTGTACCAAGAAATCTGGAGGACAACCACTTGGCTAACTGATTGGACGAGATCTATATTTGTCCATTTGAAAGAAAGGTGATACAACAGAGTGTTGGAAATTATGGAACAATATCATTGATATCACATGCAAGCAAGAATCTGCTGAAGATTATCCAAAACTGACTGGGATAGCACATCAACAGAGAACTGACAGTAATACAGGCTGGATTTAGAGGGGGTTTTGTTACTAGGGATATTGTAGCTGATGTTAGCTGGATCTTGACTGAAAGCAGGGAGTACGAGAAAAATGTCTGTGTTTCAGTGATTATGCTAAGGTGCTTGATTGTGTGGATCACAACAAACTGCGGCTAACTCTGAGAAGAATGGGAATCCCAGAACATTTAATTGTGCTAATGTGAAACCTATACTTGGACCAGGAGGCAGCTGTCAGAGCAGAGCAAAGAAACACTGCACGGTTCAAAATTGGGAAGCGTATATGCCGAGGATGTGTCCTATTTAAATACCTTGTCAATCTAGGTGTAAAACAGATTATCCAGGAGGCTAGTCTATATGAGGAGAAGTGTGGGATCATGATTGGAGGAAGATTCATCAACAATCTGCATTATGCAGATGACACCACCCTGCTTGCTGAAACTGAGGAGAATCTGAAACACTTGCTGCAGAAGGTCAAGGCCTGCAGCCTCCAATATGGTTTGAGGCTAAATGTCAAGAAGACAAAGGTTCTCACCACTGGACCAATTGGCAGCATCGTGATAGATGGTGAAGGGATTGAGATTGTTCACAGCTTTAGTTTGCTTGGCTCCACAATCAACACTCTTGGCACCAGCAGCCAGGAAATTAAAAGACAAATTGTATTGGGAAAGATGACTGTCAGAGACCTCTCCAAAGTATTGAAGAGCAATGAGAGACTATCACCTGCTATGTGTCAGAGAGCTGAACAATGACTAGGGATGATAGGAGAATTGATGCCTTTGAATTTGCTGTTGGAGAAGAGTATTGAATTTATCATGTACTGTTAAGAAAATGAACAGGCTCATCCTGGAAAGGGTTAAACCAGGCTGCTCCTTGGAGGCAAGGATCTGAAGTTTTGTCTGACATACTTCGACATGTTGCAAAGAGGGACCAGTCCTTGGAAAAGGACATCTTGCTTGGGAGGGTGGAGGGACAGCGCAGGAGAGGAAGAACCTCTATGAGATGGATTGATTCAGTGACTGGGGTAATGTGGGTAGGTGTGTCGGAGACAGTGAGATTAGCACAGGATAGACCAGGGATTAGGGCTGTTGTACATAGCGTCACTATCAGTTGCGAGAGACTCGATGACACATAACAACAACAACAACAGATATTACATAGTGTTGTGACTACTAGGAGGCAAAGAACAATTTTGGAGGCTGGCTATCACATATTTCACTCTTTGAAAATTATATTGTCAAAATTACGTGTCTTAGATATAAGGAAGTGTCATTCAATATTCTAGTTGATTAAGAGATACTATAATTACTATAGGTGCAAATATATTATGTGAGGATAACTGTCATCATGAAACCATATATACAGAGAAAAAAATTACCATGAGATTTGAAATGGAAAAAAAATGATGAAACTTGACATTTTAAAGGTGATATTTATAAAGTCTTCAAATAAGAAGTTCAAATACTCTTAGCTAATTAAAATTCAAACCATCATTTCTAGGACCAAAAGAATATAAGTTCAAGGACTTGGTATAATTATACCATAAAACTTGTAACTTAGATTAATATTTGGCTGGGTGAGACATACTTATTCGTATTAAAATTCAATATCCTTCCCCCGCCCAATTTAACAAGTTCTAACCCACCATTTTAATGTTGATTCTTCACAGAAGAAAAAAAAAACAATTTTCTTTAGTGAACTACAAAATTTAAATGACATTTTTAATGTTTTTAATGATAATTCTAATTGTTCCATTTCAACCTTCTCTAGGAATAAATATTATTGTCATGGTGAGTAGTTTGTACAGGATAATAATGGTTTGAACAACAAACCTAGTATAAGAAAGCATTCTATAAACAACTTTCATGACCAGAAAGTTAGGGTTCCTGGGCCTGGAATTGTTTTGTCAACACTTTGAAGACAATATATATAAAAGTTATTCATGAGAAACAAAATAATTGGTTTTCATCATCAAAGACAGTTCTGAATTGAGAAGATTTTATCCCAAACAACTCTCACAAACCATTATTTTTCTTAAGTTGAGCTGATGGACACAAGTTCTTAAGTGCAGTGAGGTACAGATGTTGTTGTTTACCTTTATGTAGGGACCAAACTTAGCTGACCCTCCTGCAGGTTTTCAGAGGCAGTTAATCTCATGGGAAGAGACTGCCCATCCTCCCATGGAACAGCTAGTCACCTTGAACCGCATGCCTTTGGGATTGCAGCACAGCTTCTTTCCACTAGGCCGCTTGTCTTGTCTATGTTTCCTGAGGAAAGCTCCAATCACTCGGTAGTCCTATAGCCTCCACGTTAGCTTAGCTGACAACTCGTATTTCTATGACTGTGAAATGGAGATGTTGTTCATTGCCATCAAGTTGGAACCAAATCATAGTTGACCCTCCAATGGGCTTTCAATCACACACAGGAGGATGGCCGTCTTCCTTTCATAGAGCAGCTATGGTGGATTCAAAGACAGCAAGATAGCAGTGCTATCAGTTGCGAGAGACTCGATGACACATAACAACAACAACAACAGATATTACATAGTGTTGTGACTACTAGGAGACAACAATTTTGGAGGCTGGCTATCACATATTTCACTCTCTGAAAATTATATTGCCAAAATTACATGTCTTAGATATAAGGAAGTGTCATTCAATATTCTAGTTGATTAAAAGATACTATAATTACTATAGGTGCAAATATATTATGTGAGGATAACTGTCATCATGAAACCATATATACAGAGAAAAAAAATTACCATGAGATTTGAAATGGAAAAAAAAAATGACAAAACTTGACAGAGTGATCCCTGAAATAGAGAAAATAGTTTTTTCAGATCCACAATACTTATGGTTTTGTTTTATAGATTTTTTTTTCTCTCAACAACAAGTCTTTAGAATAACAATAGCTAGGTACTTGGAAAAAAAATATTTTAAATCCTCTCCCTTTGTTTCTTCTTAAAGATAACATCCAAACAGTATTGTGTTTCAGTCAAGGGTGGATCAGAGAGCAGTGGGACTATGAATAATACAGAAGAGACATATTATGTGGCTCAGATCTTATGCCCCTTAAAAACTGATTAAGAAGTCTATATAAGGTGATTGTCAGTGTGTCCGGGGCTGGGTTTGAAGGTAATAGGGTGGATGTTGGAAAGAGAAGAAGAACTTAGAATGGGGGAGACTAAGGACAAGCTGGAGCCCACATTTGTCTCTCAGCACCTCAAATTACGATGATCTGGTGAGCTGAGGGATAAATTGATCTCCTTAACCATGGAATGTCACACACACCTGGCCAAGTTTGTAGATGCTGAACTGGAGGAACTGGAGGAGATGCTGCCAGCTGTTACCACATGTCAAAAGACCTTACATCAGCGATAATGTGCAGGGGTAGGAACAGCACCTGCCTTACAGCAAACTTCAGGGAATAGATTACTAAAAAACAAAATAAAGAAAACCCCCAACTCATTACCTTTGGTTTGGGGCACGGTGATGCCTCATTGGCTTTCGGGACTTGTTAATGGCAATAGAAGACTATCATCTTTCTTTTGTTGTGCTGCTGGTAGATTCAAACTACCGGAGATGTGTGGCTTTTTAGGTTAGCAACGCACTTCACTGCAGACTACACCAGCGTGGCTCTGTAAACGACAACCAGTCCTTCATTTTTGTCTTCTAATGCTCATGAGAATTTTTCTTCTGGCCAAATCTTGTTTGGAAACTTAACTGGAAATTCAAGAACATGTAGTTCCAGTATATCAAATCTGAACACAGTACATTCAATAACTCTGTAATTTATCATCCAAGAAGCATACGTGAGACTGTGAGAAGGGACATGTAATACACACCTCGTGAGATGGGAACAGACCAAGACATGTGAGCACCTTAATGTGTACTATGCATTGTGCTCTTATTCTCTCCTGGATGATGGCTATATTTATAAATCCCAAGTGTGGCTGGGCAAGCTTGTCATTCTGTTTTTAAAAATTGGAGGATAATGTCTTAAGCATTGCTAAAGGTTTATTTCCAAGGTCTACTAAATCAGCCTTAAAATCTTTTTAGGAAACAGAGGATTTTTTTTTTATTTTTTCTCCCTTTTTTTAATTAATTTTAATGAAAGATTACAGAGATTTAGGGTTTCCAGTCATTCACTGTTGCACTTTTCTCCCTACACACTCCGTCGCTCCCAATTCACTCTTCTCCTTGTAAAGTAAAAGAAAAACTCTTTCATTGTTATGCAGTCCCTCCCCCCCCAAGTCCATTCCACTGTGCAGCCTCCATTCTGGACTCCTGTATTGACAATAATACCCAATCATATATCACAAGGGGTTATTTTTAACAATTTAAAATTTCTTTCTCAATAAGAATTTGTGCACTTTTGTTAAAATTTCTTACAGATTTCTTTTGTTTTGAGATTTAAAGACACAACTTTGTCTCTAAACATGTCAATCGAAAACAAAGAGGAAGGGCTGATGGTCTAGTCCCTAGAGTTGCACTGCTACCTCAAAAGCCATGCTACTTTGATTCCTCATGAAAAACATGAACAATCTCCTTCCATACAATTTATAGCCTCAGAAACCCAGTGAAGCTCTGAGTTGTTCTGACTCGACAGCAATGAATTAAGTTTTGAATTTGAAAGTGAAGTGTTAAAACAAGGTGATTGGTAGGTGAAGCAGAAGAATTATTGATGCCTTTGAGTTGTGGTGCTAGAGAAAAGCATTGAACTTAGCATGGGCTGCCAAGGAAACAAAGAGGTCTATCCAAGAGAGGGTGAAACCAAGTCACTCCCTGGATACAAAGATTTCGAAGCTTCATGTCACATATTTTGGGAATGCGGCCAGGACCCAGAGAAGGATATCATGCTTGGAACATTGGAGGGACAGACAGCACAGGAGAGAGAGGCCTTGGATGAGATGGATTGACACAATAGCTGGGGTAATGGGAATAGGTGTGTTGGTAGCAGTGAGATTGGCTCCAGATAGGGCAGAGTTCAGAACTATTTTCAACTTCATGGCACATAACAACAACAACACTAAAATATACTAGAACAAATCCATTAATTTGGTTTAATTTGGTATGAGGCTTATAATGATTAGTGTCTATGGCCAGAAGAAGGGAAAAAAATTCCCAAAACAGCCCACTACCAAAAAACATTATATGGTTGTACTGCAATATCTTAAATCATATTTGGCGTTTTGTACAAGCATTCCACAACACACACCTATTTCAAAACAATTTTGTAAGAATTAGAAAAGATAATCTATGTAAAGTATATGTGTTTGGCACAGAGGAGGCGCTCATTAAATGCAATGTGAATTTGAATCTTATTACCGGGAAGTAAAATCAGTAATCTGAGAAGAGAGACAGCAAGGACATGATGGTAGGAAGCATCAATTTCTTATGAAAGTCTTGCAGACACCTCCTGATGTGCCTTTTAAATAGATTTTCTAATGAGGTATGCCATTTATCTACTGCTCTTGGAAATTAATTTTCCTGATTTTTTTTTAACCTGGCACCTAGCCCAGTCAGGCAGGTGCGCTGTTTGTCAGGCTATGAGCTTAGAAAAGGAAAAACATTCAGGCAAGGCCCAAACATACACAGTTTTATTTAACAGCTCAATATAGTTACATGCATATTTGTATGTACAAATATGTGAGGATGTGTATATCCATGTCTGTGTGTTTATGAATATATTACTTCATTTTTCAGAGTTTTGGAAGAGATCTTTCAAATGAAAGATCTGAGATAGTATCAGGTTTCATGTGAGCCAAATTTTCAGAAAGTTTTATGTTTTGTATGCATTTTATTTTCATTCATATCTTAATTATGATGTTCACATTTTAAAGTTCAAAGTTTAAAGCATCTTTGGACCTTTTAAATACTATGCCTAAAATCATGTCTTTGCAGTTGGGCACCTACTGCTTTGTTCTTTGTTATTTTTTTTATTTTAATTGATATTTTAATGAAAGTTTATAGAGAACTTGGATTTCCATTCATTCATTGTTGCACATTTTCCTTCCTGCACCACTCTTGTTCGCTTTTCTCTTTGAAACAACAACAACAACAACGAATCTTTGATTGTTGTACAATCTCCCTTCCTCTCTCTCCCCTCGTCCACTTTACTGTGCAGCTCTTATTCTGAACTGTTGTCATGTGAATAATACCTACTCATATATTACTTTTAAAACAGTTCTTTCCTTCATCTCTTTCAATGCAGTGTACGTCATTTATCCCCTCTTTTCTTAGTTTATCCCCAACTTTGTATACTTTCGGTCTGCTTACTCAGGGGACCAGAGCACGACACAAGGATTTCTAGATCTAAAAAAGAATTTGTTGGATTTTTTTCTGTCACAGGAAAAGAAAATAGATAATACATTTTAAACTATATTCTTGATTTTTAGATTATATTCTTCCAACTTTTTTTGTCTTAAAACTATGGTTTTTAAAAATTTGGTAATTAAGTAATATTTATTGAGGTGGTTTTTTGTGTGAGTGTGTATCTCTCTCTCTGTGCTGTTGTTTTTGTTTTTTTTAATTTTTGATGCCCTGTTGTTGTTGTGTATATAGAGTTGGAACTGACCTATAGCTGATCCTCCCGAGGGTTTTCAGAGACAGTTAATTGCATGGCAGGAGAATGGAATTAACTTTTCCTACAGAGCAGCTTGTGGTCTCAAACAGTGTGCCTTTGGAATTGCACCACAGCTTCTTGCTGCTAGGCCACCAGAGCTTAAGCAAATAAAAGTTGTAAGTTCTAAGTCAAAATCTCAGGTTTTCTTGGAGTAAATTTTAGAAATTAAAAAAATGCAAACAAACTTAACAGAAAATAAAATCCAAAATCTAGATTCAGTGATTTATATTATTAACTTGAACTATAACAAATGCTGCAAAGGGTCAAGGAGTGCAACCTCCAATATGGATTGAGGCTCAATGTCAAGCAGACAAAGATTCTCACCACTGGACCAACTGGCAGCATCAGGATCGATGGTGAAGATATTGAGATTGTTCACAGCTTTAGTTTGCTTGGCTCCACAGTCAACACTCTTGGCACCAGTAGTCAAGAAATTAAAAGACTTATTGCCATGGGAAAGTCTGCTGTTAGGGATCTCTCCAAAGTACTGAAGAGCAATGGTGTCTCTTCGAAGACTAAGGTGCGTCTGATACAGGCCATGGTCTTTGCTATCAC
>NW_006399752.1:6278329-6286271 GCF_000299155.1 Elephantulus edwardii
CTATGAGTCACAAGCGCCTCGACGGCACATAAGAACAATAACAGCAACATAACAAATTCGACTTTACAATGAGACATAATTTTTATCCATCAATAAACACAGCCATAAGTTATATCAATTATACAATTTCTTGTTAGATCAGTTCTTAGTCATTTTCTAACATTGCCCTCATATTCTATTCCTCAGAGAATAGAAACCTTTTTTAAACCTCCCATGTGAATGAAGCCACTCTGTCATAATCTATCAACTATATTATTCACTGTTTATTCACAGCAATTATTACAAGCTAAAGAATTTAATTTCCACCCAGTGCACCCATGTTCATTCTGACTCGCAGTGGCCAGCTGTAGGGTTTCTAAGGCTATAAATCATGACTGAAGGAAGTAGCCTTTCTCCTGGAAGATAGTGTATCAATTCGATGACCCTCAGTGAAATGAATAGACCCAGTGGCTGCAGCAATGAGAACAAGTACATCAAAGATGATAAGGATGGCACAAGATAGGACAGGGTTCAGATCTGTTGCTCATAGGGTTTCTATGAATGTGTTTGACTTGATGAAACTTAACAACAACAAAAACAAACTTGTAGTTAGTAGTACTATGCACTGTGCCACCAGGGCTCCATAGAATTTAATTGTGTCATATAATATCAAGTTGGAACAGACTCTTGACTGACACTCCAGCTGGCCTTTAGGGACAATAAATCTAGGATATAGTCAATCTTTCTCCTGTGGAATTGCTGGTAGATTTAACTTATATTTTTGGAGTTGGTAGTACAACTCAGTACTATGCCACCAGAGCTTCCTAGAGTTTAATTAGGTGTGGTTTTTACTTAATGCATCTATTATCCTCTGACCTGTTAACTTAGTAAGAAAATGACTTTGTCTATTTAATTTGCTTCATTTTTCAGTACTTAGGTATGCTTAGCAAAAGCTTAACAGATGCATATCTCCTAAGACAGATTTGTTTGTCCTTTTGGCAGTCCGTGGTATATTCAGTATTGTTTGCCAACACCACAATTCAAGGACATTGGTTCTTCGGTCTTCCTTATTCATCATCAAATTTTCAGAAGCATAAGAAACAATTGAAAATACCATGACTTGGATCAGGTTCACTTTATCCATTAAACTGATAGCCTTGCTCTTTAGGACTTTAAAAACGTTGTTGACAGCAGATTTTTCCCAATGTAAGATTTTTTATTTATTTTTTTTAATTTCTTGGCTACTGCTATTATGGATGTTGATTGTGGTTCTTTTCTTCCTCTATCTGATCTTACTTATTAGTCCAGTGTAAGAATTCTTCTAATGTTGAGATGTAAGTCATATTGAAGTCTTCGATCTTCTATAAAAAAATACTTCATGTAGTCTTCGCTCTCTGGAAGCAAGGTTTTTTGTTAACTGTATAACACTGGTTGTTGAGTCTTTCTCCAGTCCTGATGCCACATTCTTCTTCATATAGTCCAGCTTCTCAAATTATTTTCTCACCATACAGATTAAGTAGATACGGGGAAAGGATACAAAGCTGATGCACACCTCTCCTGATTTTAAGCTTTGTCAGTGTCCCCTTGTTTTGTTCAGATACCTGATTCATGGTCTATATATAGGTTTTGCATAAGTACAATTAAGTGTTCTGGAATTCTTGTTCTTCTTGTTATCTGTAATTTGCTATGATTCACACAGTCAAATGCCTTTGTATATATTTTATTGACAACAATTGTTGCTGTGTATCACAGAGTCAGAACCAACCCATAGCTGACCCTCCAGCAGGTTTTCAGAGGCAGTTAATGGCAAGGGAGGATATTGTCCCTCTCTTTCCCATGGAGCAGCTGGTGGCCTTGAACCACATGCCTTTGGGATTGCAGTTTATCTTCTTGCCACTTGGCCGCCAGAGCTCCCTTTTGACTACAATACATGATTCATTTAATCTTCATGAGATTAAGTTTATTTTAATACTTCAGAGAGATGAATTAACATATTTCGAAGATTAACTGCATGATTTGGGATGTTTAAATATAATCAAATTGGCTTAAAGATAACCTCCACACTTAATGACTTCCAAACCTGCATCTTTAACTGTCATCACTCTCAAAGATAGCCAGTTGGAGCATTGTACTTCCTGTTCCTGAGTTCCTAACTTCCCTTCCAGGCCTGTCTCTAGATTCTAAATCTAGTTCAAGTAGCCAGTCTGAAGCATGGAAATCCTTATAGACTTTCTCTTTTCTCCATCACACATGTATCACCAGTGACCAATAGGAACCTTTACTTTGTACACATCTCTCTACTTTGCACAGTTCTTTCTATTCTGTATACAGAAATCTGACCTAATTTCCTTAAGATTGTTACAGAGATCATCTATTTTATTTTTTATCTTTATCTTACCCCTACCTTTCATCTCATTCTGAGGTATTTTAAAATGCAAATTTTATCATACTCTATCAATTACACAATAAACATTAAATGATTAAAAATTCCTGTCTTATGTTTAAGGAATGCTGTAATAATTCTAAAACTTTGGTTTGCTAATCTTATGTACTATATAGTAAGCATACAGCTCATGGTGTTACATGCTACAATTTTGATACGGTAAAAATAACTTTAAAATTATTTGCTTAGCTAACAGTGAACAATATAATAACAGAGTTTATGTAACAGTCAAAAATTTCAAAAGTAATTAAGATGAAATAAATGTTTTTGTTTTCAGGATATACTACTAACTGTCAATCTCCAAATCTCTCTTTCTTCCAGTGGCCAAATTTTAAAAATAATGGTCCAAGTTAAGCCTATCACCGGGATGTTGTGATAATTTGATTATTCCTTTATTACTAGACAATTAGCTATATAATTTCAGTTTTGTAATTATGATGATGTTAGAAATCTATAAATTTTATGGAAAATATATTTTTGTATTCTTATTATGTTTGCAGCATTGGAAATTTGGAATATTTAAAGTGTGCTTTTTCAATGAAAAAGAAAATTAATTATTCCTTTATTGCCACATTTTCCATACCTTTTAAATGCATATTTCCTCATAAGAGTCTGATATGATTTTTCAATTTCTATTTGATGCTTAGCAGGGGTAAAGAAACCAAGAGTTAGTTTTGTGATTTTGCTTTGGAATATAAAATGCCCTTTATTTGGCATGGGTCTAGCTCCACTTAGCTGGAAAAATTCCAGGCTTAAACATCTGCAACACAATTTTGCAAGTGAAAAATTGGTTGATTGAGGTCATATTGAGAAAGAGAGGTGAAGTGTACATCTATTTGCATTCAGTAATATTCCTTATTCCTTTATAAAGTAACAGCTGAACAACAGCCAAGAGTAACTTAGAAACGTTGTCATCAAACCATTAAATATTGAAATAACCACCTAATTTTAATGAAAAATGCTTCTATTTAATTCCATTAAGTTTCATACAAGGGCACATTTCTTAAATATTGAAGTAGTAAGGATGAGTAGGAAAAAGTTTCAACTGAGGAAAAATTTAAAAGCATTGGAGAAAAGCTCTTGCTGCAAATATTGAATGCCAAAGATTGGAGCTACAGTCAAACTATTCAAATGTAGATTAGAAAAGTGACAGCTATTTCCTTGTACAGTCAATAAAATAATTAACTCACCCAAAGTGCTTTCAGATTCAGATTCTACATTTCTTTGATTTGAAGGAATCTAAATATCCAACATCTGCAAGTATTTTATATTTTTTCAAAATGGCAAATAAAAAAGGCTTATATGTTTTAAAATCAAATATGTTTGGAGAACCTTGCATCCAATCCTTTATTTTAGTTTGTTTTCTCTTACTTTTTGCATGGTGGTTACTCAAGAATAGCGAAGAGATGGCCAGTGTAACCTAATAGGGGTATTCAGAGGCAGGAGGTAGAAGACAGAAAATGAGAGGGAGAGGTGTAACAATAGAGTGCAAATAAGGAAGAAGGCAAACTGTTTAGAAAACTATACTTATCTCAGAAATAGAAGTGATTGCTTCAGAAATACTTGGCTTTTTAATGAGCTCATTGAGTTACTATGTGGTCACTGCCCTAGTTCTCCCACTTGCACAGGCAAGGGATTGTGCCAGGTGTAAGAGAGTGGGGGAAAGGATGTCTATAGTCTAAGGTAGCACAGTGCCCAGCAATTTCATTATTTCTTGGGAGAAGAGACTTAACTTCACAGAGCGTGAGAGTGTAGGCTGAAGCTTTTTGTTAGAGGGCACACAAGGTGGAAAAGAATAACCAGGAGGCAGAAGTGAAGGTCAAAAGTAAAGATAGACTTATTAGAATGTAACATCACAAAGGACAGGAAGGATCTTCCTTCTTTGGAGGGAACAAATGATTGGAAGAGGCATAATGGTAGTGAGGTGAGGTTGTATTTTTGGCTTCTTTATCTGGACCTACCTTGGGGGTGGAGTTTGAGCCAATGAGACTGTGTTATGAAGAGTTTAAAGTTTAGTAGGCAGGTCTTATTCCAATCCACTGCCTTTGACATCACCTGATGTCAAACAAGAAAATGAAATAAGTATATATGATTGAGCAATAAGAAAAGAAATATTAGTATAAAATCAAAGAAGTTGAGCTCTGTATAAATAAGTTTTATTTGAAATAAGAGGGCAAATTTACTCATGTCATATTTTCTGACTCTTCAAAGGATATATTAGCACTGAAAATCCAGCAGTAATGAACAATCTTTCTAATCTTTGACACTTTGACAGTGTGCCCAAAGTGTCCACTGCTTCCAACATCACTCATGACCCCAAACCACTAATTCTAAAGATTTCAGTATTTGCTTCCTGGTTCTGATAGCTCAAATTTTCAAGCATAAACTTCTACCTTTCCTATCTCCTTAGTTTTAATCCTAACAATTACTTTTAAGAATAGAGTTTGTGCATCTTGATTGTATATGACAGGAAAGAGTCTCTTCAATTCCAAATCGAGTTCATGTAGCTAGTCACAAGCATGGAAATCGTTATAAATTTTCTCTTTATTTCACTACCTATAAGTCATCAGTAATCAAAAAGAGCCTGCTCTACTTTTTACATATTTCTCTTCTCTGCATGATACTTTCTATAGTATATATAGAACTCTGACGTAATTTGCTTAAGATTGTTACAGTGGCCATCTATTTTTTTTTACCTTTAATCTTATCTTCCCCTTTTATGAGATGAGATTATTGGAAATTTCAAATATCACCATACTTTAATTTGGGTCAGTTTTGAGTCAGTGGAGTATAACACCACCACCATGTATGTTTAGGTAAAAGTTTTACATTTATTATTATATTATTCTTTACTATATCTGATAATGGAAGAATAAATCAAACCCTGAGAAAACTAGTAAAGTATTGGGAAGGAACATCATGACAGAAGTAGAAAAGAATGAAGTTGCCAGTGATTTAATTTTAATTGGATCCACAATCAACACTGTGTAGCAGCAGCACGGAAATCAAAAGATGTGTTTTATTGGTAAAATCTCCTGTTAAGAACCTCTCCTCATTTCTAAAGAGCAAACGTCTCATTATAAACACGGCGGTTCTCCAGATCCAAGTCATGGCATTATCAATTGCTGTCTATGCATCTAAAAGTTGTACATGGAATAGATGACTGAAGAAGAATCTATGTCAGAATTATTTGTTGGTGCAAAGTATTACATATACCATGACTGCCAAAAACCAAACACATCTGTCTTGAAGGAATTGAAATCAGAAGGCTCCTTTGTGGCAAGGATGTTGTAACTTAATCTCACTTACTTTGGGCATATTCTCAGAAGGAACCAATTTTTGAAAAGAGACATCTTTCTGGGAAAGACACAGGGTCAGAGAAAGACAAAAGGACCCCTAACAAGAGGGAAAGTCACTGTGACTACCACAGTAGGCTTAAGTATAGCCATTAGGTTGGTTCAGGATAGGACAAGGTTCAGATCAGTTGTTCACAGGGTGGCTATGAGTCGTAGATGACTTCATGGCATCTAACAGTAGAAATTTCAAATAAAAATAAAAAAAGAAAATAAATACCATCATTATAATACTAAAAACATACTGAACCAAATCAGTCTACCTCTATTTAAAGTACTCAGTATAATCAGAGAGGATATTTTTATGAAATGATTTTTTAAATGCACCAGTTTCACTTTATAAACATAATGTAGCCGCATTGAGAGAGAGAAAAAGAAAGAAAAGAAATTTAAAATGGCTTTCACTGTTTTCATTGTCAATAATAATATTTGTATTATTAATTTGAAATAGTTTAGGTTATAACTAAACAGGAAAATGAAATAAGTATATATGATTGAAGAATAAGAAAAGAAATGTTAATATAGAATCAAAGAAGTTGAGATCTGTATAAATAAGTTTGATTTGAAATAAGAGGACAAATTTGCTCATGTCATATTTTCTGACTCTTCAAAGGATATATTAGCACTGAAAATCCAGCAGTAATTAACAATCTGTCTAACAATTTTTAGTTTCAAAATACAACAATACATTTACAACATATTTAATTAATATACACTGTGACTTATACAATCTTTTAATTACATTGTGTTTCGTACATTTTTATAAGTTCTATTTTACATTATTTTTGATACAAGTTTATTTACATAATTCGAATACATTATTCTTCAAAACAGATCCTTTCCATTTCTCTCAGTCCCCACCCATCAAATTGTGACCCCATGACTAAACTTCTCCCCCCCCCATCTTCACCCCTCTGCTTTCACCCTCCCCCCTTTGGATCCCTACACCCGTTCCACAATAATGGTTTTATACAGTATTTGTCTTTGTGGGACTGAGTTAGTTCACTCAACATAATACTTTTCAGTCCCTCCCAAGTTATGTAATAATTGATGCTCCCAATCCAAAGGTGGGTGTCTTTAATCCATGGCCCTCAGGCCTGTTTTTAATTGGATTTGATCAAACATACATCTTGGCCATATAGACCTGGTCTGTCCACTTGCTGTACAGACGTAACTCATGGTGGCTGTGAAGCCGAACACTGTGACACTGATGTGTCAAATGTGATAATGGTTACCCATCGTGGACAGTGTTTGGTGAAGCTCCCCGAGTAAAACAAGCTTGGAAGCAGGAGTGGCATTGACTTCTAAAATAGCTTGCCTCCAGAAACCTTATGAACATGAAGAAAGGATGAAAATTATACAAGTGTCCAGGTCTTTTGTTCATGGGGTCACTATGAGTCACCTATGACTCGACAGCACTTAACAACAACAACCACAACAACAACATTGTGCAGTAAACAGAGCCAGTGTTCCTTTAAAAAATGACTATGGTGTCAGATACCTTGATAATTGACTTTCCTGTTCTCTGCTTGAGGAACCATCTCCAGCTAACCTTTACTGTGGACACATGGTTTAGCAAATCATCAATATCTCTAAGAGCAATAAAGAAAAGCGCACTCCACACTGTGAAGTGTGTGAAAACACCACCATAGAAGCATCAGTGTGACTGTGTTAATTTAGCCCAAGCCTGCTGGAGGATGCGACGTTGTCTGGACTGAGAAATCATACATGGTGAACTAAGCATCTAGGCATATCCACTTTGGTCCACTGTTGACCAGGTTCTAATAAAAAACAAAAACAAAACCTAAAACACAGAAACTCCAAAACAGCTTGCAAACTTACAGTCACATGGATCATTCTGCTGACGGATCTCTGGAGGATCCTGTCACAAATCATCAAACACGAGCCACGGAGCAGCTGGTTGGTTAGAATTTTGTGCCTTTAGTCTGGTAGCTCAGCTCCTTAACACTCACCCACCCACAGCTCCTTTACTCTTGTTGCAGGTACTCAAATTCATTTGTAGTCTTGATATTACTAAATGGTTCTATTGCTTTTTTTTTTTATGGCATGAGTACATTTATATAAAATTTTAAAACCAGCAAAAATATATTGTTTAAAGGTGCGTATATGGTACTAGGAGAGCTCTGGTGGCCTAGTGGTAAGGAGT
>NW_006399752.1:6287500-6288382 GCF_000299155.1 Elephantulus edwardii
GGAGTGTAAAATGGTGCAACCACTGTGGAAAGCATTGTGGCGCTTTCTCAAAAAGTTGCAAATAAAGATACCATTTGACCCAGCAATTCCACTACTGGGAATATACCCTAAAGAGACCATAAATGACATCCAAGTAGATATATGTCTAACCATGTTTATCGTGGCTTTGTTTACAATAGCAAGGAGCTGGAAACAACCTAAATGCCCATCGACAAACGAATGGGTTAGAGAAGCTGTGGTATATTCGCACAATGGAATACTATGCTACATTGAAAAACAAGGATTCTATTGCTTTTGTTTATTCTGCCTTCTTTCAATTAACAAAACTACAACTTTAGATTTTCCACTCATATTAATACTTACTTCTCTGAAAAATTTCATAGAATTCCTCTAGGCTAATGAAATTTGTTTTCTCTTTCTTCATATTACTAAGCTTTTTTTAATTGTAATCATAATTGTTTTTGTTGTTGTGTGCCATAAAATTGGAACCGACTCAGAGCTGACCCTCCAGCATAATTTCAGACACAGTAAGTGGCACTGGAGGAGATTGCCCATTCATCTCCCAGTAGCTGGCTGTTTTAAGGAGCATGCCTTTGGGATTTCAGAGCAGCTTCTTACCACTATGCTATAAGTTGTTGTTGTTGTTATGTGCCATTGAGTCGCTTGCGACTCATAGTGACCCTATGTACAGCAGCCCTAAACTCTGCTCTGTTCTGTGCCAATCGCACTGTCTCCAACACACCCAATCCCGATTACCCCAGTCACCAAATCAATCCACCTCATAGAGGGCCTTCCCCCCTGCGCCTGCCCTCCACCCTCCCAAACATGATGTCCTTCTCCAAGGACTGGTTTCTCCTTACAACATGACCAAAGTATGTCAGA
>NW_006399752.1:6294353-6327384 GCF_000299155.1 Elephantulus edwardii
TAAAGAATCCAATAGAAAAATGGGCACAGGATATGAACAGGCACTTCACCGAAGACGACATTCAGATGGCTAACAAGCACATGAAGAAATGCTCAAAATCAGTAGACCTAAGAGAGATGCAAATTAAAACAACTATGAGATACCATCTCACCCCAGTCAAAATAGCAAAATTTAACAGAACAGCAAGTGTCCTATCTCTTAAAATATTTGAATGGAGGAGCTTTCATAAAAAGCTATTTAAGTAGAAGGAGTAGAGATGATTACCCACTTGGCACCAACCTTCAAGTAAGCCCCAGCCTTCTCCAAGGTTGTGAAGACACCAGTGGACTCCACAACATACTCAGCACCAGCACAACCCCACTTGATGTTAGTGGGATCTTGCTCCTGGAAGATAGCAATGGCTTTCCCATTGATGACCAGCTTCCCATTCTCAGCCTTAACAGTGCCTTTGAACTTGCCATGGGTGGAATCATACTGGAACATAGAGAACATGTAGTTGAGTTCAATGAAAGCTGCCAAGTATGATGACATCAAGAAAGTAGTAAAACAGGCATCAGAAGGGCCCCTCAAGGGCATCCTGGTATACACTGAAGACCAGTTTGTCTCCTGTGACACTCATCCTTCCACCTTTGATGCTGGAGCTTGCATTGTCCTGAACGACCACTTTGTCAAACTCATTTCCTGGCATGACAATGAATTTGGCTACAGAAACAAGGTGGTTGACCTGATGGTTTACATGGCCTCCAAAGAATAAGAGCCCTTTGGACCACCAGCCCCAGCAATAGCACTAGAAGAGAAAGAGAGACCCTCAGCTACTGGGGAGTCCTTGTCCCAACCTGATCCTCCCACACACTGAGAATCTGACATCTTTGACACAATTTCAATATAGCCTCCCTGAGAAAGGGGAGGGGTTATTGAGCCCATCTTGTCATGTACCATCAATAAAGTAGCACACTGCACTCAGCTAAAAAAAAAAAGCAAGCTATTTAAGGACCACAATGTGTTTATTCTTATAGTAAAAGTAACATCAAATATCAAAATATTAACTGTTATCTGGAATTGAACACAAATAAAATTATATAGCTGTTCTAACTATGTGTTTTCAAGAAATAATAATAGGAAGATGAACAATTCCAATTAGTATATACTTTACAAGCTTCTGGCAGGGCCTCACCTCTAGAGGAATCAAGATGTGTCAAACATTTCTTGAATGCTTGGTTTCCTTGGATATTTTACTTTCTTTTTATGTACTATAGGCTTTACTTTCACCTTAAAAGAATATTTATAATAAAAAATATATGAATATTTTTCTGGTTGTTACTATGTTCTCTAGTGTAAGAACAAACCCATAGCTGACTCTCCAGAGAATTTTTAGAGGTAATAAATTGCACAGGAGAAAATTGCCCATTTTTCTCCTGTGGAGCAACTGGTAAATTTGAATCATGCACCTTTGCATTGCATAAGATATCAATGATATTGTTCAGTAACTTCCACATTCTGTGGTATCACCTTTCTTGGGAATTGGAACAAATATGAATCTCTACCAGTCAGTTGACTAGGCAGTGGTCCTCTAAATTTTCTGATGTGGTAACTATATCCAGGGTTGCATCTGTTAGTTGAAACATGTCAATTGATATTTCATCTATTACTGGAACCTTATTTTTTTGCCAGTGTGTTCAACGTAGCTTGAACTTCTTCTTTTTTTACCTTTGGCTCTTGTTCATATGATAATTCCTGATTTGTTTTCCTGTGTCAACAAATTCTGCTTGCCAGAGGATTCTGTGTATTATTTTCATTTTATTTGATGTTTTCTAGATAATTCAAAGTTTTGCTCATGGCATCTTTTAATATTGCAAACTTGAAGCATGCATTTATTTTTCAGTTCTTTCAACTTGAGATCTGCTTAGATACTTCTTGCTTTTTTTCTGTGATTCCAACTCTTTGCATATTTCATTATAATACTTTGCTTTGACATGCTAGCAAAATATTACTGAAAATAATCTATAAACAGCAGGGAGAGTACATTGTCAGGGAACTGTTAGCAGTTATAGCTGGGTTTAGGAGAGGCACTTCCTCTGTTTTTCTAAACTATGCAAAGGCAATTGATTGTGTGAATCACACCAAATTTTGACTAACTTTGGGATGAGCAGGAATCCCAGAAAACTTAATTGTGCTTTTGCAAAATCTATATCTAGACTAAGAAACACTCTAGTGCAATATTCAAAGTCTCTTCTGACATCTATCTTGGTCTTTTCTTCCTCATCTGTCTTTGTAATGATCCCCTGAATTCTTCCTGAATGACTTTCTTGATACCGTCCCATAGCTCATTTGGTCTTTGCTTATTTTTGTTTAAGGCCTCAAACCTGTTCTTGTGATAGTTTTGAAATTCAAAATAGACTCAAGGTCATATTTGATTCCTGTGGACTTAATTTTTCTTATGTTCAGTTTGTACTTGAATATGAGTATTTGGTGGTCTGTTCCACAATCAGTACCTGGCCTAGTTTTCACAGATGATATTGAGCTCCACTGGGCCAATTGGCAGCATCATGATAGATAGTGAAGAGATTGAGATTGTTAACAGCTTTACTTTACTTGGCTCTACAATTAACACTCTTGGTACCAGCTAATCATGAAATTAAAGGATTAATTGCATTGGAAAGTCTGCTGTCAGAGACATCTCCAAAGTACTGAAGAGCAACGATATCAGTTTGGAGACTAAGACATGCTTGATCCAGGCCATAGTCTTTGCAATTACTTGCTATGCATCAGAGAGCAGGACAATAACTAGGGATGGCAGAAAGAGAATGAAAACCTTTAAGCTGTGGTGGTGGAGAAGAGTGTCGAATATACGATGGACTGTTAGGAGAACAAACAGGTTCATCCTAAAGAAGGTGAAGCAGGACTGCTCCTTGGAAGCAAGGATTCTCAAGCTTCGTTGGATATGCTTTGGGCATGTTGCAAGGAGAGACCAGTCCTTGGAATCGGTCATCATGTTTGGGAGGGTGGAGAGACAGCATAAGAGTGGAAGATCTTTGATGAGATAGATTTATTTACTTACAGGTGTAATGGGGATAGATGTGTCAGAGGCAATGGAATTGGTACAGGATAGAGCTGAGGTTTAGGGCTGTTGTACATGGGGTGGCTGTGAGTTGCAGGTGACTCAATGGCACAACAATAATAAGACCAAAATGCTTTTGTCCAGAAGGAGCAGAGAAACTCTAAAGGGTTTAAAATCAGAAAGGGTGTGTCTCAAGGCTGTGCACTTTCTCCATACCTACTCAATCTATGCTGAACAAATCATTCATGACTTTGTACTCTCTGAAAAAGAATATTCCATCAGGATTGGAGGAAGACTCATCAACAGTATGCCTTTGTAGCCTTTTGGCTCTTGGATCAGCACCGTCATGGTTGGCAAGGACAAGTACCTTACAAAGGGTAGCAAAAAAGGGTCCAAGAAGAAAGTGGTTGATCCATTAAAACGAAATATTGGTACCAGTCAACAATCTGTGTTATGTGGATGACACAACCCTGCTTGCTGAAACTGAAGAGGACCTGAATCGCCTGCTGCAGAGCGTCAAGGACTGCAGCCTACAATATGGATTGAGGCTCAATGTCAAGAAGACAAAGATTCTCACAACTGGACCAATTGGCAGCATCAGGATGGATGGTGAAGAGATTGAGATTGTACACAGCTTTAGTTTGCTTGGCTCCACAGTCAACAGTCTTGGCACCAGCAGCCAGGAAATTTAAAGGCGCCTTGCCATGGGAAAGTCTGCTGTTAGGGACCTCTCCAAAGTGCTGAAGAGCAATGGTATCTCTTTGGAGACTAAGGTGCATCTGATATAGGTCATGGTTTTTGCAATCACTTGTTATGCATCAGAGAGTTGGACAATGACCAGGGAGGATAGAAGGAGAACTGATGCCTTTGAGCTGTGGTGCTGGATAAGAGTATTGAGAATACCATGCACTGCTAGGAAAACAAATAGATTTGTCCTGGAGAGGGTTAAACCGGGTGGCTCCTTGGAGGCAAGGATTCTGAGGCTCCGTCTAACATACTTTGGACATGTTGTGAGGAGAGACCGATCCTTAGAGAGGGACATCATGCTTGGGAGGGTGGAGGGACGGCACAGGAGAGGAAGGCCCTCTATGAGGTGGATTGATTCAGTGACTGGGATAATTGAGATGGGAGTGTCGGAGTCAGTGCTATTGGCACAGGACAGAGCGGAGTTTAGGGCTGTTGTACATAGGGTTGCTATGAGTCACAGGCGACTCGACGGCACATAACAACAACAACAACAACATGTTCAATGTAAGAAATACTGAAAGATGCTAGTTGCAAGGGCTCAAGGAACCAAGAGGCAATCTGATGGACTCAAGGATCATGTCTTTGAAGTGAGTCTTGCTGATTTCAAATGATGAATTCTCTCACCAACATCCATGTTATGGACCTTACATAAGACAAAATGTGCTCAATGGTTAAAAATGGTACACCGTGATGGAAGCTCATGTTGATGTCAAGACCATCAGTGGTTATTTGCTTCATCTGCTTTGTGTTGGTTTTACAAAAACCCCACAACAATCAAATTCAGAAGGCCTCTTATGGTTGGCACCAAGAAGTCCACCAAATAAAGAAGATGATGGAGATCATGACCTGAGAGGTGCAGATAAATTACTTTAAAAAAGTGGTCAATAAATTTATTTCAGACAGCATAGAGAAAGGCATTGGAAAGACTTGCCAGTATATTTACCTCTTTATGATGTATTTTTAAGAAAAATAAAAATACTGAAGAAGCCCAAGTTTGAAATGGGAAAACCCATGGAGCTTCCTGGTGAAGATAATAGCTCTGGAAAAGCTACAGGAGATGAGGAGGGTGCTGAAGTCGAACAAGCCGATGGCTATGAACCACCAGCTCAGAAATCTGTTTAAAATTTAGGCTTTTAATGATGACTAATAAAACGTATTATTTGTGAGAAGCAAAATGAAACAGTATGTTTTGTGTAGATGACACAGACTTGCTTGCTCAAAATGAAGAGGAACTGAAAAGACTGCAGCAGAAGATCAAAGACTGCAGACTGCAATATGGATTACACCTCAATATCAAGAAAACAAAGATCTTTGGGACCAATGGACCAATACGCAGCATCATGATGACGGAGAAATAATTGAAACAGTTAATGACTTCATCTTTCTCGGATCCATATTCAACACCCTCAGCATCAGCAGTCAGGAGATGAGGAGATGTATTACTTTGGGCAAGTCAGCTG
This sequence comes from Elephantulus edwardii, assembly GCF_000299155.1. Classification (NCBI taxonomy): domain Eukaryota; kingdom Metazoa; phylum Chordata; class Mammalia; order Macroscelidea; family Macroscelididae; genus Elephantulus; species Elephantulus edwardii. Next base: position 6,299,619 of record NW_006399752.1, read on the forward strand.
GCAGCAACCTCTCCAAAAAACTGAAGATCATTGGTCAGTTTGAAGGTCAAGACACACTTGATTCAGGCCATGGTCTTTTCAATTACTTATGTGTCTGGACAATGACGAGGAATGACAGAAGAATTGATACCTTTGGGTTGTGGTGTTGGAGAAGAGTTCTGAATATCCAACGGACAGCCAAAAGAATGAGCATATATATCTTGGGGAGGTAAGGATGATGAAGCTTTGTCTCTCACATGTTAGACATGAAAGCAATATCATACTTGGAAAAGTGGAGAGTCAGAGAAAGAAAGGAAGACACCTCCCTCTTTAAGGGATGGATTGGCACAATCCTTCAGCAATGTGTGTAAGCATATCAGAGATGATGAGGATGGCACAGGATAGAACAGAATCCAGGTCTATTGTTAATAGGGTCACTATGAGTGGTACTCAGATCAGTGGCACCTAACAACAACATCTGTGTCAGAAGAGCAATTCCTTTTCATTAAATCTATTAGAGGTTAAAATAAAAATCTTTTCTTTGTTGTGTTAAAAATGAAAAGTGCCTATTTTGGCACCTCAAAGAATTGGCACCTCAATTCAAAGAAGCTTGTTCCAAAGAGTAGACTTAACCTTCAAGATAATTGTTTGAATGTTGCCTCAGACTGGACCTAAAGAGATTTAAAGTACAATGCCTTGGGGAAGCATTGCTTTGGTAAAGGTGTTACATGGCATTGTGAATGTGCATATTTTTGTTACATCTTAAGTTTCTCTTGTTTGGTTTGTTGATGCTGGAAATGACATCATCCAAAGACTTAGGGGATCATTAATTTCTGGGAGTGCTTTCCATTTTAAATGTGTTCTGGTTAAAAACATGTTAAATCCAACCACCATTTTAGTCCTAAATCCTCAAGAAACAATTTACTATTGTGATGCCCAAACCTCAAGGCCCAGCATGCACTTTCTCTCAGCTATAATTTTGAATGTAGAAAACTTTGAATTTTCTGGAGACAATCATTGCTCTCTGAAATTCCTAACACAAGAGTTCAGCTTGTTTGTTTGGGTTTCATCTTTTTCCTCGTTGCCTGAGTTTCCTTTCTTTCTATTTTGGAGTGGAGAAGAATGAAAAGAAGGAATGTATCTGAAGTTCTGTTTGAACTTTTTAAAGTTCCTGGGAATTCTGTCCTTCTGAAATACAAAAGCTAAGTAATTTGACAGTTACTTAAGAAAGAATTGCTACAAAACTCAGGACATATTAAGTGATATTTAATCATGGCTAGAATTTCCCCAACCTGATTAAAATTTCACAAAAGGAAGCAAAATTGTTCACACACACACATTCAAATTAGAAGGAAACTGTCCTCTTAAATTATAATTTTTAAATGACAGTATTTCTAGGTCTTTAAAATTACCTCAGTATTTCTTAATATTTTTAAATTTTATATTTAATTCATGTATACTGTGTTTCACTCATACACATTATTTTTGACACCTTCCTTCATTCACATTGTTTCATATGATCATTCCCATATGTGGCATTTTATAAAACCAATCACCATTGATCTATACCCACTATCATCCCATCTTTTCTTGTCTCAACTGGATCTTTCCTAATTCTGTCATTCCCTTCCCTCCACCCACCAGACTCTGACACCCCCTGATTTCCCCGCCTTCCCACCCTCTACCCTTTCTCCTTCCCCCTTTGGATGTTTATACACATTTTACTAGTTATCCTGTTTTTATCTCAAAATTTTGAAACAACAGCTCTCCCACTGTTGTGTTGCTTATTGTTGAGTTTGAACCAGCTCCACAGCTGACCCTCCGGCTGGTTCTCAGAGGCAGTTAATTGCTCTGGAGGAGACTGCCACGCTTTCTCCCACAGAGCAGCTGGTGGCCTTGAACCGCTTATGTTCGTAATTGGAGAGCAGCCATCAGAGCTGACTTACACACAGCAAGATAAACACATAGGTAACAAGGTCAAACATGGCAACACTGTTAACCATGCTGTCTTCAAGATAAAATACATAGAATACTATGCTGTATTCAAGATGTTGTTGTTGTTGTTATGTGCCGTCGAGTCGCCTGTGACTCATAGCGACCCTATGTACAACAGCCCTAAACTCCGCTCTGTCCTGTGCCAATAGCACTGTCTCTGACACTCCCATCCCAATTATCCCAGTCACTGAATCAATCCACCTCATAGAGGACCTTCCTCTCCCGCGCCGTCCCTCCACCCTCCCAAGCATGATGTCCCTCTCTAAGGATCGGTCTCTCCTCACAACATGTCCAAAGTATGTTAGACGGAGCCTCAGAATCCTTGCCTCCAAGGAGCCACCCGGTTTAACCCTCTCCAGGACAAATCTATTTGTTTTCCTAGCAGTCCATGGTATTCTCAATACTCTTATCCAGCACCACAGCTCAAAGGCATCAATTCTCCTTCTATCCTCCCTGGTCATTGTCCAACTCTCTGATGCATAACAAGTGATTGCAAAAACCATGACCTGTATCAGATGCACCTTAGTCTCCAAAGAGATACCATTGCTCTTCAGCACTTTGGAGAGGTCCCTAACAGCAGCCTTTCCCATGGCAATGCGCCTTTTAATTTCCTGGCTGCTGGTGCCAAGACTGTTGACTATGGAGCCAAGCAAAGTAAAGCTGTGTACAATCTCAATGCTTTCCCAGGAGAGGAAAACCTTTATCTGGCCAATCCTATATTGAGTCCTATTAAGTGCAAGTTAGTTCACCAAAAAACACAAGCACTTTAATTTTTTGCCAATCTTATACTTTACAAAATTCTTAAATCAGCTTAGATTCCGTTATTAAGAACTAGATATTTCCTAGCCAGATGCAAATATTAGTTGTTTCATGAGTTCTGATGAAAGCAGTGTCTGGATTTCAGAGATTGTTGCCTAGGAAGACTTGATGACTAAGTGATTGCACGGTAATAATTATAGCAGGCTACATTTATGGAGTACAACCATATGTTTGAGTTAAATTATTCTGGAAAATTCAATTAATAATTGCTAATCCTCTGCATTGTTGTTGCTGTTGTTAGATACCATCAAGTTGAATAAGACTCAAAGCTACCCTATGAACAACAGCTCTGAACCCTGTCCTCTCATGTGCCCTCACCTTCGTCTCTGACATCCTCGAGCCCACTGCTGTAGTCACTCCGCTTTACATCGTGATATAATGAGCCCAGTGAACACTGGTAGGCTACATCTGAGGCAGACAGGGACTCCGATCAACAGAAGAGTCAGACAATGCCCAAGACTTTTCTAGCCATCCTGGGCAGTGGCTCTGCCAGACACACATGAAAAAGTTTAGAGACCTCATTTCTTCACTGGTCTTTGCTGTGACCAACCTTTTATTTGTCTGATAAATCATCTGAAGGTGGTTGCCATGACGACATAGTTTAGATTCCAAAGAGGTGCTGGCAATGCCAGTTGAGCACTGGCATAATATGAGAAGTTGAGGTCATTATACATGGTGTCTTCTACTGAGGAAGAGGAAGACACTCTGGTCCCAAAGTAGCGGACTGGTAAGATCTTTTGAGTTATTTTACAGAAAAACCTGTTTATTTTACCAAACTGGCAATAATTATTAACAAACACTACATTATATTAAGTGAGCTCAGCTGGCCTAATGGTAAGGAACTGAGCTGCCAACCCCAAACTGTCCCTGAAAATAGTCTCTGAAAGCCCCCACTGGAGTGGTAGCTAAGAGTCTGTTCCTGCTTTTCAACAATGACTTTTAAGCTTATTTGTGAACAGAGTGCATTATCACATTTAATACTTAAAGTGATTTAATGCACTAGGTGATATAATTGGCATTTTGGAGTTCAGAAAACCACAGAATATTTTGTTCTGATTTTCACTCCAAATCAAACCAAACTTACTGCTATAGTCTTTCCCAACACGTAGAGATCTTTCATCAGGTTTCCTAGGTGGTAAATTATAATGAGAGGAAACGATCTTTCTTCCTTGGAGTTGCTGATGGATTCCAATTGTTGGAAAAACAATCTTTTGGTTGTCAGGGAAACTTGCTAAGAACTACAAGACCATAATTTTTTTTTCCCTTTCCACTATTTTTCAGTACCGTATGTTGTTGTTCTGTGCTGCCAAATCAGAAATAACTTATTACTCACCCTTCAGTAGGTTTTTGGAGCCTGTAAATTTCATGGGAGGAGACTCATGGATTAGGACAACGTGTTTTTTGGTTGATAGTGTGAATACTTACCCACTAGGACACCAGAGCTCCTTGAGAAGTGAAAACTCATGAACAACCTGCATTAAGCAGATGGCATAACCTTGCTTGCTGAAAGCAAAGAGGGCTTGAAGTGCTCCCTGTAAAAGAAGATCAAAGACTATAACCTTCAATATGGATTGCATCTCAATGACAAGAAAACAAAAATTCTCACCACTAAACTTTTAGACAACATCAGAGGTGACAGAAAGAGAATACATTAAAACTGTCAATGACTTCATCTTTCTTGGATCCACAATCAACACCCTTGCTACAAGCAGACAGGACATCAGGAGATGCAATGCACTGGGAAAGTCTTCAGTCAGGGATCTCTTTAAAGTATTGAGGAAAAATGATATGAATTTGAGGACTAAGGTGTGTCTGATTCATGCCATGGTCTTTTCAGCCATGTGCTATGCATCTGAGAGCTGGACAGTGAATAAGAATGACAGAAGAAGAATTGAAACCTCTGAGATGTGGTGTTGGGGGACAGGATTGATTACTGCATGGACTGCTCAAAGAACAAACATTATTTCTTGGGGAAGTGTAGTTGGAGTGGACTTTGGAGGCAAAATTATCAAAGATTTGTCTTACACTTTGGATAAGTAGCTATGAAAAGCTATTCTTTGGAGATGGGAAAGTATCAGTAAAAAAGGAAGACCCTCAACCAGATGGATTGACACAGTGATTGAAGCAATGTGCTGGAGTCTATCACAGATTGAGAGGATGGGACAAGATAGGATGAGGTTCAGACCTGTTGTTCATACAGTCATTAAGAATCACACTCAACTTGATGACACCTAGCAACAACAACAACAACTAAAAATAAGGAAGCCAAGAATATAGCTGAGTCAAACATAGTTAAAATGTTCTAAAGATATAAAAGGATAAAGTAGGGTCAAAGATACCTCCAAAACTGTAAAGCCTGTAGTAGAAGATTATTAAGATACCATGGAATTGAGTCTATAAAAAAGACATACAGCAAATGACTAATTTATCAAGAAGAGTGACTATCTGTGTTTCATTGACTATGCAAAGACATTTGACTGTGTGGATCACAACAAACTGTGGCTAACTCTGAAAAGAATGAGAATCCCAGAACACTTGATCATAAAAACTTATACATGGACCAGGAGGCAGTCGTCAGAACTGAGCAAGGAAACACTGCATGGTTCAAAATTGAGAAGGGTGTATGCTATGGATGTGCCCTATATCCATACCTTTTCGATTTATATGCATAACAGATTATCAGGGAGGCTGGGCTTTAAGAGGAGATATGTGGCATCAGGTTTGGAGGAAGACTCATCAACAATCTGAATTATGCAGATGACACAATCCTGCTCGCTGAAGCTGAGGAGGACTTGAAGTGCTTGTTGCAGAAAGTCAAAGCCTGCTGCCTTAAATATGGATTGAGACTCAACATCAAGAAAACAGAGATTCTCACCATTGGGTAAATTAGCAGCACCATGATAGATGTCAGCTTGTGATTGTTCACAGCTTTACTTTCCTTGGTACCAGCCTTGGTCCAACCCTGTTGGTACCAGCAGTCAGGAAACTAAAAGATTAATTGCCTTGGGAAAGTCTGCTTTCAGAGACTTCTCCTAAGTACTGAATAGCAATGATGTCAGTCTTGAGACAAGCTACGCCTGATCCAGCCCATAGTCTTTGCAATTACATACTATGCATCAGAAAGCTGGACAATGACTGAGCATGATGGAGAATGCCTTTGAGCTGTGGTGTTGGAGAAGAGTACTGAATATACCATGGACTGCTAATGGAACAAACAAACAAACAGGTTGTCCTAGAGAGAGTGAGACCAGGCTGCTCCTTGGAGTTAAGGATTCTCAAGCTTTGTCTGACATACTTTGGGCATGTTGCAAGGACGGATCAGTCTTTGGAGAGGCATGCTTGGGAGGGTAGAGGGACAGCACAAGAGAGGAAGACCCTTGATGAGATGGATTGATTCCGTGATTGGGGTAATGGGGGTAAGTGTGTCAGAGACAGTAAGATTGCACAGGATAGAGCAGGGTTTAGGGCTACTGTGCATACGGTCTCTATGAGTTACAGGCGATTTGATGGCACATAACAACAACAACAAAAGCAATAATTCATTTAGAATGAAGACATTGATGCAATTTATTTTAAACCTGTGAGATAAATAAATCTCAACTAACATGAAATTTTTGCTCTTTTACCTTCCTAAATACTCTTTTAACAATATTAAGAATCAAATTACAGACCACCTATAGCTTAAATTCCTTGCACAGTATGTAATATTTTTCTGTAAATATTAGAAGATACAATTAAGAATAACTTAGAAAATAAGAAACATTTCTCATATAACAAAGGTAATGAAACTAGGATGATTCCAATATTGTATAATTTAGTAGTTCAGCAATTACCAATATGAACTCAAGTTCTTAAATTTTTAACCTTTGATATACTCTGTGATTTAGTTATTGTCTTCATTGTCAGAATATGGTTACAGCAGCTCTAGGCTTTATGTTCTCAAATAATAAAATCCTTGTTTCACTTTTTTATTTTTATTATTAGTTTTCATGAAAATTTACAGAGACTTTGGATTTCCATTCATTCATTGTTGCACTTATCTCCCTGCCCTCCCCTCCCCACCAATTCACTATTCTCTTTCAAAAGTAAAAGAAAAATTCTTTCATTGTTATGCAATCCCTCCCCACCCCACCCCCAAGTCCACTCCAACTATGCAGCCTTCATTCTGGACTCCTGTCATGACAATAACACCTAATCATATATCCCTTTTAAACAGTTCTCTCTTTCATCTGTTTCAATGCAGTATACATAATTTATCCCATCTTTCTCAGTCCCCCCCACCCCTATGTCAGTCCTGTTTTACAACAGTTTCACTTTTAAGAATAAGATAAGCATGTTCCTTAAATCTCCTTTTTGAGTATCATACTCTGAAGACAAAATGCACAATGACCATAACAGAGTTATTAAGAATCACAATTTTAAAACCTAAACCCTGAGTACAAAAGCTAATTTCATCATTTAGAATATGCGTTACCTCAGGCATATATAAATTCTTCTAAATGTATGCAAATTATCTGTGCCTGGATGTTCTTATGTGTCAAATTCAGATAGAAATGTTTTACCTGTGTCTCTCAATTATTTAGAGGAAAGAGTAAGTTAATATACATTGACTTCTTAGAATGTAGTAAATTCTCTATGTGTCTTAGCTTGTACTATTTTAACATAATTCTTACTGTTTACAAACTTTCCAAAGCTTAAATGCCCCTGGAAACAGGTTACCACAACACCTTCCCTCAGGGAAACTTAGGAAATTCTATCACAGATCCTTTTCTTAAAAGATGAGTGTTTATTCTCATTGTAGTATATTTAAAAGGAACATGAGCAGGGAGAAAGTAAAATTATTTGAGTATCTCTATGGCCTTGTGGCAAGAACCTGTTCTGCAATCCCAAGTCACGTGGTGTGAGGCCACCAGCTGCTCCATGGGAGAAGGATGGACAATCTCCTCCTGTGTGATTAACTGCCTCTGAAAACCTTCTGGATGATCAGCTATGGGTCAGTTCTGACTCCACGGTACACAACACAACACAACACACTATTACAACAGAAGGAATCAGTACAAGTTATAATGGTATTGGTATGATTGCATGAATGTCTGAAAGAGGAAATAATAATCTACCCACAAACTGCTAGACTGCAACAGATGGGTATACAGAGAAACACTCAAAGGACGCAGAAGGGCTTGTTCTTGACTTTTAATCTAACTCTTCTTCATTTGAACCCACCTCAATAGTTCTGTGGAAGAGAGGTCTGGTTGTCTGTTTTCATGAAGATTATCGGAAGATTACCTGTATGGAACAGTACTGTTCTGTAACACATGGGTTGAGATGAGAAAGATTAAGATATAAATAGAGATGATTTTTAAAGAAATTGTTCATCTCACAATAATCAGACTCTGGCTTCTAAGGCAACAACATTGATGTTATCAAAATAGGCATCTGATTATTTTAGAGCCAGACAATAGTCATATCTGTAGTACGTGTGTGTGTATGTGTGTGTGTGTGTCTGTGTCTGTGTGTGTGCGCGCGTGTGCTTGCATTTAAGCATAAGGATAATTAAGCTGATGTCTATTTCATTGGATTTTATTGTTAAGATCCTCAGTTAACACTTAAAGAATGAAGAAATAGTCTCAATCCATTCTAAGCATAAAAATCCCATTGGCAGTGTTCTCATTAAAAATAAAATATACTAGTGCTAAAAATGCCTTTAATGGTGCTAGTACAATCCAGTTCTTTATATATAGTTCCTTAAAATCAGTTGTGATGTTCATTTTCTATTTTATCTCTTTTCTCTAGCTTTAGTCAGAATATTCAGAGTAGCATTTTATGCTCTTGGAGGGTTATAATAAATAGGGAACAAAATGTAAAGATGCACTTTAAGTGGATCATAGAGATAGACTTCTCTAAGAACAGGAAGCAGGTCATAATATAGGTGCTGTAGATGAATTTAAAGCTCTATGAATTCTCTGGAGTAGAACATAAAATTTGAACATTGTCTTAGGAACTCTTTCATTCATATGACTTTTCCTTCTCCGTAGGATATTTCTCATCAGCATAAAATATGCTTTTATTCTTCCCATTTAAAAAAAAATGCTAACAACAACAGAAAACCTTATGATCCTACTACTGCATCAACTATAGCTCCAACTCTGCCATTCACATTATTGCTGCTGTTACTGTTATTGTTATGTGCCATCAAGTTGCCTGCTAGTTATAGAGACTCGATGTACAACAGCTCTGAACCCTACTCTATCGTGAGCCATTTTTATTGTCTCTGGCACACCTACTCCCATTACCCTGGTCACTGAGTCAATTAATCTCATCCAGGATCTTCCTCTCTTGTGCTGTCCCTCCACCCTCCCAAGCATGATGTCCCTCTCCAACGACTGGTCTCTCTTGGTCACATGCCCAATATCAGACAGAGCTTCCAAACACTTGCCTCCAAGGAGCAGCCTTGTTTCACCCTCTCCAGGTTGGACTTGTTTGTTTTCCTAGCAGTCCATGTTATATTCAATGCTGTTCTCTAGCAACACAACTCAAAAGCCTATTTTCTTCTTCTGTCATCCTTAGTCATTATTCTGCTCTTTGATACACAGCAACTAATTGCAAAGACCACGGTCTGGATCAAGAACACCTTGGTGTCTAGACAGACATCATTGCTCTTTAGTATTCTAGAGAGATCCGTAACAGCAGATTTTCCTAATGTAATTCATCTTTTTATTTCGTGTTGGTACCAAGAGCATTGACTGTGGAGTCAAGCAGGCTGAAGTTGTTAACAATTTCATTCTCTTCACCCTTTATCATGTCAATTGGTCCAGTGGTGAGAATATTTTGTTTTGTTTTGTCTTTTGATGTTGAGCTCCAGTCCACGTTAAAGGCAGTAGTCCTTGACTTTCTGCAGCAAATGCTTCCCATCTTCCTCAGTTTTGGCAAGCAAAGTTGTGTCATCTATGTAATGCAGGTTGTTGATGAGCCTTCCATTATCCTGTTACCCTATTCTCCCTCATAGAGCTGAGCCTCCCGGATGATCTGTTCCACATATAGATTGAAAAGGGATAGAGATACGGTGCACTCCTGGTGGACACCTTTCCTGATTTTCAACTCTGCAGTGTTTCCTTCCTCTGGTCTTATAACTGCCTTTTCGTCCAAGTATAAGTTTCACATAAGCACAATAACATGTTCTGGGAATTCCATTCTTCTCAAAGTCAGCCACAGTTTTTGTGATCCACACAGTCAAATGCATTTACATAGTCAGTGAAACACAGATGGACATTCTTCTGGTATTCTCTGCTTTCAAATAAGATCCATCTAACCTTGGCTATAATGTCCCTAGTGCCACAGCCTCTTCTAAAACCAGCTTTAACTTAGGACGTTCTCTCTTGATAATCTGTTTCAGTCATTTTTGGATAATTTTCAGCATTGAAAAATCACATGCTTACATGTGATATTAGTGATATTGCTTGATACTTTCCATACTCTGTCAGGCCACCTTTAAAAAAATGCAAATAAATATGGCTCTCTTCCAGTGAGTTAGCCAGGTGGTTGTCCTCCAAATTTCCTGGCACAGCCTGGTGAGTACATCCAGGGCAGCATCTGTTTGTTGAAATATGTCAATTGGTATTCCATCAATGTCTGAGGCCTTGTTTATTTTTCCAATTCTAAAGAACAGATTGACCTTTGTCTTTTATCACAATATGCTCTTGATCATATGTTGTTTCTTTAAATTCTTCTGTGTCAGCCAATTCCTTTTACTGTAGTGACTCAGTGTACTTTTCCCATCTTCATTTGATGCTTCCTGGGTCATTTGTCTTCCTGCCCACAGCATCCTTAAGTATTGCAACTTGAGGCTTGTTCTTCAGTTCGTCCAGCTGAAGAAAGCTGAGCAAGCTTGCCCCTTTTGATTTTCTAACTCTAGCTCTTTCACATCCTATTGCCTCTAAATTCTTTCTTTCCAGGCCATTCTATCTTGAATGTTCTCTAGTAAAACTACGCTTTAAGGTCACTGATGACCTTGACATCATTACATCCCAATGTCAATTCTCAATCTTTATCTTGATTGACTAATTGGCAGCATTTGCAATTGACCACCATATCTTCCTTGAGGGTTTCTTCACTTGATATGTTGCACAGTGCAATTGCTTGGTTTCCCATCATTCCTTCAGGCTTCTCCTTAGTTTCCTTTGCTAGTTCTTCCCCAGCAAATCAACTCATCTGTCTTCTAAACAATGGAGGGTTCCTGTGTTCACTGCCTTGGTGGTCCCATCCTGTGTCATTACTTCGAATATATCCTATAGTCTGTTAAATTTTCAGGTTATTATTTTCATGTAGCAGTTGTTATTATGTGCCACTAAGTCACCTGCACCCATAGTGACCCTACGTATAGCAGCTCTGAACCCTGCCCTGTCCTGGTCCATTCTCACTAATTCCAACACATTAACCCCCATTGCCCCAGTCACTGTATCAATCCATTTCATCCAGGGTCTTCTCCTCCTGCACTGCCCCTCCACTCTTCCAAGCATGATGTCCTTCTCCAAAGACTGGTCTCTCCTGGCCATGTGCCCAATGTATAGGAGATGGATCTTCAAAATCCTAGCCTCCAAGGAGAAAGTTGGTTTAACCCTCTCCAAGACATACTTGTTTTCTTGCACTCCATGATATGTCCGAGACTCTTCTCCAGCACCAAAATTTGATGGCATTGATTCTTTTTCTGTCATCTTTAACCATTGTCCAACTCTTTGATGCAGCAGTTAGCCTCTGTGAAATCTGTTGGAACCATATGACTTTGTACATATCTGGTTATAAGTAGAGGACACCACTCAATTAGTAGGCCTGAAACCAAGCTAATTGTCTATTGTTCTATTCTAGTTCTTGTTATTTGGGGGTCTGGGATTTTTTTCCCTTACTTCTACCTTTTTTTCAAGTTTTCCCCAACTCAATAAAAGGTATTTTCATTCTTTCAGCTTCTCAAAATGAATATTGAGACATTTTCCTTGGAGTCATCTCTTTCCTCTCACACCCCAAAACAAATTTTAAACATATATTATGGATTCTATATTTAATATCTACTCAGAGTGTAATCTTTTAGCCCTTTGTATTTCATGCATAAACTTGTCATTTATGCTTTTTAAAAGTTATTTGCAATGGATAAATCATTGATTGTATAAAATGTTATCATATATTCTTAGGCCTCATTTCTACCACCAAGGGTATATTTTCCAAGTATCAGTCTTTTTAATTTAATACTGACTTTTGTATGCCAGTCATCAATTACTATTAATGCATCTTCTTTGAATGTTTGAGCATTTTCAGACTGCAGAAGTTGGTAGAAATTCTGAATTTCATCATCTTTGGGTCAGTAAAAGAAAGGAATATCCTCAATGAGAGGTATTGGCACAGTGATTACAACAATGGACTTCAGCACAGTGAAAATACTGAGGATGGCACAGGATGAAACAATGTGAATTTGCTCATAGAGTTGCTGTGAGTGGTAGTCAATAGTTCCCGGTAACAATCACATGTTCAAAACCCATCTGCATCTCTTTACCACTGTTACTATCTTTGAAGAAATCATCGTAGTCGTTTTCCTGGATTATTTCAGTAGTCTCTTTACTGGTCTCTTTATTTCCAGTTTGACATCTTGGACACAGCAAAATAAATTACATAAATAAAGTCACTTATTTCTCTACTTAAAAGCTGCCATTTCAATCAGAGTAAGAGCCCACTTTTGAAGTACTTAACTTTTAGATAACATAATATGTTAGTATAACTCCTATATCTTTAAAATAGCAAAAGAGCAAGAATATATATAAGGCTAAAATAGTTTTAAAAATTAAGACTAATAAAACTCTAAAAGCTATCTTTTCATTGGTGAAAGATCAGGTGCAGTATATACTATATATATTCAGTCATGTCCTCAGGAATGCCCTTGACAATACAGAGAGAGCATTTTTTTATTAATTTAAAATGAGTGTAACAGTGCTATGGAACTCCAGAAGGCCTTTATTTGCTTGTATTTTTTATTATTTGGTTTGTCATTTCTCAAACTTCCTGTATCTTCTTGCAGAGCATTTACTGATTTAAGTTTTACTAACTCCATCCAAAGACACTACTAGAAAGACAATTTGTGTTTATTTTAGTTACTTAAATGTCTAAAAGTAAATCCATTTTAATCTAGCTTGTATGTGACTACTACCTTGACAATTTCAGATTTCCTCATTCTTGTAATTGTAATAAATGGGCCTAATTCTAGTCACAACTACTTCAGCCAACATTGAGTTGGCCTGAAATTTTCAGTACCTTTTTCTCTACAATACAATATGGACTAATAATTATTTTTTCTCATTTTGGAACATCTATAATTTAAGGTGTTTATTTAAATTTGGTTAACATAAATATATACTAATTTATTCCTCATATTGTAAAATTTTCAAGGGTCATTGTTTTCTGGGTAATGCTATGGTGCTTTGTACCAGAGATAATTAGGTCTATTTATTTATATTAGACTCTACAAAAACAGCATGAATAAATGACTTTTGCTATTAATTTGAAAAGGTAGTCATTAGATACTTATGTTCTCCAATTGGCATGCGCATTTTGTCACAAAGACCAAAACCCTAAAACAAATTAAGAGGAACAACTTTTCTTAGGGGGTGATTGTAAAATATTGCTTCTGTTTTATATTACTTTCAGCAAGCTCCCTTGCCAAGATTGGTTCAGATCCTCTCAAACTTGTTCATGATGCTGTAGAAGAAACTACTGACTGGGTTTATGGCTTCTTTTCTTTGTTGTCTGACATCATATCATCTGACGGTGATGAAGAAGATGAGGTCGATGATGAAGATGAGGATGCTGATAAAGGTACAATGAATTTAGAGACGTTTCTAACTCCTAGAACCCATATGAAATAACTTATTACCTATAGTTAGTTATCTTCAAACATAAACGAGTACTTGGATCAGAGCAAAACAAAACAAATACACTTCTATTTACATCATACCTACAAGCTACCAATTGAGTAAATTGGTATCTAGCTTTCAACTTTTAGCTCATCTGCCATTATGGAAAAGGCATCAAAATAAGTGCAACCTTTAGAGAATCTTATTACAGAAAGTGTCTTGTTATGCCCAATTATTGAGTCCTAATAGAAACATATTTATTTGTGTCTTTTTTAAAAAATGCCATTATTTCTCAAGTTGTACATGTAAATGTTTCATTTACATCAGTCGTATTTATGTCGAGTAGCAAAAAGTAAAACCGCTAACATTCCAAACAAAAGTAAATTTATCAAACCATAACAAAATACCTCTGTGCTATCTCATCTATATTATGAATAAAAAAGAAATAGCAAAACCAAACCACATATAAACAGCTAAAGAGTAGATTAAAAGTAATAGAAAGACAATAATAAATAGCTGTATTTCTGTAGTTTAGATGACTTCTTTTAGGGTCAACCTTCGGGACCACTGGTGGTGTAGTCTTTAGAGAATCACCCCATGAACCCAAGGGTGACACCTCTCTGATGTTTGGAATCCACCAGGACCCTTTTGGAAGAAAGATGAATCATTTCATCCTGTCAACATTGCATCCTTTAAAAACTGGCTGAGGGTCACATGTGAATTGGTTCTGATTCAATGACAGTGAATTTGAGTTTTTAAGATCTTTGTTTATGAGAAATCATGTGCTCTGTCCTGATACCAGAAAAGCTTTTTATATATCTTTCTACAACTTTATTTGAATTTCTCTTTGCTTGGCCCCAGTTGAGAGGTCATAATGAACAATGGAGACTGGAAATGAACATGATGTATGTACTATAATGCATAATTTGGATCATTGCCATACTTTTGTTGAGCTCATAAAAGTGAAGCTATTTTAAATGAATGTTCATAAATAAAGTTTGCATTTAAAGAATGTAATTGGAGAGGAAAGTAGTATAAGTTATAGGCTTGTTGAAACAGAATTTTTTATTAAGGGACAAAAGAAAAGTAATGGCATTTTATTCTAAAGTGGTTTTTTTTTCCTAATTTATTGTTTGTGTCTTGCTTTAGGAGAAATAGAAGAGCCTCCCTTGGAAAAAAAAGGTTGGTTGGTTTCGCCTTTGAACAAAGTTCTTTTTATTTTATGATAATGTTCGGTTTCAGATAACTGAAATAAATTTCAGTGGTGTTCTAAAGTTGAATAATCAGGTCAAGATTTATGGTTAGTACATAAACAAATAGAACCACCCCTTAATTCCTTCAGATGAAGCTCATATCACTAATTTTTTAGTTAGTTTTTAAATTGCTATTTTTTTTACTACTTAGGGAGATCTAGTGGCATAGACTACAGAGGAGATTTGCTGCTGTCCAGTGGCGGCCTTTCTGATGGTTCAAATCCACCAGCAGCTCCTTGAGAGAAAGATGGATAATCTCTTCTCATGTGATTTACAGCCTCTGAAAACATGCTGGAGGGTCAGCTGTGACTTGGTTCTAACCTCACAGCAATGGCTTTGACTTAGTAAGCAGATTCATGAAGTTACCTTGACACATAGGCACGTACTGTGGTGGTGGTGTATACTGTCAAGTTGGAACTGACTCATAGCTGACCCTCCAGCAGATTTTCAGAGGCAGTTAATCTCATTGGAGGAGATTGCCCATGTGTCTCCTACGAAACAGCTGGTGGATGGTAACTACATGTCTTCAGGATTGCAGCACAGCTTCTTGCCAGTAGGCCATTATGACTTACAACTTGCAAATAGTGCATTAAGAAGAGAATTAGGTAGCATTGGAGATGGCCCAGGTGAGGATGAATTATTAAAACGTTATTCTTATTGCCTCCAGATTTACCTTTTACTTTTTAAAATGAATTTTCTTCTTGTTTTATTATCATTATTATTTTGCATTTTTAAGCAATATATATAGGAAAAGGTGACAAAAATACTTTATAGTATAATGATTTTGGGAGAAAAGCTATATACAGGGAGTATATATTACAGGCCACCCCAAAAGAGTGAACTTATCAAAGTAACACCTAGAACTGAGTAGCAGGATTCCTTGTAGTAACTGCAAAGAGCTTTAGTGACTGAGCTAAGTGGCAACAAATCTACAATATAAGAATAAGAACTCCAGGGAAGCAGGAACATTTAAAGAATAGAAATTATAGTCTAGATAACACAATGAGTACAAAAGAGCATCACCTTAAGGTCTATTTTGTCTGAAAGAGAAAAAGCCATCACAAGCCAGGTTTGATAAAATTGTGATGCTTAAATGACCATCACACATATACAGTCAACTCTTGACAGCATTGATTCTGCAGGAGAACTCACCAATCCTAGTTCCCAGAGGCCTCACATATGTCAGGTTAGAATTATCCTCCATCAATTTTTCAGTAACAGCTCACCTGTCACTTTGTTATACTATGGTGACATGCATGTTTCTTTGATGCTCAAAGCTTTGTCACTAGTCTTTTAAATAGCAGCAGTGCATACTCATGGTGAACATGTTTCCTCAGAGCTTTCAGATTAAGACATATAATAAGGAAGGCCTCATAGATCTGTAACATATTTCTAAAAAAAAATTACCAATGAAAATCTTACGAATCTTATAAATCATAGCAGATATTATCTGATATAGTATAAAATGATGAGCCTCTCATCACAAATTTGTAAAGTTGCCTTTTCAAGATAAAGTTGACCTTAATGCCATGGATGGGGTATATGTTTTGGGACCATTGATTACTGATGTTTCATAAATCAAAATGAGAAGAAACAGCCTCAAACATCCAATAATTATCATAATTTGTAAAGCACAAATCATATGCCTAGGATAATTGGAAGTGAAATAAAATGCATAAAGATAGAAATCTTGGGCTTTAATCAGTTAAAACAGATATTTTGAGTTGGTTGATCACATGGTCTACAATGTTAAAATGATGACTTGAAGAAGAATGGTGATATATGTGATTGTAAGCCTCATTTCAACATCTACCTAAACTATAATAGGGAGCTTTGGTGGCCTAGTGGCAAGAAGCTGCCCTGTAATGTCTAAGGTATATGGTTTGAGGCCACCAGCTATTCTGTGGGAGGATGAGCAATTGCCTCCCATGCCGTTACCTGCCTCTGAAAATCTATCAGAAGGTCAGCTATGGGTTGGTTCTGACTCTATGGTACACAACAACAACAACAACAAACTATAATGCTGTCAGTGATAGTATTTGTTATGATTTATCAATGGTCTCTGTACTTTCCTTTCTATACAATGCAGAGCAATATTTTTTATCAAATATTTTTAGATGCGTTTTTTAGTGGTTATGGAGATGCATTTAAGAAATACATTATCCTTCATGTGCTGTTTTATGTGAACATAGTTGTATTTTAAAAGGTAAAATAATTTGTTGATTTATTTTGTAGTACAGACAAAAATACCCAGAAGGTTGTTAGTGCCTGTGTGTCAATGCAACATTCTATAGAGAGGGTAAATTTTAATATCTCAAAGTGTAAGGATGCTTGATAGCAATTGAGAGTCATGCTCATGTATTTATAACTTAAATATTTGAAATAAATTACATTTATCTCTTTTTTCATTAAAATTATCTTTTCTTGAAAAGAAAGCCAAACCTACTCCCTTACCAAGGCTCTCCAGGTTCAGTACTGTGAGTAGTCTATAATACCTCTGGTCATGGTCATCCAGTTTTCCTAATAATCTCATTCTTGTTATGTACCATCAAATTGGAACTAACCCTCAGCTGACGCTCCAGGTTTTCCTTGGCAGTAAATCACACAGGAGGGGATTGCCCATCCTGCTCCTGAGAAGCAGCTGGTGGACTCAAACTGCATGCCTTTGAAACTGCAGCACAGCTTCCTACCTCTAGACTACCAGATGTATGCGCTACGAAAATTTGAGTATATGGTTTATATGTTAGATATTAAATTATGAATCTGGAGCTTAATGCTCTATAAGTTTATCAATAATTGAAGATATTGGTATTCATTTTTCTATTAGTGAAAATTTGCCTCACAATGAAAGCTCGAGGGCTGTTGGAATTTAGAAAGAATTTGGAACTACATAGTTTTTTAGATTTTTGGCATATACATAAAATGTGTACAGGTTTATTATAATGTCTCTGTACTGATCATAAAACAATAGAATAGTAATAATAAATGGGGAAAATGTATAGAAGAAAAGATTTCAAAAGGCAGCTAGAAAAGATGAAGTATTATAATGACATATACAAAGGCCTTGAATTAGAAAACCAAAGGGGGAAAACATGCTTGACATGTTAAGCTGAAAGATCTAAAGAAAAAAATCCAAGCCTTAAGTTGCAATCAATATGAAGGATTCTCAGGACAAAATATTGAGTAACACAGAAAGTGTCAAAAGAAAATGGAGGAAATGCACATAGTACTGTAAAAAAAAAATCAGTTAATGTTCAGTTATTTCAGGAGATGGCATATGATGAAGAACTAGTATTGAAGAACGAAGACATTGATAAGGTCATTGATGAGACACTAAACTGCAAGAATTGGCAGAATATCCATAAAGATGTTTCAACAAACTTGTGCAATGCTGGAAGCACTCATTCTTCTATGCCAAGAAATTTTAAAGACAGCTACTTGGCCAACTGACTAAAAGACATCCATATCTGTGCCTATTAGAAAGATCAGTGATAGTTAAGGGTTTATTGTTCAAAATGGTTTCCTTAGTCAGTTGACTTTAAATTTGCCATGTGGATGAAGAGGAATATGCGACTAGGACGTGTTAGCCTATCCACAATGGGTTTGGCAAAGCTCACCAGTCCACAAGGAGATTGGATATTGCAGAAGAATAGGAAACTTCTAACCAACAGCAAAGAAGAAGCAAAAGAATGTAACACATCCATCAGGACCAGAAATTCTTCTACCAGTCAGGCTAAGGCCTATGACAGCAACAACCATAGCAGCCACAGCGGAGAACCAGAGATCTCACATGAGATGGAGTGGACTTTGGGACTGCTATGTCATTGAACTAGAGCTGAGAGCCTTTCGTCCAGGTGTGTAGGAGGACTGGTTGGGGGCTTAGGAGGCAGTCATAAATGGTAGTACTGAGACCTTTTTAATGTAGGCCTAAAGACCAATGGGTCAAGTCTGAGGCACTTGTAAACACATTTCTGAAGCTGCACTGACTGTATTTTGCTGCTGACCTGAATTAAAGCCTTTTTACTTCCCCAGGAATTGATGGAACACCAATTAACATATTTCAACCAGCAAATACTGCCCTAGCTGTGCTCACCAGGTTGTGCCAAGAAATCTGGAGGATAACTACCTAACTAACTGACTGTAAGAGATCCATATTTATTCTCATTTTTTTAAAAAAAGGTGGCCCTACAGAGTGTGTAAATTATTGAGCAATATCATGAGCAAAATCTTGCTGAAGATTATAAAAAAATGACTGGAACAGTGCATTGACCGAGAACTGCCAGAAATACAAGCTAGGTTTAGAAGAGGTCGTGGCACTAGAAACATTATTGCCAATGTCAAATGGATCTTGGCAGAAAGCAAAGAGTACTAGAAGAATGTGTATGTGTATCTGTGTTTCATTGATTAAACAAACACATTTGGTTGTATGGATCACAACAAATTGTGGTTAACCTTGAGGAGAATGGGAATCCCAGAACACTTGACTATGCTCATGTGAAACCTATACTCAGACCAGGAAGCAGTCCTCAGAACAAACCAAGGAAATGCTGCGTAGTTCAAATTCAGAAGAGGAGTGTGTCAGGGATGTATACTTTTTTCAATCAATATGCAGGACAGATAACTGGGGAGTCTAGGTTTTATGAGGAGAAATGTGGCATCAGGACTGCATTATACAAATGACACAACCTTACTTGCTGAAACTGAGGGGGACCTAAAACGCTTGCTGCAGAAGGTCAAGACTCTAGTCTTCAATATGGATTGAAGCTCAACATGAAGGAAACAAAGATTCCTACCACTGAGCCAAATGGCAGCACCATGATAGATGGAGAGAAGAAAGTGAGGTTGTTCACAATTACAATTTGCTGGGCTTCACAATCAGCACTCTTGGCACCAGCAGTCAGGAAATCAAAAGACAAAAATGCACTGGGAAAATCAGCTGTCAGGGACCTCTCCAAAGGACTGAGAAGCAATAATGTCAGTCTAGAGACTAAGGTGCACCTAATCCAGGCTTTGGTCTTTGCAATTACTTGCCATCAGAGAGCTGGACAATGACTAAGGATGAGAGAAGAAACAATGCCTTTAAGCTGTGATGCTGGAGAAGAGTCTTGAGCATAACACCAACAGCCACAAAAACAAAGAAGTCTGTATTGGAGAGGGTGAAAAAAAGTTTCTCTTTGGAGGCTGGCATTTTGAAGCTCCATCTCATATTTTCAGCACATGTTCAGGAGAGACTGGTCCTTGGAGTAGGATATCATGCTCAGAAGGATAGAGGGACAGCACAAGAGATGAAGACCTTGGATGAGATGGATTGATACAGCAGTTGGGGCAATGAGAGTAGGTATGGAAATGAGGGTAGATGAGACTGTCCCAGGACAGGGGAGGCTTCAGAGATGTTGTACATAGGGTCATCATGAGTTACAGGTGACTTGAAGGCACATAACAACAATGATATATAGTTCTTTGCTGTATGTGATAGATTGTGCCATATTTTTGACAGTTCAGCAGGTAGATTGGTAGTGGGATGAGTACAGTGAAGTTCAGGATATAGGGACTATGTCTGACTTCATGGGATTTGGTTTTGTGATGTTGGTGTAATTGATGTGGCAGTTACCCTTTGTGAAGCTGGAAAAGATCAGATATGGTCATCCTCATGTGGCCCTTGCACTTCATACAGTGATTTAACATAATTTGGAAAATATTGAGTGGTATTATTAATACCACACAAGTTAAATTTTACTCATGATAATTCAAAAGAATTATGGCAATATATAAGTAGGGAACTGCAAAGAAAATCAAGCTGAATTCAGAAGAGATTATAGAAAAAAGAATATGTTGGGGTTTTTTTCTGCTTTGCTTACAATGTTCAGTATACATTGTGTCTCACACTATTCTTCATTCACACTACATTTCAAACTATTATCCCCATACATCATGCTTCATAAAATCAATCACTATCGGACATTGCCCATCATTACCCTATCATTTTGTCCAAATCCTTTGCCTTAAGAAAACATAAAATATATGGTTTCAGAACAAAGCAAGGAAAAACTGCATAGTTCAAAATTAGGAAAGGTTCAATCAGGGATGCATCCTGACTCCATACCTTTTCAATCTTTAAGCAGAGAAGATGATTCAAGAGGCTGTACTTTATGAGGAGAAGTGAGGCATCAGGATTGGAGGAAGACTCATCAACAACTTACATTATGCAGATGATACAACCCATCTCACAGAAACTGAGGAGGACCTGAAACATTTGCTGTAGGAGGTTAAGGACTGTAGTCTTCATTATCAGGATGATTTAGGTACAGCACAAAGACATCAAACATGGTAAAACAAAAGTTTAATGAAAAGAAGATGACCCTCAATTAGATTGACCCAGTAGTTACAACAATGGCTTCAAACAAACATTACAATTATTGAGAGGAAACTGCAGAATCAAACAGTTCTCCTTCTGCTGTATAAACAATGGATCTGAAACTTTCCCTGGCTTATGGGATCCTCACCATCTTTGATATACTTGAGCCCATTGTTACAACCACTGCGTCAATCCATCTTGCTGAGGGGTTTTTCTCTTTACAAGCATGATGCCTTTTTTTCTGAGGACCTGTCTCTTCTAACAACTGGCCCAAGGTACGTGAGGCAAAGCTTCACCATCCTGTCTACAAGGAAAACTCTGCTTGTGTATCTGCCAAGATATGATTGTTTGGGGTTTTTTTTGGGGGCGGCAACCCATGGGATATTCAGTACCCTTGTCCAATATCACATCAAATCATCACTTTTTATTCAGTCATCCTTAATATGAAAGGGAGCTCTGATGTCTTCATACATAAGGAAGCAGTGGTAAAGGCATGAGGTTTGAATCCACAAGCTGCTCAGTAGAAGAAAGATGAACAATCTCCTCCCATGTGACTTACTCCCTCTGAAAAGTCAGCTTTGAATCAATACCAGCTCCACAGGTATATAAGCACAACAAACAACTATTAGGAGATCTGTTGACCTAGCGGTAAAGAACTGCACTGCCATTCCAAAGGCCTGCTGTTCTCTCCACCAGTTGCTCCAGTGGAAAAAGATAGGCAGTCTCGTGTATGTGATTTATTGCCTCTGAAAACTCACTGGAGTCTTAGCTTTAAGTCCCTTCCGATTGATTGCACATAACAACATTAATTTAACAGATCCTCAATAAGATAGACTGAAACAATGGGAACAAGCAGGGATTTTGAGGATGGAATGAAATGAAACAAGGTATTGTTTGATAGTGAGAGTTGACTTGATGGAGGCACCTCACAACAACATTGTGGTTTTGAATAACTAATGTTTCAGAATTACATACGAATTATTTTCAGAGAGATCTTCGTATGAACTTGAACTCATAATGTTTCAGTAAATATCCAAGCACATTAAAATTATTATAGACACAGCCTTGCTTGCTGAAAGTGAGGAAGCCTTGAAGCACTTGTTACAGAACATCTAGTAATGCAATCTTCAGCTTCTCAATGTCAGGAAACAAAAATTCTTATCACTGGACAAATTGGCAACATCATGATGGATGGAGAGGAGATTGGAACTGTCAACCACTTCATCTTGATTGGATCCACAAATAATACTCATGGTACCAGTAGTCAGGAAATCAGGAGATGCATTGCATTGGAAAATTCTGCAGTTAAGGACCTCTACAGATTATTGAGGAGTAATGATGTCAATTTGAGGACTAAGCTGCGTCTGATTCAGGCCATAGTCTTTCCAATAACTTTCTATGCATCTGAGAACTGGACAATGAATAAGCATGCAGAAAAAGAACTGACACCTTTAAGCTGTGGTATTGGAGAAGAGAACTGAACATCCCAAGGATGGGCAAGAGAATAAACAGATATGTCTTGGGGAAGGTACAGTTGGAGTGCTCCTTTTCCTCCTCATATACGTTGGGCGTGTTGCTAGGAGGGGCTATTCTTTGGAGAGAGACATGATGCTGGGAAGCACAGAGGTTTGGCAAAGGAGAGGAAGACCCTTCACCGGAAGGATTGACATGGTGACTGCTGCAGTGGGCTCTTGTGTGTCAGGAAGTGTGAGGATGATGCAGGATAGAAGAGGGTTCAGATCTTTTGTTTATAGGGTCTCTACCCGAATGCCCTGCTCGCTGAAATGGAGGAGGACATCATGCACTTACTGCAGAGGGTCAAGGACTGCAGGCTTCAGTATGGACTGAGGCTCAATGTCAAGAAGACAAAGATTCTCACCACTGGACCAATCGGTAGCATCAGGATGGATGGCAAAGAGATTGAGATTGTTCACAGCTTCAATTTGTTCGGCTCCACGGTCAACACTCTTGGCACCAGCAGCCAGGAAATTTAAAAATCGTATTGTGATGGGAAAGTCTGCTGTTAGGGACCTCTCTAAAGTACTCAAGAGCAACGGTTTCTCTCTGGAGACTAAGGTATGCCTGACACAGGCCATGGTCTTGGCAATCACTTGTTATGCACCAGAGAGTTGGACAGTGACTAGGGAGGATAGAAGGACAATTGACACCTTTGAGCTGTGGTGCTGGAGAAGAGTATTGAATGTACCATGGACTGCCAAGAAAACAAACAGATCCATCCTAGAGAGGGTTAAACCAGGCTACTCCTTGGAGGCAAGGATTCTGGGGCTTCGTCTGACATACTTTGGACATGTTGTAAGGAGAGACAGGTCCTTGGAGAGGGACATCATGCTTGGTAGGGTAGAGGGACAGCCCAGGAGGGGAAGACTCTCTATGAGGTGGACTGATTCAGTGACTGGGGTAATCAGGATGGGTGTGTCAGAGATGGTGCGATTGGCACAGTATAGAGTAGAGTTTAGGGCTGTTGTACATAGGGTGGCTATGAGTCGCAAATGACTCGACGGCACATAACAACAACAACAACAACCCAAATGCACCTAAAAACAACAACAACAACACAGAACATAAACCTCCCTCTCTTGCTTGAGCTACGTGAAATCTACTTAGTGTGATACATTTTAAAAATTAACAATGACAATTTGAATAACACAATAAAACTAATAACATAAAGAGTTAACCCTAATAAAACTCATAAAACTCAAAGGCAACAAAGCCATTTAGAAATAACTTACTTATGAATCTCTTTGGGAAGAAAGTGTTTTTTTGACCCCTGAATCTTTGATAAGTAATGTTATAACTGAAGATATATTTCAGGCATTAAATTAATGTTTACAGATGATATACTAATCTGCAATAATCTTAAGGGAAAAAACACTGTCTTTTAATAAATGTTTCTCCAAAGAACAGTGCCTAGAATGCAGTCACATTTTAAGATAATGAGATAATGGCTATTATGTAGAAATAAAAGCTTTTTAATATGTTTATTTCTATTGGAAATTAAAAAGAAAAATAGGTAATATTTTCTTACTTATAAATGATTCCACAAGAATATCATAAGATTATATTCTACATAAATTTGTATCTAGTGTGTAATAAAGATAACTACTTTACTTTAGATTTGAATTTGCCTTTGCCATTATTTTAAAATTAACTTTCTTGTAAATATTAGCATAAATTGCAACTCTACAGAAATAATTGAACTACTTTTCATAAATGATTGTTTTAATTTATCAAGTCAAGTAAAAGTGTATGGAAATGATAGTTTAAAATACCGTTTGGTAAATACCAGTAATGCTTACTCTGAATTAGTGTAAAAAGAATTTATGTGTTTAAACACTGTTGTTGTTATATACCATTGAGTTGCCGGTTACTCATAACCACATTATGCACAAGAATTCTAAATTGCACCTAATCCTAAACTAGTCTCACTGTCTCCCATACTTACCCTCACTACTCCAGTTACTTGTGTCAAACCATTTTATCTGGAGTCCTCTTCTTGCTGTCTCTCTATTCTTCCAAGCATGATTCTCTTCTCTAGGAACTGGTTCCTTCTGGCCACATGCCCAAAATATGTGAGATGGAGCTTTAAAATCCTTGCCTCCAAGGAGAAACTTGGTTTTACCCTCTTCAGGATAGACCTGTTTGTTCTCTTCATAGTTCCTGGTATATTCAGTACTCTTCTCCAGCATCGCAACTCAAAGACATCCATTCTTCTTCTGTCAACCCTAGTCACTGTCCAGTATAGCAAGTAATTGCAAAGACCATGGCCTTTATCAGGTGCACCTTAGTCTCCAGACTAACATTATTGCTCTTTAGGGCTTTGGAGAGGTCCCTGACAACAGCATTCCCTAGAACAATTTATCTTTTGATTTCTTGACTGTTGGTGCCAAGAGTGCTGATTGTGGAGCCGAGTAAGCGAAATTGTTAACAACCTTAATCTCTTCTCTGCCTATCATAGTGCTACCAATTGGCCCAGGGATGATAATCTTTGTTTTCTTCATGTTGAGCTTTAATCCATATTTATGATTACAGTCCTTGATATTCTGCAGCTAACACTTCAGGTCCTTAGTTTTGGCAAGGAAGTTGTACCATCTGCATAATGCAGGTTGTTGATGAGTCTTCTTCCTATCCTGATGCCACATTTCTCCTCTTCAAGTCCAGCCTCCCTGAATGATCTGTTATTCACATAGATTGAAAAGTGTTGAAAACAAGATGCATCCCTGTTGCACTCCCTTCCTGATTTTGAGCCACGCAGTCATTTCTCGCTCTGTTCTGATGACTTCTTCCTGGTCCAAGTATATATTTTGCATGTGCAAAATCAAGTGTTCTGGGATTCCAATTCTTCTCAATGTTATCCACAATTTGTTGTGAACCACACAGTAAAATGTTTTTGCATAGTCAATAAAAACACACACTGGTTCGTTTTTCTGGTAGTTCTCTGTCAATATACTGTTCTAGTATACTGTTCAACAATACTTTGGATAACTTTGCTCGTGTGTAATATCAGTGATATTGTTAGATATTTTTACACTCTGTTGTGTCACACTGTTTGGAATGGGAACAAATATGAATCACTTCCAATCAGTTGACCAGTAGTCATCCTCCAGATTTCTCAACAGAAATGAGGTTATAGATAGAATGATGGTATTTTGTACAATCAATGTTTTTTCATTTCAAGTAACTTTTATAAGAAACACAAACAGTATTATACATATGGACTACTCCTGATGGTATACATAGCAATCAAATTGACTACATCTGTGCCAATTGCTGGAGAAGCTCAGTATCAGCTGCGAAACTAGGTCAGCTGCTGGGTGTGGAATAGACCTTCAACTACTCATGTGCAAGTTCAAGCTAAAGCTAAAGAAAATCAAATCAAATCCACAAAATCACAATTTGACCTTGAGTCCATCTCAACTGAACTTAAACATCGCCTGAAGGATAGGTTTGAGGCCTTGAAATCTAATGAAAGATGACCAGATGAGCTTTCGGAAAATATAAAAACAAAAACAAAAACAAAAACATATCTTTCATGAAGAAAGCAAAAGGTCATTGCAAAGGCAGAGGAGTAAGAAAAGACAGAGATGGATGCTTGGAGAGACTCTGGTTATTGCACTAGAGCACTGTGAAGCCAAAACATAAAGACTCAGGAAGTGAAGGAGCTACATAGAAGATTTCAAAGGGCAACTGGAAGATAACACAGAGTATTATGAAGAAATGTGTAAAGAACTAGAGTCAGAAAACCAAAAGAGCCGAACTTGCTCAACATTTCTTAAGTTCAAGGAACTAATGGACAAATTCAGGCCTCAAGTCGAAATATTTATGGACACTGTGAGAACAATATTGAATTATCTAGGAAAGATTTAAAAGAAAAAGTGGAAGGAGCACACAGATTGTACCAAAAAGAACTGACTGACTCAGAAGAAGTTCATGAAACAACATATGATCAAGAGGCAATGCTGATGAAGGAACAAGACAAAGCTGCTTTAAAAAAAAAAAAAAAAAAGCTGCTCTGACAGATTGGCAAAAATAAAGCCTCAGAAATTGATGAAACATCAGTTGACTCACCAAGTTGTGTTGTGTGTGTTTAAACACTACACACTGCAATGTCTTGATGTATGTAGTGCTAAAAACTAGAAGGAGAATGATTAGTCACCTGAATAAAACAAAGATCCTTACCACTGTTCCAATTTGACAGCATCATGATAATAGGTGAAGAGATTAAGATTGTTAACAGCTTTAGTTTGCTTGGCTCCACAATCAACTCTCTTGGTACCAGCAGCCAGGAAATCAAGAGAAATGGCATTGGGAAAGTCTGCTGTCAGGGACATCTCCAGAATGCTAAAGAGCAACAGTGTCAGCCTGGAGACTACGGTGCGGCTGATCCAGGCCATTGTCTTTGCAATGACCAGGGATGATAGAAGGAGAATGGATGACTTTGAGCTGTCATGCTGGAAAAGAGTATTGAATATGCTATGGACTGCTAAGAAAACAAACAGGTTTATACTTGAGAGGGTGAAACTTGGCTGCTCCTTGGAGGCAAGCATTCTAAAAGCTCTGTCTGACATACTTTGGGCATGTTGCAAGGAGGGACGACTCCTTAGACAATGACTTCATGCTTGGGAGTGTGGAGGGACAGTGCAAGAGAGGAAGACCCTCAAAGAAATGGATTGATTCAGTGACTGGGGAAATGGGGGTAGGTGAGGTGGAGCAAGGTTCAGAGCTGTTGTACATAAGGTCACTATGAGTCTCAGACCACTTGAGGGCACATAACAACAACAGCAAAAACGACAATAATATTATTAATAAAGTGACATGAAAAAGTGGACAATTTACAAAACATTTTTTTGCCCTACCTTGCACACAGAAGCTGCTAAACAATAAAATTACTTGTAAAAGACTAAAGGGACATTTTATTTAAAATATTTTAAAAAATTTTAAAAATAAGTGTGCTG
>NW_006399752.1:6327522-6343533 GCF_000299155.1 Elephantulus edwardii
ATTAATTCTTAAAAAATTTTACTTTCATCTATCTAAATAACTAATTAACTTTTCATTAATGCCCTTTCCAGTTAAAAGATAATAAAAATAATATTAAACAACTTCATGTGATATATATTGTCAGGGTATGTATTATTTTTTATCCTACTGCCCTAAGCTTACCTGGAACATTTATTTAAATATTTTAAATGTTAGTTCCATTTATTCACTTATAACTATTCTTACTAAAATAAAAACTCAACTGGCTTGTTATTTATGGGTATAGTTTACAGTTCTTATGTGAAATGGGAAAATGCTCCTGTTGAATAATTTCATGTCTGAGAGACTGTTAAGTAGATTCTTAATATAGATGAAAAATTTTAATCTATTATTGTGCGACCTCATGCTATTATATATAAACATAGCTCCAGGGTATTACATATAGTACCTAATGTCTTTATATTTCTATACATGTTTATTTTTAACCTTTTCACACTTAAAAAATATTCTATTACCAAATACACCATGATGAGGTTTCAAGACACCTAAAAATAACATTTGTGGGGCTTTTTTTGTAATGATATTTATATAATAACTATGACTATCAAATACCATTATTGCTAAGGGAACAGATGCAACGTAGGCATGACTGGGTCTGACTTCTATCTGCTTCAAAAAGTGGAACTTTCCCCATTGATAATATCCATAGTAAATAGATAGCTGCTGGTAAGACATGGCACTCCCCATGGTCCTGCAACTGTTTCCATCAATCATATGAGTTTGATATTCTCTGTTGGCTCACAGACTTTACGTGTAATTGTGCTACCAAGAGTGTGGTTTATTAAGTGGGGTTTATTGCAGAATGTGAGAGGCAAAGAATATCTCACAACACAAGTCCAGGTTTAGTCCAGCAGTCCCCAACCAGATTAACAGAAAACTACAAAAATTAGTGAAAGTTCTGGTTCCAGTTCAGCAACACAAATTCAAGAAACCTCTGATTTCCTCAATCATCCACCAAGATTTGCCTCAGAGAAGTTCTAAGTCAGCTTCTTCTTCAATCATTGGCAAGCAAAAGCTTTAGCTGTGGCCAGCACAAATGCAAGAATCTAGGTTATACATTGCCACAGTCTCTCCACAAGCTCTCCACCACTGTTGTTACCTGAGTCTCATTCACACCAAAGTTTGCTCTCTCTTATTCTAGTCCCATAGGTGTTTATGATTTGTAAGACTATATTCGGTCAGTTAAGGTAGCTAGAGACCAGAGTGGGCTAACATATGGCTAGAAAGGCAACTTTTTTTTTTTTTTTTTAGAAAGGCAACTTTTAAGCTAACTACAATTATAGAAAAATGATGTGCTTGGGAAATCCTAGTCCGTAGGTAGATGTACTGCTAACCAAGAAGTCGTGTTTCACTGGAAGTTCAACTACATCACCAGCTCTAGGAAAGAAAGATGAACATTTCCCTCCTGTGCAATTTATAATCTTAGAAAGCTGCTGGAGGGTCGACTATGAGCCAGGTCAGACTTGACGACATTTGAAAAAAAGAGCAAGGTCCACATAAGATATCCAGAACTACGTATATGAATTGAAAGAAGTCAATTGGTAGCCCATCAATTCCTGGGGCCTTATATTTTTTTTTCCAATGCCTTTAATAAAGCTTCTACTTCCTCCTTCATTACCATTGGCTCCTGTTCATATGGCACTTGTTAAAATTTTTCAGTGTCAGTCAGTTCTTTTTTGGTACAGTGACTCTGTGTATTCCCTCCATCTTATTTTATCTGTAGTTATGGACCTCACCAAATTATTAAGGAATAATGTTATCAGTTTGAGGAGGAGGGTGTGTCTGACTCAGGCTG
Source organism: Elephantulus edwardii (assembly GCF_000299155.1). Lineage (NCBI taxonomy): Eukaryota > Metazoa > Chordata > Mammalia > Macroscelidea > Macroscelididae > Elephantulus > Elephantulus edwardii. The sequence continues at coordinate 6,329,357 of NW_006399752.1, forward strand.
TGGTCTTTCTAATCACATGATATGCATCTAAGGGCTGGACAGTGAATAAGGATGACAGAAAAATTGATGGCTTTTAGCTGTGGTGGTGGAGAAGAGTACTGAACATCTGATAAACTGTCAAACTAACAAGCAAATATGTCTTGGAGAAAGTGGGGCCAGAGTGCTATTTGGAGGCAATGATGATAAAGCGTCCTCTTATATTTCTAGGAGGGGCTATTCCTTGATAAAGGGACATGATGCTCAGAAAGGCACAGTGCCAACTAAGGAGAGGAAGACATTTGATAAGGTGACTGCCACAATGGGATCTGGGTGTCAGGAAGTGTAAGGATGGCACAGGATAGGACAGGGTTCAGAACTATTGTTCATAGCGTTGCTATGGGTTGTATTTAACTTGACAGTACCTGACAATGACAATATTCAGAAAAATATAATGTGATACTCTATAGCTAAGGTTGTTGCTAATAAGCAAAATAGCATGTTATCAATGAGTACCAGCCTGAGGATTTGTTGAATAAGTGTTGTTCATGCTGTTAAATCAATTCCTACCCATTCTGCCTGAGCCAATTCATCCTTCTGAAGATCATGATGTTTGTGTAAATTCAATATGAAATAAAGTGGACATTACTTGTTTGATACTGGTGATGAAATGAAAGATTAGTACAGTGATAATAATAATATTTCAAATTAATAAACTCTATTTATCCCAGAACATTTAATTGTGCTAATACAAAACCTATACTTGGACCAAGAGGCAGTAGTCAGAACAGAGCAGGGTAACACTGCATGGTTCAAAATTGGGAAGGGTGTGCGCCAGGGATGCATCCTGTCTCCATACCTTTTCAACATGTATGCAGAGCAGATTATCCGAGAGGCTGGGCTCTATGAGGAGAATTGTGGCATCAGGATTGGTGGAAGATCTATTAACAATCTCCGTTATGCAGATGACACAACCCTGCTTGCTGAAACTGAGGAGGACCTCATGCACTTGCTGCGAAGGGTCAAGGACTGCAGCCTTCAGTATGGACTAAGGCTCCATGTCAAGAAGACAAAGATTCTCTCCACTGGACCAATTAGCACCGTCAGGATGGATGACGAAGAGATTGAGAGTGTTCACAGCTTCAGTTTGCTCGGCTCCACAGTCAACACTCTTGGTACCAGCAGTCAGGAAATCAAAAAGCATATCACGATGGGAAAGTCTGCTGTTAGGGACCTCTCAAAGGTACTCAGGAGCAACAGTGTCTCTCTGGAGACTAAGGTGCACCTGATACAGTCTTTGCAATCGTTGGACAATGACTAGGGAGGACAGAAGGAAAGTGTATGCTTTTGAGCTGTAGTGCTGGAGTAGGGTACTGAATGTACCATGGACTGCCAGGAAAACAAACAGATTCATCTTGGAGAGGATTAAACCAAGCTACTCCTTGGAGGCAAGGATTCTGGGGCTTCGTCTGACATACTTTGGACATGTTGCCAGGAGGGACGGGTCCTTGGAGAGGGACATCATGCTTGGGAGGGTGGAGGGACGGCGCAGGAGGGGAAGACCCTCTATGAGATGGATTAATTTGGTGACTGGGGTAATCGGGATGGGTGTGTCAGAGGCGGTGCGGTTGGCGCAGGATAGAGCAGGGTTTAGGGCTGTTGTGCATAGGGTCGCTATGAGTCGGAAACGACTCGACGGCACATAACAACAACATTTTGTTTTTGTCCATCAATATTTTATTTAATTATCTTAATTTCTCATGGCAATAATGTTTGAAGATCATGATTATATATATATATACACACACACACACACTCACACACAGAGAAGGTGAGAGAAAGAAAATCTGTTAATACTACCATCATTCAAATATATGGACCAAGAGACAAAGAGGAGGAGATACAAGATTTCTTCCAACTTTTGCCATCAGAAATTGATCAAACATGCAATCAAGATTCATTAATACTGATGAGTGACTCGAATACAAATGTTGGGAAAACTGAAGAAGGATCGGTAAACATAAACTTGGTGACAGAAATTAGGTTGGAGATAGAATGATAGAATTTTGTGTAGTCAATGATTTCTTTGTAGCAAATACCTTTTATAAGAAATAGAAACAAGACTCTACACATGAACTTTACCTGATGATCTACACAGATAGCAGATTGATTGCATTTGTGTGAAGAATCAACAAAGAAGCTCAATGTCAGCTGTGAAAAGTCGGCCAAGAGCTGACTATAGAATAGACCACCAGTTACTCACATGCAAGTTTAAAGTGAAGCTAAAGAAAATTTAAAACAAATCCACAAGAACCAATTATTTTTCTTTGAGACAATAACAGCTAAATTTAAAATCTATGTCAAGAAATGGTTTGAGATCTTGGACTTTAATGATCAAAGACAAGATAAGCTGTAGGAGGATATAAAAAAAATATCTCATGCATGAAGAATGCAAAAGATTATGACAAAGACAAAGAAGGAAGAAATGACCGTGAAGGATTCTGAATATTGCAGTAGAACTCCAAAAAGCCAAAGCAAAGAGAAGGGAAAAGGGTGTTAAGGAGCTGAACAAAAGGGAAGCTTGGGAAGACAAAATCTATTAGACTGAAATGTGCAAAGAACTGGAATTGGAAAATCAAAAGCAACATACTCGCTCAGCATTTCTTAGGTTAAAGAAGTTAAAGGACAAATTCAAACTTTGAGTTCAAGTACTTAAAGATGCTATGGTCAGACTATTTAATAATCCAGGAATCGTTAAAAGAAGATAGGAGTAGTACACAGAGTCATTGTACCAAAAAAGAACTGGCTGACACAAAAGAATCTCATGAAATAACATATGATCTAGAGACAATTGTGATGAAGAAGGAATTTTAAGCTACTCTGAAGGAATTGGCAAAAACAAAGCTCAAGGAACTGATGGAATACCAATTGACATGTTTGGAGAGACAGATACTGCATTAGATATGCTTACCAGGTTGTGTAAGAACCACAGATTTACCAGCCACCTGGTCAACTGACTGGAAGATATCAATTTTAATTCCCGTTCCAAAAAAAGATGATCCAAGAGAGTGTGGAAATTATAAAACAATATCACGAACACCTTCTGCAACAAATGCTTCAAGTCTTCCTAACTTTCAACAAGCAATGTTGTGTCATTTCCATAATGCAGGTTATTGATGAGTGTCTCTCCAATTCTGATGCCACATTCATTTTCAGAGTCCAGCTTCTTGAATAATTTGCTCAGCATGAAGATTAAATAGGTATGGAGAGAGAATACAACCCTGACACATTCTCTTTTTAATTTTAAACCATGCAGTGTTCCCCTGCTCTGTTTGCTAAATGACATCCTGGTCCAGGTATAGGTTTCCCATGAGCATGATTAAGTGCTCTGGGACTTCCATTCTTCTCAATGGCAGCCACAACTTGTAATGATCCTCACAGTTAAATGCCTTTGCATGGTCAATAAAGCACAAATAGACATTCTTTGGTATTCTTTCTACTCAGCCTGTATCCATCTGACATCAGAAATTATCTCCATTGTGCTACAGCCTCTTCTAATTCCTGCCTGAACTCCTGGTAGGAATGCAGCTTTTGGTATGGATTGCATCTCAATGTCAGGAAAATAAAGATTCTTACCACTGGAATGATAGGCAACATTATAATGGATGGAGAAGAGATTGAAACTATCAGCAACTTCATCTTGCTTGGATCTGCAGTTAACACCATTAGTATCAGCAGTCAGGAAATAAGGAGATGTATTGTACTAGGAAAATCTGCAGTTATGGACCTCTCCAAATTATTGAGGAGAATGAGGTCAGTTTGAGTACTAGGTTGTGTCTGATTTAGGCTATAGTTTTTCCTATCACTTTCTATGTGTCTGAGAGCTGGACCATGAATAAGGATGAGAGAAAAACTGATGCCTTTGAGCTGTGATGTTGGAGAAGAGCACAGGACATCCCATGGTTGGCCAAAAGAACAAACAAATATAACTTGAAGAGGGTTCAGCCAGAGTGTTCTTTGGAGGCAAGAATGATGAGACTTAGCCTCACATACTTTGGTTAGGTTGCTTGACAGGGCTATTACTTGGAGAAAGACATAATGCTAGGAAGGGTGGAGGGTTGGTAAAGGATTGGAAGACCCTCAACCAGGTGGATTGACATAGTGACTGCTGCAATGGGCTCGTACGTGTCAGGATATGTGAGGATGACACAGGATTGAACAGGGTTCAGATCTTCTGTTCATAGAGTTGCCATGAGTCATACTCAACTTGATGGCCCTTAATGACAACAACAACAATCACTATTATCACATGAAGCAAAATCCTGATGAAGATTATCCAAAAATGACTGGAAAAGTAAATCAACAGATAACTGCCAGAATTGCAAGCTAGGTTTAGAAGAGGCAAATGGAACTAGAGACATGATAGCTAATATTACATGGATCTTGACTGAAAATGGAGAGTACTAGGGGAATGTCTATCTGTGTTTCATTGACTATGTAGAGGACTTTTTTTACTGTGTGGTTCAGAGAAAGTTGTGGCTAACATTGAGTAGAATCAGAATTCCAAAACACCTGATTGTGCTCATACCAAACCTATACTTGTACCAGGAAGCAGTCATCAAAATAGATCAAGGAAACACTGCATGGTTCAAAATCAAGAAAGGAGTGCATCAGCGATACATCCAGTTTCCATTCCTTTTCAATCTATATGAGAATAGTTTATTTGAGAGGCTGGACTCTATGAGGAGGAATGTGGCATCAGGCTTGGAAGAAGATTCATCAGCCACCTACTTTATGCTTGTCGAAACAGGAGAACTGGAAGCATTTGCTGCAGAAGGCCAAGGTCTGCAGTCTTCAATACAGTTTGAAGCTCAACATCAAGAAAATCAAGATTCTTACCACTGGGCAAGTTGACAGCACCATAATAGAGGGAGAAGAGATTGAGTTTATTAACAATTTCAGCTTCTTTAGTTCCTTAGTTCCTAAGTTCCACTTAGTCAACACTTTTGGCATTAGCAGTCAGAAAATCAATAGATTAACTATATTTGGAAAGTCTTCTGTCAAGGACCTCTCCAGCGTGCTAAAATGTAATGGTGTCAGTCAAGAAACTATAATCCAGGCTATACTCTTTGCAGTTACTTGCTGTGCATCTGAGAACTGAACAATTATTAAGGGTGACATAAGAATTAGTGCCTTTGAGTTGTGGTGCTGGAGAAGAGCATTGATCATACCAAAATAGTCTTTTGGATGGCCAAGAGAACAAACAGGACTTTACTGGAGAGAGTTAAACCACATAGCTTTTTGGAGGCAAGGAATCTGCAACCCCATCTAACAAAGTTTGGGTGTGTTGTCAGGAGAAAGCAATCCCCCTTGGAGAAGAACATCATGCTTGGAAGGATAGAGGAGCAGCACAGGAGAGGAAGGCCCTGGGTGAAATGGTTTGGCACACTAACTGGGGTATTGGGGTTAGGTGTGTCAGAACAATGAGATCAGCTCAGGATAGGACAGAGTTCAGAGCTGTTATTCACAGAGTCACTGTCCGTTTTAGTCAACTCGATGGTGTATAATAACAACATTTTTCATATTTTTGTTCAAAACAAGTATCTTAGAGTTCCTCTAGACCATTTTCTTTTTCTTTTTTATTAATTTAAATGAAAGTTTACAAAGACTTAGGGTTTCCAATCATTTACTGTTGCACTTTTCTCCCAGCCCAACCCCTCCCCCAATTCACTCTTCTTTTTGAGAAGAAAAGAAAAACTCATTGTTGTGCAATCTCTCCCCCCAAGTCCACTCCACTATGCAGCCTTCACTCTGGAATTCTATAATGACGAGAATACCCATTCATATATCCCTTTTAAACAGTTCTCTCTCATCTGTTTCAATACAATATACACCATTCCTCCCCTCCTTTCCTGTCTTCCCTCAACCTTGGTGTCAGTTCCACTTTACAACAGTGGCCCTATGCAATATTGACTGTTGGAGAGTGTAAAATGGTGCAACCACTATGGAAGGTTGTATAGGGCTTTCTCAAAAAGTTGCAAATAGAAATGCCATTTGACCCAGCAATTCCACTACTGAGAATTTACCCTAAAGAAACCAGAACTGCCACGATATATGCACACCCATGTTTATTTAGGCTTTGTTCACAATATCAAAGAGTTGGAAACAACCCAAGCATCCATTAACAAGTGAATGGATAGAGAAGCTGTGGTATTTTCACACAATGAAATACTATGCAGCATTTTAAAAAAGGAACTCATGAAATATTATGTGAAATAGATGACCCTGGAGGACATTATGTTGAGTGAAATATCTCAGTAACAAATTGGACCATTTTCAAAAGCAAAATACTTGTATATCACAAAGCAAATTAAATTTTGGTTTCATAGTTCTATATTGATATTTATGTGACAGTGACTTTGGATAAAATAAGCATTCACAGAAATTATAACTTTTTGAACAAAAAGTTTACCTTTTGGGGCGCTCTGGTGGCCTAGTGGCAAAGAGCTGCAACTACAATTCCAGAGGAACACGGTTCGAATCCACCAGATGCTCTGCTGGGAAAGGAGGGACAATCTCCTCCTGTACCAGTCAGATCTGATTTGACGGTACACGCACATAAAAAATAATAAGATAAAATAAAAAAAAGTTTACGTTTTTAAGGTTTCCCCCCAACTTTAAGTATGACATAATTGATACATTTATCCCTTTTTAAAATTATTTTTTCAAACATAGGTCATAAAAACTCTGTATTTAATAATATTACTCGAAGGAATTATGGTCTTCTGGAATATTTTGCAAACAAATTAAATGATCCATTATGATAAAATAAGCCAGGTTAAAATATTTGATGCCAGAAAGAAGATTGGTAGTTCAAACCCCCTAAACCACTTGGAGAAAAAGGGAGAAGTATGCTTCTGTCAACAATATGGGGCAGTTGTTCTCTACCCAGCAGGGTCGCTGTCAGCAGAAATTGACTTCCTGGATGTAAATTTGCGGTTTTAACAAGAAAGTATATTTTATAATGATCTTTAAAATTAAGAAGAAAAAAATATCCAGAGTTGTTGATGCCTTAGCCAATTGAAATTTTAAGGTCAGAGACAGGGAACTGTTGTGGTGTAGTCCTTAGGGAGCTGAGCTAACTGTTGGGATCTGCCCGTGGCTCCCTGGGAGAAAGAGGAGCAGTCTCCGTGTGATTGATTGACAGGCTTGAAAATCCACTGGAGCATCATCTCGGAGTTGATTCCAACTCATGGAAATGAATTGCATTTTCCTCCCCCCTCCCTTTTGTTGGCCTTAAATTTAGCGCCCATTTCAGAATATAAAACCCAAAACCAATATATGTTTAAATTTCCCACCTTCTGAATACTTAACGCTAGAAACAGGAGATAATGAACTGTTCTTAAGAATGAACAAGATCCAAACATGAAGTTTTATATTCTGTGAGACTGTACCTGATGCAAGCCAATGGCAGGGGAAGTGACTCCCTTTATGCTTAGAACAAATCAAATTCTTTTCTCCTTATAGTTGTGTATTTAAGTTTTCCTGAATCTCCTCAGGTTAAAAAGACTTCAGTAAATTCAAATTTAGTTCTTTCACTGTATATTTTTCTAACTTTATTCAAATCCATAATAGCTCTTTGCAAGCAGGATATATGAGAGAAAAGCCTGGAAACTGGAACATAAATATTCATGACTTTAGGGTTCGGCCATTGAAAAAGTTGTAGATGTCATCAGGAGTCAGATAGATGAGAAAGTTTGCATGTCAGGGTTTTGACTACATTCGTCTTCACCAGCAGGCTCAGAGGTTCATACTAGACTGAACATTAAGTGCCTGAAAAAATATAATGAGTTAAAAGAGGAAGCAGAATAGGAAGATGACACCATTTGTTAAAAGAAAGGCTCAGAATATTGACTCAGCCATAGAGTGTAATTTCCCATTTGGGTTTACACAGTAGTAATCTTCATAGAAGCAAGAAGAACAAACTTTCTTATTTTGTAGTTGATGAGTTTGAACTTTCAACCTCTCCCTTACCAGATGAGTACTTAACCACTGAGCCAACAGATCTCTGTTGCTAGTCACTTGTACATTGCTATTCAATAGGAACTGACTTATAGCTGACCCTCCAGGGGGTTTTCAGAGACTGTAAATCACAAAAAAAGAGATTTTCAGACTGTATTACCAGAGGTCTTTCATAGAACTTAGTAATAATTTTAAGTAGTTGTATTTCGCTTGGCACCTCTCCTGAGAATAAAGGAAATCATGAATATAATGGCAAAGGAGTCCACTGAATTGCAGCCCTGGCTTTCATTTATGAGGCAGAAACTAAAGGAAGTCATCACAAGGTCACGATCATTGGGAGGTGTAATCCTTTACTGTAGAAAGCAGCGATATATAAGTGAGGGGAGGACCATGACTGAGATAGGCACAAATACAGATTCAAAAAGTTGACAGGATTGATTCTGGCTGCATGGTGAACTTAGCATGATTTATGACCATGTCACCCTGAAATATATACACGCAGACTCCACTGTTTAATCCAAACTATGTAACAACAGATTATTGTAAGAAGATCATTAAAGATGAAGCAAAAACCTATTACGATGTGGTTGGAACTTTATGGCTGATCTTCCTGCAGATTTTTGGAGGCTGTAAATGACAGCGGAGAATACTGTCTTTCTCCTATCAAATGGCTAATGATTCAAACTGCCAAAGAAACACCACCTTTGAGTTAGCAGCACTACTTAAACTCTCTCATTAAAGATGTTGTTGTTGTTGTTATGTACTGTCGAGTCGCTTGTGACTCATACCGACCCTATGTACAACAGCCCCAAACTCTGCTCTGTCCTATGCCAATCGCACTGTCTCTGACACTCCCATCCTGATTACCCCAGTCACTGAATCAATCCACCTCATAGGGGGCCTTCCCCTCCTGCGCTGTCCCTCCAACGTACCAAGCATGATGTCCCTCTCCAAGGACCTGTCCCTCCTTACAACATGTCAAAAGTATGTTAGACGGAGCCTCAGAATCCTTGACTCCGAGGAACCGCCCAGTTTAACCCTCTCCAGGTTGAATCTGTTTGTTTTCCTAGCAGTCCATTCAACACTCTTCTCCAGCATCACAGCTCAAAGCCATCAATTCTCCTTCTATCCTCCTTAGTCATTGTCCAACTCTCTGATGCATAACAAGTGATCACAAAGACCATGGTCTGCATCAGATGCACCTTAGTCTCCAGAGAGACACCATTGCTCTTCAATACTTTGGAGAGGTCCCTAACAGCAGACTTCCCCATGGCAATATGTCTTTTAATTTCCTGGATACTGGTGCCAAGAGTGTTGACTATGGAGCCAAGCAAACTAAAGCTGTGAACAATCTCAATCTCTTCACCATCCATCCTAATGCTGCCAATTGGCCCAGTGGTGAGAATCTTTGTCTTCTTGACATTGAGCCTCAATCTATATTGGAGGCTGCGGTCCTTGACCCTCTGCAGTAAGGGCTTCAGGTCTTCCTCAGTTTCAGCAAGCAGGGTTGTGTCATCTGCATATCGCAGATTGTTGATAGAACTTCCTCCAATCTTGACCCCACATTTCTCCTCATAGAGTCCAGCCTCCCAGTTAATCTGTTCTGCGTACTGGTTGAAAAGGTATGGAGACAGGACACATCCCTGGTGTACGCCCTTCCTCATTTTGAACCATGCACTGTTTCCTTGCTCTGTTCGGAAGACTGCCTCTTGATTCAAGTATAGGTTTCTCATTAGCATAATCAAGTGTTCTGGTATTCCCATTCTTCTCATTAAAGATATTAAAAAAAAAAAAGGAAGACCTGAAAGGACCTGAAAATTTATTTACATTGAAGATTCCTAGAAAGTTTCTTATCTTAGAAAAATTGACCAAGTTTGCCTTTGGTCAGGAACCTTTTATAAATCACTCTACGTAAATCTGCTGCTCAGCTACTTTGATCTCCTTCCGTACATCATCACATATGAAATGTACATAGCAACACAGCCCACGTCTTACCCAAATTCATAAACTCAAGCAGTAGTAATTTGTGGAAGTACTGTTTGCAATCCCTAACAAGTTTGTGTAGGTTAGGAACGCATGGAAAATATTATCTTCTCTTAATGGTAGAGTGAATACACTTTAAAGATTAACTTTATGCAGATAACAACAAAAATAAAATTAGGTTCCTACCTTTTAAGTTTTTTGTGGTGACCAGACAAATACAGAACTATACTGGTTTATTTTAATCCCTTTAAGAAAGTTTACCTAATTTTACAAATAATCAAATGCAACAAAATAAATAAACAAAATACATTTCTATTTAGGGAATTCAACATTCCTAAATTACATTATCTTCAACATTTTTCAATCATTAAAACCAGTGTATTGTTGGTGGTGGTACGTACCCTTGAGTCCAAACCAATTTAATTACATAGATTAGGCCTTCAAAGGACAAATTATTGTTTTATATTGTTTTTATTAGGTGCTGTCAAGTTGAATACAACCCTTAGTGATTCTAAGAACAACAGATCTGAACCCTGTTCAATCCTGTGCCTCACACTTCTGACACACGAGAGCCCACTGCGGCAGTCACTGTGTTAATCCACCTGGATGAGGGTCTTCCTTGGCTTCGCTAACCTCTCTGAGAATCTCCAATGAATAGCCCCTCCTAGTAATGTGTCTGAAGTATGTGAGGTGAAGATGTATCATCTTTGCTGCCAAAGACAACTCTTGGCTTTCTCTTCATACTTTTTGTTAATTATTGATATTGCATTTTCTTAAAATACATTAGTGAATCTGTAGTAGAGAAAAGTATAAAAAAAATAGAAAATAGAAATATCAACAATCCTATAGATCATTTGATTTTTAAAAAACATTGTTAATTAAGCAAAATAATTTCTCTTCACTTCCTTCAGTAAGTCATTATATAGACAACTAGATTTGTTCAGTCACTTATTATAATTAAACTTTTGTGTTCTAGTAATAATTGGCAGTATCTTACAAATAGAATTCTATGCTTAGATGAATAAATAATCAACATTTTAATATTATAGTAGAGAAAAACTGTAAGAAGACATTTTACTATTGTTAGTGCTTGTGAAATATCTAGACAGAACTTAATGATAAAATGCATTCTTTGAAACCTACAACTCTCATAATAATTTAATAAACTGACTTGTCATCTAAAAGAATCAGATGGTTGCCGTAGTGACAGATATTATCCCCTTAGCTTTTGAGTCTGGCATTTTAAAATCTTGCATTGGTAATGTTTTTAATTTATTAGCATTATGTCATGTTGATAGAGAAAAATTGTGAGCTTTAAACCAGCTATGTAAGTCTTCAACAAAATTACAAATGTGTTATCTACTCAGCGATAAGCGTTGCTTTATGAATACATGAAAACTATTTATCAGAAGCAAATATACGTTACAAAGTAGCTCGGAAAACTTTATTGCAAAGTAAGCTCATCATCGGGAATCACTGAGCACAAATCTATTTTCAGTAATGTTGTGTGCATTGTTACTACTGGCATTTCTCAGGGAGCTCTGATGGTGTAATCGGCAGAGAACTGCGATGCTAACCCAAAGGTCGCACCTCTCTGGCACTATGAATCCATCAGTAGCTCCTCAGGAGAATGATTATCATTCTCCTCCAGTGACATTTACAGCTTCAGATCCGAAGATGAATCCGATATGAGTTTATTCTATCTCTAGACTATGAGTTGTGTCTGACTACTGCACCACAGTGAGAGAGCTGGCATTTCTCAAGTAAAATGTGGAAGTCCAGTTCAGTTGTTATGACTGTTAGGTACCATCAAGTTGAATATATAGCGATACTATGGACTCTAGACCCAAGCCCTGTTCCTATCCTGTGCCATTTTCATCATCTCTGGTATACTTGACTGCATTGCCACAGTCATTTTGTCAATCCATCTCATTGAGAGTTTTCCTCTCTTTCTCTTGTCCCCCACATTTCCAAGCATGATATCCCTTTCCAAAAAATAGCCTCTCCTAGCAACATGTCCAAACTATGTGAGACTCATATCCATTGGTCTCAGAATTCCTATCAACAACATGGGAGAAATAGAGTAAAAATAATTATAATATGATGGAATTAACATCCTAAAGAGGAATAAGGCAGAAACAAATCCCAGACATGAACCTTCATCCTAATTTGAACAAGTAATAAAGATTCTGTGGGGAACTTTGGTGGCCTAATGTCAAGAGTTGTGCTGTAATCCCAGAGGCACAGCATTGGAACCTACCAGCTGCTCTGTAGAAGAAAGGTGGGCAGGCTTCCCTTATGTAATTAAACTGCCTCTGAAAACCTGCTGGAGGGTCAGCTGTGAGTTAATCTTAACTTGATGGTACACAACAATGTATAGAGTTCCACAGAACATGCAGTGCATATCATGGACACAAGGTAATTTCCCATGACCTCTAGAAACTTTAGCCAAGAGGATAAAATCTTTAATTTTTTCTCAGGTGTATTTAACAAATGCCAAAGTGTATAACTTTTATACTTAAAATACATATCCATTCCCATCAGTGGATGGTTTAATGCAGATTTATACCCATTCTCCATCCTGTTTCCAAGAGTATAGTCTTAACAAGAGAAGACTGCCCATTTATCTCTTGTAGAGCCACTTATGGATTTGACACCAGCAAAGAAGCAAAGCCTTTTTGATAGCACAACTACATGCTGCAGACATCGTTACTACCAGAGCTTCTAGTGTAATTGAATGATACCTTTTCATTGTATATATTACATATTACCACATGTGTTGAAGATTTAATTGAAACAAAATATATGCAACTCATACCTCTATCACCTTTAAGACTTAGTAAAAAAGGGAGACAAGTCATAATAATCATCCAAAATCTACATGATAATTACTTGACATACTTTGTATTACTCAAAAGCGTTCATATTTTTAACTTATTTTAAACCTTACAGAAGCCTATGCGATCAGTGCTATAATTAACCTCACTTTACAGGTGAGCAAATAGAGCTAGCAATCCAGCAATTAGATTTTAATTGAGTAGATTGACTCTGGAGTTGGTACTTTTAAAGACTAAGGTGAAGTTTTTAGCAGATGTCAGTGATACCAACATTTTTGTATAGCTCTTGCAAAATGATCTATGTCCAGATTCTTTTTTATTGAGATACAATGGTATTTTACTTACACTAGAATACTAAAGATTCATGTCATCTTTAATATGACAATTCAATATTTGTTGCAATTCAGAATTAACACAGTTTTTGAAAGGATTTTTAGTTTTCACTTATTCTCAGCAAATTATTAAATCATTATAATTGTTGCTTATATTTCCCAGGACTCCCCAAATTTCTCACAGCATTTGGAGATGTGATATACTTTAGTAGACAAATTTTACAAAGATGTGATAGTTCTGTTCTATATCTTCTATTATAAATGATGACAGCTATAACTTAATGTCTATGAGATTTTGAATGGGAGAAGCTTAAAAAAGCATTTAAAATCTAATTGTATAAATTTTTCTGTGAATTTTGACATTTAGATTATTTTGTGGGATGAATCAAAGAAAAGAATCTGGTAGTCTAGATTCATTCTTTCTTGCATCACTCGTTTACTGTTCTACAGTCAGTCCCTGGCCTTGTTCTGACTGCTGATATTAAGCTTCTCCATTAACTTTTTCTGTGGATGTAGTCAATTTGGCCCTTTCTAGTACTTAAGGTGAAGGACACACAACGCCTTGACAATAATAGGAAAAAATAAAAGAACTTCTTGACCTGGGAAAACGTGTTCTAAAAGATCTTAACAAAGTGCTAAAGAGAAAAGGGACTAGTTTAAAGATCAAAGTGGGCCTGACTCAAACTATGTATTTGGGACTATTTTTTGTGTGTCTCAAAGTTGGACAATCAATAAGGATCTAGTGTAAAAAACCAATGCATTTGAATTTTGTAAATAAACTAGTATAAGAATAAAAAAATAAATCAATGGTAAAAAAAAAAGAAAGGCAGAAGAATCAACACCTTTGAAGTGTGGTGTTGGTGAAGGGTATTGACTATCTTATGAACTGTCAATAGCGCAAATAAATCTACCTAGGAGGAATCTACCTAGGAATGGGAATCCCAGAACACTTGATCGTTCTAATGCGAAACTTATACTTGGACCAGGAGGCAGTCGTCAGAACAGAGCAAGGGAACACTGCATGGTT
>NW_006399752.1:6344328-6359832 GCF_000299155.1 Elephantulus edwardii
GATTGGCACAGGACAGAGCGGAGTTTAGGGCTGTTGTACATAGGGTCGCTATGAGTCGCAGGCGACTCGACATCACATAACAACAACAACAACAGGAGGAAGTGCAAGCAGGGTTTTTCTTATAAGGAAAGTTGATGAAGCTTCACCTTATATACTTTGGGCATGTTTTCAGAAGGGGCTAGTCATTGGAATATGACGTCATTCTGGGTAAGATGTTGGAGAGAGGACAACCCACGGTGTAATGGATTGACACAGTAACCATACATGAGTTCAGACTTAACAGGAACAGTGAGGGTGGCACAGGATAGAGGAAGGTTCATGTCTCCTGTTTTCTCTGAGATTCATAGTAGTGGAGTTTATCTTTCAATACGGCTTTCCTAGCCACTGAATTTGACTCTGCCTCATGGATAGATGGGAACACGTGAATAGAGCATGCTCACCACCATTCCACAAGGGGAGGCTATTCTAGCAAGCTACAAGAGAACAGGCTAGTCTTGCCAATAAATGGAGTGGCTCCAAAATCAGATTAAACCTTCCCCAGCAGTGAAGAAGGTAAGAAGAGGGAGCAGCAAGAGAATGTAGGATGCCCTTCAGGACCAGACATTCTTGATCCAGCTACACCTTGAGTAGCAACAGCCAAAGCAGATGCAGAGAACCAAGATACCTGATAGGAGACGGAGTTGAATGTTAACCTCCCCTTCATGGATAGAACCAGAGTGAAGCTAAGATCCTTTCCAAGGTTTTGGGGCAATTTTGGAGTGGGAGGGAGAACCAAAATTGCCAGTATCGAGAGCTTGGTAACACTGGCCTAAAACCATGAAGCTCAGCCCTTTCAGAAGTCATCTTCACTGTTTTCTTCTGCCTACCTGGATTATACCATTTGACTTCCCCAGTGTGTTCTGTGAGCTAGCATATTTGGTTTTGAACCTAGCAAAGGTGTAAGATTGGTGTTGGGATAAGTAAAATGAGGTATGAGAGCATGGGGGACATGTCTGCCCTCATAAGAATTGGTTTTGTGTTATTAATGCTATTGATGGGAACAGTTCCCCTTTGTGAAGTTAGAAAGGTCAGATGTGGTCTTACCCATCTTACCCATCTGTGGTCCTTGCTTTTTTTATAATAGTGAACTCAATGACATCTAACAAACAACAGCCACTCATCATCCTCCACATTTCTCTACAAACAGCCAGAAAGGGTAAGAAGAAAATAATTAGCAGAGTTGTTGTTGATTGCCTTCGAGTTGAGGATGACTCACAGGGATCCTATGAATAAAAGGCCTGAAGCCCCTCTACAGCTATCGACATTTATCAAAGTTCATCGAGTTTCTCGAGGCTTGTTATTAGGAAGTGGACGCAAAATTAGCAGAGAGAAAGTAGAAATTAATTTACTGCCCACATTAGTGATATAGTCTTATTCTTCTCTTAAGTCCTTTAATACTAGAGACGCAGTAAATGCTGATTCACCCTTGTTTGTAAAAATTTGATTCATCCTTGTTTGTAAAATTTATCAATAGTTTAAAATATTATCAATAGTTGATCAGGACAAAGGGAGATACATTGCTACCTTCTGAAATATTTAGGTAATTGTTATCCCTTTTCCATTTAATTTTTCCCTTTGACAATTTAAAAAATTTAGATTCTTAATGACTTGTACAGGTGACTTAACTCTTGGCACTGAGAAAGTTTGAGATATCTTCTTTCTAATCTATAGAACAATTTTTATAGGAACTGGTTATAAGAATATCATATGATCTTACTAACATCTGCTGCTGAGATATATACCCTTCATTGCCTTAAATGCAAATCAAATGTATTTTGGAGCTGGACAATGACCAAGGATGGTAATAAAATAGGTGCCTTTGAGCTAGAGAAGAGTATTGAATGTGTCATGGACTGCTAAGAGAACAAAAATATCTGTCCTGGACAGGGTGAAACTTAGCTGTTCTTAGTGGCAAGGATTTTTGAAGCTCCATCTCATATACTTTGGGCATGTTGCCAAGAGAGACCAGTCTGTGGAGAAGGATGTCATGCTTGTAAGGGTGATGGGCAGTATGAGAAAGGAAGAGCCTGGCTGAGATTGTTTGACTTAGTAACTGGGGTAATAGGAGTAGGTATGTCAGAAACAATGACATTGGCTCTAGATGGAGAAGGTTCACAGTTATTGTATGTAGGGTCAGAGATTTGGCAGCACATAACAATGACTACCTCAAGCATCTCTTCTGTTCCTTGTATGCAGAGTTAATTCATGATTTAAGTGGAACATTGCTGAAGGGTGCTGTGATATTAAAATGTGATTTTATGTTAGTAAAGAATATTGAAATGTTACATAATATGAAGCTATTAATCAGTCTATAGAAATTATTAAAGAACTTTAAGTTAATTTTTGCTCTGCAATCCAAACCCATCCAGAGAGATCTTGGTAAACAAGCCTTGGCATTTCCCTCTTAAAGTCTGTAGCTCTGAAAATTCTATGGAATATTTCTGCTCTGAACATATGTGTTCACCATGAGTCTGAAATGACTCAATTGTCATTAATAATAACAATAGTTCAAACAAAATATGATAAATTATATTTTTATTTGAATTTGGTTTAAGATACCAATGTATAACATTCTACCTTCCATAACTTGAATCTCCTACATTTTATTTTTCTATTCTTAGCGAAATTGTTCTTAGCTGGAAAGAGCAACTGAGGATAGCAAGTTAGCTATGGCCTATTTATGAGAAAAATTGCCTTCTGAAGTCCAAATTGGTATCGTGTTGCTACTGAAATGGACAGGAGCTGGAATGATGCATCATTTCTTGGCTAAAGTGGAAGGGAACAGAATGGACACAGTATGTAGAAGCTTGATTAGATTCTCAAGACATCTAATAGCCACAGTGATACTAGTGAATGCAATTCCCAAATAAAATGTGATGTTGCAATAAAGCACAGAGATAGATTGACATTTAATTTCTCCTTAAGAATGAATCATCAGAAATAGATTATTATACTATATAACTTTGGTAGTATGTATTTCTAACAGAACATTCTATAGAAATGTTTCAATGATTTAGTTAATCATTTGAAGTGATTTAGTGAGTCAAAAGTGGTAATATGACTACAAAATATATATATATATATATGACCAAAAAAAATTTTAAAAAATCTACAATAAGTATTAGATTCTGTTACTAGTGAGTTGTAGAGTTTTTGTCTTTCTTTTTTAAAAAAGAAAAAAACAAAAACACCAAAACCCTACCACACTATGATTCTCACTTTTTACCCCTACTTAGAAGAAAATTGGCTGGAGTTGTCAGAACAGAGGGGCTGTATTAATTTGTATTAGGATTACAGTGTAGTATCAGAAAAGGGGGTGGGGGGAAATGAGGATATATTCTTAAGATTGGCTGACCTGAACTGTAGAATTGATTTGTAGCCACCATAATACTAATAAAATATATTTCAGTGTTTTATTTTCGTTATCCTTTTGTTTTATTAATTTTTATCTGAAGTAAAATATACTTTGACATGTATCTACTATGGAAGCAAGCATTTTCATTCCATTTTCAGTTCTCTTACCTTTCATGTGTTTGACAAAGAATGGAAAGAATAGTATTTCCTGTGTGTGCTCCTGAGTAACTAATCTTCTCGAGCGTTATCTTCATTGTCTTGTGTTTTTTTATGTCTCCAGGATAGGCCTCTGCTCATTTTCATTCAGGTCATTATATAGAACTCACTGCGTTTGATGTGATGTGCTGTGCACAGCAGAGTTTAGGGGAATCAAGGATAACTCCTTGCCTCTACTTCTTTAATGTAGTCTCTGACAGCAAACTTTTATGTACGTTGCAGAAATCTCTACCATAGGTCAACATGAACTGTCTAATCCCACAAACTACCACTCTGTCCAAACAATTTCTTCCCAAGTTTAAACTGCTGTTGCAGATATTGGTAGGATTATCAGTGAAGTCTTGCATGAGACTATTCTTGTGGGCGTCTCTGATCTCTCTTTCACTACTCTGAATGACCAAGGAGTGCATGTAAGAGATACACACTCACACACATCAAGAAACAATATTGTTCTAAATAAGAAATTTATGGACTTTTCAACCCACAATAAAGTTTATACTTTATATATTTTTTTTTTTTATTTTTGAAGTGATAGTGGCTTGAGATTTTAAACCACAAACCACTTTGGCTATTTTGATGGGCAGCCTACTGCCTTGATCACAGCATCATGAGAGCTCCTAAAGTACAGGAGCACCTCTTATGTAAGCTACTGTATAAATCAGTGTTCAATCCAAGAAGCAGAACTACAGTAGATTTTATATATGTAATATTACAAGAAGTTGTGAGAGTTACTAGGAAAATCTGATATCTCTCAGATGGATATTCATCAGGAGAAGATCCAGAGTAGAGTGGGATGCTACAAGAACTAGCTGGAGCTATTATACGCAAACAGAATTTCTTTTATCTCCCAAGAAAACCCAGTCTACTTTCAGGGTCTGTCAATGAAAGTAATAAAACCTGTTCAGATTAAAAGAATTATTGCCCTTATGCTGGTGTCCTAGTAGTAAGAAGTTGTGCTGAAATCCCCAAAGTATGCAGTTCGAATCCACCAGCTGCTTCCCACTAGAAGGATGGACACTCTCCTTCCTTAAGATTTGCTGCCTCCAGGTTATGAACAGACACTGCACCAAAGAAGACATTCAGATAGCTAACAAGCACATAAAGAAATGTTCAAAATCCCTAGCTCTAAGAGAGATGCAAATCAAAACATCTATGAGATATCATCTCATCCCAGTAAGAATAGCAAAATTTAACAAAACATCAAGCAACAAATGCTGGCGAGGTTGTGGAGAACCTGGAACCGTTGGTGGAAGTGTAAAATGGTGCAACCACTGTGGAAGGCGGTATGGCACTTTCTCAAAAAGCTCCAAATAGAGATACCATTTGACCCAGCAATTCCATTACTGCCATCCAATTCCACAACCGCCATCCAAGCAGATATATGCACACCCATGTTTATCGTGGCTTTGTTCACAATAGCAGGGAGTTGGAAACAACCTCAGTGCTCATCAACAAATGAATGGATAGAAAAGCTGTGGTATATTAACACAATGGAATATTACACTTCATTGAAAGACAAGGAATTCATGCAATATTATTCAAAATGGGTAACCCTGGAGGACATAATGCTGAGTGAAATATATCAGTCACAAAAAGACAAATACTACATAGTGCCACTGTTGTAGAATGGACTGACATCAGGGTTGAGGTAAGACTGAGAAAAACTGGATGAATTATGTATACTGCATTGAAACAGATGAGGGAGAAAACAGTTTAAAAGTTATATATAATAGGGTATTATAGTTATCACAAGAGTCCAGAATAAAGGTTGCTTAGCAGAGTGTACTCAGGGTGGGGGGTGGGGGGTGGGATTGTATACCAATGAAGGAATTTTTCTTTTACTTTTCAAGAAGAGCGTACTGGGGGATAGAAGTGGGCAGGGAAACAAGTGCAACAATGAATGCATGGAAATGCAAAATGTCTATAAATGTTCATAAGTTAATACAATAATTTAAAAAAAGATAATTTGTTGTCCCTGAAATCCCACTGGAGGGTCAGCTATGAGCTGGTTCAGACTTGGTGGCACACAATAACAACAACAGAAAGTCAACTGATTAGAAACTTTAATTGCACCCAAAATTATCTTCCTGGAAGCAATTAGATTACTGTACAGTTGCATTGCTAGATACAACAACATAGTCAAGTTGGCCCATCAATAAAAGTATCTTATTCAATATGCCCAAAATAGTATCTTTACAACATCAATATAAAACAACCAAACACTTCGCAGTTGACTTAAAGTGATTATACACTGTTGTTGCTGTATGCCTTTGAGTAGAAACCAACCCACAGATGCCCCTCCAGCAGGATTTTAGAGACAGATTAATATAGCATGGGAAGAAATTGCCCATCCCTCTTCCATGGAGCAGCTGGCAGATCTGACCCATGTGCCTTATGGATCCCAGCATTGCTTCTTATGACTAGGCCACAAGATTAACTGTATATTTACATTTTTGTGTTCTTGCTGTTGTTGTATGTGTCATTGAGTTGCTTGCAACTCAGAGCAAGTCTAGGTACAACTGCCCTAAACCCTTCTCTATGCTGTGCCAATCTTATTGTCTCTGACACACCTACCTCCATTATCCCAGTCCCCTCTCATCGAGGGTCTTCCTCTGTTGTGCTGTCCCTTCACCCTCCCAAGCATGACGTTCCTCTCCAAGGACTGGTCCAATGTGTATTTTATATTTATGCTACTGCTATTGTTGCACTGTGCTGTCAAGTCATAACCACCCCATAGATGATCTTACAGTGGGTTTTCAGAGGCAGTAAATTGCACAGGAAGAGACTGTCCATTCTTGTACCACATAGCAGCTGACAGCATGCCTTTGAGATTGCAGCACAACCATGAATCAAGAGCTTATAACATGTAATTGTGGAGTGGTAGGTCTAAGTAGTGAAGAAGAATGATCAGGCTGATTAACTTTCATTTTTTAGAGCCTTGATTCTATTTTCCTTACAGATGGTATGTGGAAATTCCCCAAACCATTTTTTATTGTCATAGTTGGGAAGCATGTCTAGGAGGTATAGGAATCTAGGAGGGAAAGGTTAGAGAAGTTGATTATATTCTGGAGTACATGGAACTCTCCTCCTCTCCCTCCACTCAAATTAACAGTTGTTCATTCCAAAAAGACAGTAACACTCTGGATTAAGGAACAAAGCTATCTGTATAGTAAAATCTGGACATATAACAGGAATATTTAAAAAAACAAACAAACAACAAAACAAGCAGAGATGGAGGTTTTCCTTTGCCTTTTTAAAAACCTTTCCTCAGTATTTTACTTGCTGGATATTTTTCAAGAATGCTCTATAAACTTCATTAGCTTGGAAGAACCCTAGAAGCCCTGATCACGAGATGAACAGTCTTCAAAGCATCCTGAAAAACCTACAACCAGGAGAGGATAGTAGATGAATGGGAGGGACCTTCTAAGAATCAAATCCCTATGCACATGCAAAAACCTCTCCAACAGGGTAAAAAGGGAAGCCACAGACTGGGAAAAAATGTTCAGTAATGACATGTCTGATAAGGGACTTTTATCCAGAATTTATAGAATACTCGAGCACCACAACAAAATAAAGGTAAACAACCCAATTACAAAATGAGGACAGGATATGAACAGACATTTCATCAAAGAAGACATTCAGATGGCAAACAAACACATGAAGAAATGTTAAAAATCGCTAGCTCTATGAGAAATGCAAATAAAAACTACTATGAGATATCATCTCACCCCAGTAAGAATAGCAAAATTCAATAGAACAGAAAACCACTAATACTGGTGAGGTTGTGGAGAAACTGAAACAATTATTCACTGTTTATGGCAGTATAAAATGGTGCAACCACTCTGGAAGGCAGTATAGTGCTTTCTCAAAGATTTGGAAATAGAAATTCCACTACTGAAAATGTACTCTAAAGAAACCAGAACTGCCACCAGGGCAGAAATATGCACACCCATGTTTATTGCTGTTTTGTTCATAATAGCAAAGAGTTGGAAACAACCCAAGTGCCCATCAACAAACAAATGGATAGAGATATTGTTGTATATTCACACAATGGAATATTATGCAGCACTGAAAAACAAGGAACTCATGAAATACTATCCAAAGCAGTTGACCAAGAAGGACATTGTGCTGAGTGAAATACCTCAGTTACAAAAAGACAAATACTGCATAATGCCACTGAAAACCAAGGAACTCATGAAATATTATTCAAAATACGTGACGAGGAAGGGCATTATGCTGACTGAAATATCTCAGTTACAAAAAAACAAATACTGCATAATGCCACTGTTATAAAACAGGACTGACATAGGGGTTGGTAGTAAACTAATAAAGAGCCGATAAAGAATGTATACAGCATTGAACAGAGAAGGAGAGAACTGTATAAAAGGAATATATGATTTGTTTTTTTTCTATAATTATATTTTATTAATTTTCATAAACATTTACAGAGATTTTGGGTTTCCATTCATTCATTGTTGCACTATTCTCTCTACCCTCCTCCCAGTTTGTTCTTGTCCAAATGCCACAGTGCTTGTCAAAGCCAGTTCTGATTAATCTTCTTTGTCAGTGTGTCCTTTGCCATTCCCTATCACTCCTCCCTGAGAGAGACTTCTCCCTGAGTCATAAGGAAAAGGGGATGGCGTATTCTCTTAGCTACTTCCTGCTGAAAAGGGACGCTGTGGGTTTCAGGGTGAAGATCTTCTCTCACTACTCTAAAGGGCCCCTTTGGCAGTAGGAAACACATAGACTATTATGGAGATTGATTTTGGAATTTAGATGCACTCTTATTGATTGTGCTTGGCCGTACATGTTCATATCCTTGAAGATGTATCATGGGGGTGTTTCAACCTAGAAGACACAAATTTGACTAACAAGTTATAAGTACATGAGTCCAAAAATTATGGAAAAGTAAAAGAAAAGATTCTTTCATTGTTTTACAAACCCTCCCCCAGGTCCCCTCCACCATGTAGCCCTTGCTCTAGTCTCCTGTGATGACAGAAATACCTAGTTATATATCTCTTTTAAACAGTTTTCTCCCTCCTCTGTTTCAGTGCAGTATACATTATTGAACCCATCTTACTCAGTCTCTCCCCAACCCCAAGGACAGTCCCATTCTACAACAGTGGCATCATGTAATATTTGTCCTTTTGTGACTGGGATATTTCACTCAGCATAATGTTCTCCAGAGTCAACCATTTTGAATAATATTGGATGTGTTCCTTGTTTTTTTAATGCAGCATAGTATTCCATTGTGCGAATATACCACAGCTTCTCTAGCCATTCGTTTGTTGATGGGCATTTAGGTTGTTTCCAACTCCTTGCTATTGTGAACAAAGCTGCAATAAACATGGGTGTGCATATATCTGCTTGGATGTCAGCTATGGTCTCTTCAGCAAGCAACAAATGCTGGCGAGGTTGTGGAGAAATTGGAACCCTGATTCACTGTTGGTGGGAGTGTAAAATGGTGCAACCCCTGTGGAAAGCAGTATGGCGCTTTCTCAAAAAGTTGCAAATAGAGATACCATTTGACCCAGGAATATATGATTTGGTGTTATTGGCATGACAAGAGTCCAGAATAAGAGCTGCACAGTAAAGTGGACTGGGGGAGGGGACTGGATAACAATTAAGAATGTTTTTTTCCAAAGAGAAAAGCGAACTGGGAGGGGGGAAGGCAGAAAGGAAAATGTGCAACAGTGAATGAGTGGAAATCCAAGTTTTCTATAAACTTTCATTAAAATCTCAAAAAAAAAAAAGAAGAATGCAGTTGAGCATCTTAATTCTTTGCACAGTCATTACTATGTTTTCTATTGTTTTACTTCTGAATTGAATACAGGATGAAGATGACCCTATGAATAATAAAATGATCCTTTTAAGAATAAAGTGAGGGAATAAAATTTTCTCACAGCTGGCTTCCTCTTTAACAGATGAATGAAAGTTGATAATTCTTTTTCCTAAAGAGATTTAGGGTTAGTTTTCCTATGGTGGGTCTTCACTTCAGATATATTTGGGTAAATTATCAGAAAGGCAAATGTAAATTTATATGCAGAGTATTCAAAATGTGTATAGTAAATAGTTCATTGAACCATCTGTGGAATAAAGTTGTAATAAATAGGTAAGCTTCATTAGAATTTTTCTATGAAAAACTATGATACTTAGATTGAAGTGAATTTTCAAAGTTAGTAATCATATTTATAAGCTCCAATCTAAAATTTATTTCAATCCAAATTATCTGCAAATTTAGAATTAGCTTCATTTTCTAAGTCTTGGCACTGGATGGTATACTAAAGCTAGCACCAAATGGAATAGTTGGTTAAATTGTGATTTCAGAAAAAAATAAAAAATAATTAACAGTTAACTTGTTCTACCAAGTGCACTATATCTGCTTGTGTTAATTATTGGTTAAATGTAATTCCAAATGCTGATTATAAACATAGCTTAGAGTAAATACTTCTGAGATATATTTCCTATTAGGTAGTTGTTACAGTTCATTTCACAAATTCTTAATTTAATATGTAAAAACGAAATCTTCTTAAATCTAAATTACATTCTTATTAAAGATTCTTATATTTGTATTCAGGGTAATTGAAATAAAACAGAATTACAGTTTGCTTTCAATTTTAGCCTGACATAGTGACAACTACCTCTGCCATTGCTAGTTTTTAAGCTTTTACAAAGAACTAATTTTGAGATTATTTCAATTTTCCCTTTATCTCAGGAAAGAAATTTCTTTAAATCGCAATTGGAGATTTCTATAGCGATATGTTACAAAGGAGCTCTGGTGGCCTAGTGGTAAGAAGATGTGCTGAAATCCTAAAAGTGCACAGTTAAGTCTCACCAGCTGCTCTGCAGGAGAGAGATGGGCAATCTTCTCCCTTGTAATTAAGTATCTCTGAAAACCTGCTGGAGAGTCAGCTATGGGTGGGTTCTGACTCAACAGTACATAACAAAAACAACAACATGTTACAAAGTCTCTTTCCTTTTAGAATCTACAATCTTGTTCCTTATAATTGTTTTGATTTTGTGGTATAGTGATAACATGTAGGCATGAATATGGTTTAAATTTTAAAGACAGTTTCAAAATTATAAATTCTCTTTCTTTCTAGAAATACATAAAGAGAAGACTGAAAAGCAAGAAAAACCTGAAAGGAAAATACCAATTAAAGGTAAGTATCTAACAATACGGGGGTCTGTTCTTATTTTAGCTCAAGATATATTCGATTTTTTTTTAATATGAGAGAAAATGTATTTTATGCTTAATACTCTTACATTTTAAAATTTTGATAGTGAAATTCCTCATTTAATTTGAGGTATAAATTTATAAGTGATGGTGACAGCTACTTAATTCCATTTATAAATAAATCTTTAGATTATTTGTAATTGACCTTTACTTACTGAGAATGCACCATAAATATATTTCTTTATGAGAAAATGTACTTCGAAAAAAATGCTGTAATAAAGATGTTTTGTTTGTTTGCTTTTTCCTTTAAATTTCTCATCCCGTGTAATACCTCTAACAGTATTTAGTGTAGCTGTGCAGTCCTAATGTTACTCACTGCAGAATGTCATGGTCCCAGAGCATCTTTACACAGCCTCGAGGGAGTAGACGAACAATACCACTCTTTTGGTTAATATCTCCTTGTGGAACTGAATCTGATTTCTGACATCTTGAAGTGGAAACATAGCAAGGATGATTGGTTTGGTAATTTTTCATTTCTCAAGTACTAACCTTCTGCGGATGAGTTAGTTTGTGTTTTGGTTTTTTTTTTTTAATATAATGACAGTAAACAAATTCAATTAAAGAAACTTCGTTTTTTTATATGCCCTTTTTAAATTGAGGTTTCCTGAGTGGATCAGTCCCAAATGATTTTGAATGAGCCAGAGCAAACATCAAAATGTCATGTCTGGTTGTTGTTGTTACGTGCTGTCAGCTTGAGTATGACTTATAACAACCTTTTGAACAACAGATCTGAACCCAGTCCTGTCCTGCACCATCATTACGCTTCTGGATACACTAGAACCCATTGTAGTCATCATGTCAATCTACTTATTTGAGGGTCTTCCTCTCCTTTGCTGACCCTCCACCCTTTCGAGCATCATGTCCCTTTCCAAGGAATAGTACTCCTTAGCAACATGCCTGAGGTATGTGAGATGAAGTCTCATCATTCTTGCCTCCAAAGAGCACTCCAGCTACATCCTCTCTATAGCAAATTTGTTCTTTTGGAAAACCATGGGAGGTTCAGTGATTTTCTCCAAGTACACAGCTCAAAGGCATCAATTCTTCTTCTGTCATCCTTATTCAATGTCCAGCCCTCAGATGCATAACAAGTGATCAGAAAGACCGTGGCCTGAATCAGAAGCAAGTTTGATTGTTAAAGAAAATGAAATAAAATGAAAGAATGTTCCAAGGCTGAAAAGTAGAATGCTGTGCAGTATTTATTACTGTATTTAAAAATAGCTAGTGTAAATTTATCTGCAGTAAATACAAAAGTTATAGGAAATAAACTTTCAAATTGTAAAAGGTTTGGATAAACATTACATTTCATCAGCATGTAAGTCTATTTTATAGTATTAATCTTTTTGTTTGCATCATGTGCCTCTTTTTGATGGCTAGTGCAACTCCATTTTATTGTCTTTAACTGTAATGTTAGAGTTTATTGGAAAATGCTCAGTCAATCCTTGTACAATGAGGGCATTGAAGCTTACTCAATTGAATCCTCTTTATATTATTACTCAGGAAAATAATGTTTTCTTACTGTTCCCTCTCCTTTTTTTACTTCTTAATTCCTTTGGTCAGGGAAATTGGACACAGCTTTTGAGTACAGATTGACTAAGCTAATCATAACTGGACTGGCTCTGTGTTTCTATCGGGTGGAGGTTAAGTAGAAACTCAGCTGGCTCCAAAAGACTGGAGTCTCTGCGTTATTCCCATGCAGTTTGTACTATTAATGTAATAGCAGTGCTGCTGGAGAAGATGTTGTGATGCAGATGGCACCATTTGCATTTTGGACTTGGCTCAATTAGTATCCTGCTGTCAAAGGCTTTGAGCAGTGGGCTGTAGAGTGGGTTTATTAAACAAGTGAATCTTGCATAATTAAAATTGTGAATTTGGCTCAAGTTTAAAATAAATTTCTCAAAGTCTGAGCTAGAGTTCAGAAATTTGAATATATTTCCTGAATATACCGGATGTATTTTGGGAAAGTGAGCATTTCTTAAGAAAGAGAAAACCGTATTTTAGCTTTCAACTCTGGGTTGGACATCCAGGATAAATTATTCCCTATCCCAGATTATCCTATTTAAATGTGAACAAAACAAAAGACACAATTTAGCTGTTTATATTCTCATATGCTGAGTAAAATCACCTAAGTAATTCAGAGAAAATAAATTATATTTTGTATATTATATTTATATATGTTTCAGTCTACTGTGGTGTATATTATTTATGCTCATATATGTAAATAGGAATTTGAATTATTATCAAATAATCTTGAATTCTTAAGGGAAATGTGGCATCATGATTGGAGGAAGACTCCTCAACAATCTGTGATGTGCAGATGACACAACCTTGCTTGCTGAAACTGAAGGGGACCTGAAAGTGCTTGCTGCATAAAATCAGGGACTATAGTCTTCATTATGCATTGAAGCTCAGTATCAAGAAGACAAAGATTCTCACCACTGGGCCAATCGGCAGCACCATGATAGATAGAGATTGAGGTTTTTAATAATTACAACTTGCTCATTTTCACAATCAAAACTCTTTGTCACCAGCAGTCAATAAAAAAAAAAATGTACTGGGAAAAATCTTCTGTCAGGGACCTCTCTAAAGTTCTGAGAAGCAATGATATCAGTCAACCGACTAAGGTGAACCTAATCCAGGCCATGGTCTTTGCAGTCACTTGCCATGCATCAGAGAGCTGGAGAATGACTAAGGATGACAGAGAAAGAATTGATGCCTGTGAGTTGTTGTGCTGAAGAAGAGTCTTAAATATATCATGGACTGCTAAGAGAACAAACAGATCTGCCTTGGAGAGGATGTAGCTGAATTTCTCCTTGGAGGCGAGGATTTTGAAGATCCATCTCACATATTTTGAGGAGGTGACCAGGAAAAAACAGTCCTTGGAGAAGGACATCATACTTGGAAGGATAGAGGGACAGCACAGGAGAGGAACTCCTCGGATAAGATGTTTCACACAGTAGGGGTAATGAGGTGTAAGAGTGTTGGAGTCAATGAGACTGGCTCAGAATAGGGCAGGTTTCAGAGCTGTTGTACGTAAGGGTCACTATGAGTTGCAGGTGATTCAAAGGCACCTAATAACAACAAGAAGGAAAAATATAATGGAACTCAAATTGTGCTGTAATCCTGAAGGCACATGGTTCTAATCCACCAACTGTATTGCATGAGAAAAATGAGCAATCTCCTCTCATGCAATCACCTGCCTCAGAAAATCTACTGGAAGATCAGGTAAGGAGCGATTTGGACTCAACTGCACACAACAACAAGAACGAGGAAAACTATAATGATTCAAGGAGCAGTATCTGTGATGATTGAATACACATTAGAAAATAGCTGAATTTCAGTTTATTGTGTTTATATTTCTGGAGACATTAGCAATTTTGGTAATGATGACAATAATATCATATCATATTGCTCCTATTCTCCCCACCCCCACCCCATTGCAAGGGACTCAAGATATTTACAAAGATCTTTATACAAAGAGCTTGAAGATCACTGGGAGAAGTCCGGAAGTTATTGTTTGTTGTTGTTGTTGTTAGATGTCATCAAGTTGAGTATGATTCATAATGAACAAAAGGTCTGAACCCTGTCCTATCCTATGTTATCCTCACACTGCCTGACACATGAGAGCCCATTGCAACAGTCACCATGTCAATCCACCTGGTGGAGGGTATTCCTCTCCTTTGCCAACCCTACACCCTTTCCAAAATCATATCCCTCTCCAAGGAATAGCACCTCTTAGCAATAATCTTTCCAAAAGACTTACCAGCAATTTAAATACAAGTAGCCAAAACACACATTTTCCATAATATTCCATATAAATATGCTATTTGTAAAGACATGTGGTGGCCATGAAGGCAGTAGTATCTAATCTCGACTAACTTCACAGAGGAAAGAATCCCCATCAACAGAAACAGAAGGATAAAGGCGGTTACTGTGAGATCTGATATACCCTTTCACCCTAGAGCTTCCTAGAACTCCAGTCTCAACACCAGCTATCTGTCCATGGCTCTTGCTAACTTCTCTATATGTTCAAGAATTCATTATAAGGAACGCGAATAACTCATAGACAGTACTCGGTAATACTGGGTTTCTTAAGGAAGTGGTATGTTACAATTCAGTTTGTAAACACTCAAGATACCATTCTCCAATCATAACAAATTCTTCTCAGGAGTTTGTATGCAGATTCTTTTCTGGACCCTGGCCTCAAAACCTGGGCCTCTGTCCCACTCTGAAAAGTCCTATTAAGCTCTTATAACTCTACCAGTTGTGTGTCCACCCCTACAACCTGATAAGCATAGGCTTCAAAATGATCAACTCTAGCTCCCTGGGTTGGTTAACCTGACTTAGCTATCTCTTGCACTAATCTCTGATCTTTCTCCAACTCTGCTTTTGTTTCCACTGCTGCCATGGCTAGTGTCATCGCAACTGCCATCTGAGTTGTTGGTGTGTTGGTCTCACTCCTCTCTGAGGCCAGAGTTCTCCATCTCTGGTGCAAAGGTCATGTTACCCTCTGCTTCCCCTCCCTCCTTGGTGCTAGTTGGTGTTGTTGTTGTTATGTGCCATCGAGGCGTTTGCGACTCATATTGACCCTATGCACAACAGCCCTAAACCCTGCTCTATCCTGCGCCATTCCCATCGCGATACGCTTTTTGATTTCCTGA
>NW_006399752.1:6362622-6372803 GCF_000299155.1 Elephantulus edwardii
CTAGGTACAACTATCAAGTATGGAAATACAAAGGAGGAGGAACAGTTGTAAGCAGACCCTAGTGATTGGAACATGGAATGTGAGAGCCATGAATGTAGGAAAATTAGAAATTGTTAAGAAAGAAATGGAACGCATAAACATTGACATATTAGGCATTGGGGAGATGAGATGGTGCTAGTTAGAGCTCCATTTTCCAACTCTGACCCTGCTCCATTTAATCTGGTAGAATGGCAAAAGTGACCAAAATCAGTGTTCTCTACCATTTATATGTGTCATCTTCAGATGTTATAGCTTGGCATAGTAGGGAGTAAAGTTTGACCTATTGTTCATAGAAAGGATTTCTATGATTTATCATTGACTTAGTGGAATCTAACAACAATATCCAAACCAATTGGAGCAGCTCATCAACAGAGAACTGCTAAAAGTGCATGCTGTTTAGAAGAGGTGGTGGCAACACTAGGGCCGGTCTAGTCAATATTATATGCTTAGCTGAAAGTAGAGAATACAAGAGTAATGATTATCTGTGTTTCTTTGACTATGCAAAGCCATTTGACTGTGTGGATCACAACAAACTGTGACTAACCTTGAGATGAATCGAAATCCCAAAACACTTAATTGTGCTCGTGCGAAATTTATAGTTGGGACAGGAAGCAGTCATCATAGCAGAGCAGAGAAATACTGCATGGTTCAAAATCAGAAAAGGTGTATGCCAGGGATGCAGCCTATCTCCATACCTTTTTAATCTATATCCATACCAGATCATCCAGGAGGCTGGGCTCTCTGAGGAAGAATGTAGCATCTGAATTAGTGGAAAACTCAACAACAACCTGCATTATGCAGATGATACAAACTTGCTTATTTGAAAACTAAAAAGGGCCTGAGGGATTTGCTACAGAAGGTCAAGGACTGCAGCCTTCAATATGAATTGAAGCTCAACATCAAGAAGACAAAGATTCTCACCATTGGACCAATTGGCTGCACCATTATAGATGGAAAAAAGATTGAAGTTTTAACAATTTCACATTGCTCGGTTCCACGTTCAACAACAAAAGCAGTCAGGAAATCAGAAGACTAATTACATTGGAAAAATCTGCTGTCAGGGACCTCTCCAGAGTAGTTAAGAACAACGATGTCAGTCTAGAGACTAAGGTGTGTCTGATCCGAGCCACGGTCTTTGCAATTACTTGTTATGCATCAGATAGCTGAACCATAACCAAGCATGATAGAAAAAGAATTGATGTCTTTAAGTTTTTGTGATAGAGAAGAGTATTGAGCATACTATGAACTGTTAAGGGAACAAAAAAGTATGTTCTGGAGAGGGTGTAAATGAGCTGCTCCTTGGAGACAAGGCTTTTGAAGCAAGATGTCAGATAAGACAGTCTTTAGGTGAAAAGTGGTGTACTGGAATAGCTGTATGTACTACAATAGAGCAACCACTTTTGGTTTTACTAATCTTGCACTTCCTTCTACTGTGTTGCCTATCTGCCCTAAGCCCACAATCTTTGAAGAAGATCTGGCAGAAGTTGGAGAGTCAGAACTGAACCTACCAGTTTGAACTTGAACTTTAGTAAAATGGCAGTTACAGGAAGTAGGATGGTTCCTTCCGCTGGTAATGCGTGTCTGCCAAAGAATACTAGAAGAATATCTATTTATGTTTTATTGATTATGCAAAGGCATTTGACTGTGTGGATCATAACAAATCATGGCTAATACTGAGAAGAATGGGAATCCCAGAACACTTAATATTGCTTGTGTAAAACTTTTCACAGACTAAGAAGCTGTTGTGGAATAGAGCAAAGGAACATCACATGGTTTAAAATTAGGGAATGTGTGCATCAGAGTTGTATCTTTTCTTCATATCTATTTAATCTATATGCTATGCAAATTATTTAATAAACTATACTACGAAGAAAAATATGGCATCAAAATTGAAGGAAGACTAATCAGTAACCTTCATCATGCAGATGACACAACCCTGTTTGCTGAAAGTAAAGAATACTTGAAACACTTGTTGCCAATCAAAGAATACTGCCTTCAATATAGATTGTATCTCAATGTCAAGAAAACAAAAATCCTTGCCACTGGACCAATAGGCAACATAACACTAGATAGAGAAAAACTGAGACTGTCAATTACTTCATCTTACTTGGATCCACAGTGAATATACTTGGCACTAGCAGTCAGGAGATCAGGAGATG
This sequence comes from Elephantulus edwardii, assembly GCF_000299155.1. Taxonomy (NCBI): domain Eukaryota; kingdom Metazoa; phylum Chordata; class Mammalia; order Macroscelidea; family Macroscelididae; genus Elephantulus; species Elephantulus edwardii. The sequence continues at coordinate 6,364,821 of NW_006399752.1, forward strand.
TATTGTACTGGGAAAATCTGTAGGCGGGACCTCTCTAAGTTATAAAGAGAAATTATGTCAGTTTGAGTACTAAGATGCACTTGATTCAGGTTAGGTGTTTTCAATCACTTACTATGAATCTGAGAACTGGACAAAAACTAAGGATGACAGAAGAATTGATGACTTTGAACTGTGGTGTTGGAGAAGAGTTCTGAAGATCCTATGGACTGCCAAAAGCACAAACAGATATGTCTTAGAGAAGGTGCAGCCAGAGTGCTCATTAGGGCTAAAGATGATGAAGCTTCATCTCACTTCAGGTTTGTTGCTAGGAGAGGTTATTCCTGGGAGAGGGACATCATGCTTGGAAAGATGGAGAGACAGCAAAGGAGAGGAAGGCCCTTAATCAGGTGGATTTATAGAGTGACTGCAGCAATGGACTTGAAAGTGTTGGAGATTGTGAGGATGGCTCAGGATAGGCTAGGATTCAGATCTGTTGTTAATAGGGTCACTGGCATTTAACAACAACAATCTTGCACTTCGATATGTCTCAGTGCCTAGACGTTATTTCTGTTCTTTTCCACCAGTGTATGAACAGTATAGCTGGCATTCGTCATACAATTCTCATATCTTACTGGAGGACACCATACACTTTATATATGGTTTGTGTCTTTAAGTCTCTTTCCCACTTTTTCTAAATTTAACAAAACTGAGAAATTAGTTGTGGTTAACACTCGTTCATGATTGAAATGCCAAATAGTTTGTCATAGGTTGATTAGCTTTCTAAATATGCTGTAAAAAGTTACCTTAAACTTTGTGAGTCAAAAAATGGAAGCTTATTCTCACATAGATCTGGAGGCACAAAGTCTGGAATCAGTTTCGCTAGTTCAAAATCAAAGAGTCAGCTGAGCTGCATTTCCTTCAAAGGCTGTAAGGAAGAATTTGTTTCTTGCCTCTTTCTGTTGCGTGGGCCTGCTATGCTCTTTGGTTTATGGCCATATCCCTCCAATTACTGCCTCCTTGTCACATTTCTCTCTCCTTTCCCATATTCTATTGTGCATAAGGTTATGCCCTTGATTGTGCTCATGCAAAACCTATACTTGGTCCAGTCAGCAGTCAGCAGAAGAGAGCAAGGAGATATTGCATAGTTCAAAATCAAGAATGGAGTGAATCACAGATGTGCCCTGTCTTCGTACCTTTTCAGTCTATAGGTGGAACAGATCACTTGGCAGGGCTGGAATGAGGATTGGAGGAAGACTCATCAACAGCCTACATTATACAGATGGCAAAGCCCTGCTTGCTGAAGCTGAGGAGGACATGAAGTGCTTATTACAGGTCAAGGACTGCAGCCTTCAATACGGATTGAATCTCAACATCAAGAAGACAAAGATTCTCACCACTGGGCCAATTGGCAGCACTGTGATAGAGAGGAGATTGAGGTTAACAATTACAACTTGTTCAGCTCCACAATCAACATTCTGCATCAGCAGTCAGGAAATCAAAAGACAAACTGCATAGGGAAAATATGCTGTCAGGAACCTTTCCGAGTACTGAAAGACAACAATGTGAGTCTAGAGGTTAAAGTGTGTCGATGCAGGCCAGGGCCTTTATAATTATTTGCTATGAATCAAGGATTTGGACAATGACTAAGGATGACATAAGAAGAAGAAATACCTTTTAGCTGTAGTGCTGGAGAAGAGTATTGAACATGCTATGAACTACCAAGTGAACAAACAGGTCTTTCCTGGAAGGTGAAGCCAAGTTGTTCCTAGGAGGCAAGGGCTTTTGAAATTCCGTCCCACATACTTTGGACATGTTGCCAGAAGGGACCAGTCCTTGGAGAAGGACAACATACTTGGAAGCGTGGAGGCACAAAATAGGAGAAAAACACCCTGAATGAGATCCTCAGAAGCTGAGATAATGGGGTAAGTGTGTTAGAGACAGTGAGATTGGCTCAGGATAGGGCATGATTCAGCGCTATTGTGCATAGGATTTCTCTGAGTCACAGACGATTCAACAGCACGTAACAACAACAAAGACTTCAATCTTCAAGTACCTATATGTCTTTGTCTTTATGTATGAACATATTATTTTATTTAGTACCCAATGAAAATGCATTAATCTCAAAATCTTACTATAATCATGTCTGCAAAGTTCCTACTGTTATGCATGGTAACATTCACAGAAAACAGGGAGTAGACTATGGATGTTATTTGGGGGACATTTTATGCTTTCTGACACATTGAATTCCGGCCTCTAAATATTCATGTCCATCTTACATACTCATCTTACCCTGAAATGTCACAGACTCTCAACTTCATCAAGTCAAATGTAAAAATCTCAACTAAGTAAGAGTTTACAATGTCCAAATCTCATGATCTAAATCATATAAGTACGGTATGGATGAAACTCTGGAATTAAGCCATAATGGGGCAAAATTTCTCTCCATTTCTAGACTTCTGAAATCAGAGCACATTTATGTTTTTGAAATAGAAGAGTGGGACAGACATTGGATAACAATTGCAGAAATTCTCATTCCAAAAAGAAGAGGAGATTGAAAGAAAGGGAGTACTGGTCCCAAGCAATTTAAAAATCCAACAGGCCAAGTTCCATTCAGGCTTTAAGTCTGGGACTAATCCTGTGTGACTCAAGCCTCCACACTTTGAGTCCATGGCTCTCCCCTCTGAGCTCATGGCTCTTCCCTTTGGGCTTGAGATTCCAACTTAAGGACCCAGGCTTGCTTGAGCTGAAGTTCTGCTCTGAGCCATTCAGTGTCATTTAAAGTGCTTAGACACATTGTAATTAGGGCAAACCTAAATGTGGCCAAGAGAGTGTTAGGATTCTCTTAAGATTATAACATAAATACTCATTAAAAATGCATCTCTAATGTGAACATGAATTCCTGCATGGTACAGATTGGCTTATTAGCAGAATGTTTGGAGGATTGAGTCCACTTATTGTTTTTAGATGTTAATGACTAAAGTATTGTGACCCTATAAACAACAGATCTTAACCCTGTCCCAACAGGTACCAGCCTCACAATCTCCAGCCCTTCAAGCCCAGTGCTGCAGTCATTCTGTAAATCCATCTGATTGAGGGTCTTTCTCTCCTTCACTGTCTCTGTACCTTTAGAACCATGATGTTCTTCTGCCAGGAATAACTTCTAGCAGCAAACCCAAGTAGAATATCAGAAGAATGGTATTTAAGAAGAATGATGGTGAAGCTTCATCATCTTTGCCTCCAAAGAGCACACTGGCTATGTCTTTTCAAAGACAAAACTGTTCTTTTCACAGTCCATGGGATCTTCAACACTATTCTCCTACATCACAGTTCAAAGTCATCAATTATTCTTTCAACCTTAGTCATTATTCAGCTCTCAGATGTATAGCAAGTGAATGAAAAGTCCATGGTCTAAATTAGGCACACTTTAATCTTCAAACTGATGACATGGCCTCTCAATAATTTGGAGAGGACCCTGTCGACAGACTTTTCCAGTGCAATATGTCTTCTGATTGTCTGAGTGCTACTATCAAGGATATTGATTACGGGTCCCAGTAAGATGAAGGCATTGACAGATTCAGTTGTTTCTTCATCTATTGTGATGTTGTCTATAGGTCTAGTTGCTAAGATTTTTGTTTTCTTGTTGTTGAGATGCAATCCTTATTGATGGGTGCAGTCTTCCATCTTCCACGGCAAGCACTTCAAGTCCTCCTCACTTTGAGAGAGTAAGATTGTGTTATCTGCATAACAAAGGTTATTGATGAATTTTCCTCTAATCATGATGCCACATTCCTCTTCACAGAGCTCAGCTTCTTGAATAATCTTCTCAGCATACTCATTAAATGGGTATCTAGAAAGGATACAACCTTGACACACACCTTTCTAGTTTTAAACTGTGCAATGCTCCTTTGCTTTGTTCATATAACAACATCTTGGTCTAGGGAGAAGTTTCACAAAAACACAATTAAGTGTTCTTAAATTATCATTTTTCTGAATGTTAGCAATAATTTATTATGATCCACACAGTCAAATGCCTTTGCATAATCAATAAAGCACAAATAGACATTCTTCTAGAGTTGCCTTAAATATCACTAACATTACATGTAAGCAAAATACTGCTGAAGCTCATCCAAAATCAGAACAGAACATTGGCTGACAGAGAACTTCCAGAAGTTGAAGCTGAGTAGAGAAGAGGCCATGCACCAGAGATATTGTTGAGGTGAGACATGTCTTGACAGAAAACAGAGAATATCAGAAGAATTTTTGTGTTTTATTCAAAAGCATTTGACTGTGTAGATTATTATAAATTATGGTTAACATTGAGAAGAATGGAAATCGCAAAATATTTAATCATGATCATGCAAAGCCTGTACCTAGACCAAAACTCTATTATCTGAACAGAGCAAAGGACACTGCATGGTTTAAAATAAAGGTGTGCATCAAGTATGTATCCTTTATTCAATCCATACATTGAGTAAATAATTTGAGAACCTGTACTCTATGAAGAAAAAGATCTCATCAAGATAGAAGAAAGACTCATAAGCAACCTATGGTATACAGATGACATGATATTGATTTCTGAAAGAGAAATGGACTTGAAGCATTTGTTGCAAAAGAGCAAAGACTACAGACTTCAGTATAAATTATAACTCTACAACAACACACAACAAAAAGCCTTACCTTAAGTAGATTGGCAACCTTAAGATAAATGAAAAAAAGACTGAAATTGTCAATGGTTTATTTAATCTTGCTAGGATCCAATTAATACCCTTGTTGTAGGAGTCCAAGAAATCAAAAAATATATATTGTATTGGGTAAATCTACTATAAAAGAACTCTCCAAAGTACTGAGGAGTAATTAGGTCATGCAAAATTCAAAGCATGATCTTTTCAATCACTAGCTCTGTATCTGAAAGCAAGACAATGAATACGGATGACAGAAGAATTGATGCTTTTGAATTGCAGTGTTGGAAAAGAGTACTGAATATTGCATGAACTGCCAAAAGAACAATTGATATATCTTGGAGAAGGGACAGCCACAGTGCTTCTTAGAGACAAGGATCGTAAATTTTAGTCTCATGTTTTGGGTGTGTTGTTAAGAAGGGCTGTTTCTTGGAAAAGGCATTAAGATTTGAAAGGTGGTATGTCAACCAAAGAGAGGAAGATCCTCAGTGAGATGAATTAACACAGTGACTTCAGCAATGGGCTTGAAGTATGCCAGAGAAGATGAGGATGATATAGGATAGGACAGAGTTCAGATCTGTTGTTCACAGGTTTTTATGAGTTGTACTCAACAGCACAGGACAAGCACTACAGGGTTGCTTCAGAAGGAAAAATGTGAGGATCTACTTCTAAAGAAGTAGCCATTGACAAGCTTAGGGAGCCTACTTCTACTCTTACATCTATAGGGCTGAAATGATTCAGAATTTACATTTAAAGACAACTGTTCTCTTATCTCTAATGTGCATATACCTTAAATGAAAAGCTTCTGCATGTTCTGAATATCTTACTTTTAAAATTGGATAGTCTTTCCATATGAAATGGAAAAAATTAACAGCATCAATCAACTTAGTGGGGTCAAGGTAGATAAATCATTTTTGTATTTGAAAAGATTGTAAAAGGATTTGCAAAGTACCAATACCTACCACAAAATTATCTTTTGATTTCACACATAATAATTACCAGGTTTCTTTTATTTGACCATTTAAAGTACAGATTACAATCTACTGTACAGAATGTCTTTATTCCTGTGTATTTTTTATCATAATAATTAACATTCTTATCCATCTAATAATAGCAAAACAGCCAGTACTTTTTTGCCAGTTACACTCAAGTGTGACTGTACTGTAGTGTCACCAAGAGAACTCTAAGAAGTGTATCCTTGTTCAAACTCCATCTTGGACAATTTCTATTCGGGAGGTGAGGCTAGGGCTGCAGCCAAATTCTCCTGATGATTCACGTGAGTAAGCAGGGTTAAAATTACTGTAGATTAAACTCATGGCCTGGAGTGCAAGTAAATTTCACAGAGTCATCTTTTGGTCAGCACTCTATTTAAAATAACTGGCACCTGGATGCCTTAGGTCAAGCTGGAACTTCTTGTTTACCACCATTTCCTCTCTTATCACCCCAGGAGTCGATACTTATTTTCCTGCCTAACTTCTAAAAGCATTTGAGTTTACAGTCCCTGCCAGACCTCTTGATCACTTTCAATACAAAAGCCTCTGCTTGGCGCCTTATAAACTGCCTTCTCACTCACTGTAATTCTAGTTTAGTCACACTTTGCTTCTCCAGAGCTCTCCTCTATAGTTAACCTTCAGATTATGCTTGTAGTTTATAAACTGTTTCCCCTACTTTATCCCCTCTCTATTCTATTCATGCCATTCACCTATTTAAATCCACCCATTTGTTTTCCAGCCCCTAAAATAATCTCCAACAGCAACAACATCTCAATCGCCCCCCTTGTGGTTGACAGCCTTGAAAACCCTCTGGAGTGTCAGTTCTGACTCAGTTTTTAGAATTTGAAGAAAGAGAAGTCACCATTTTGAATCTGACACATCATATTCTCTTTATGTGATCACAGCTTCCTATACTTCAGCTCTGGTGGCTAAATGAGAAGGAGAAGTCACTACCCAAAAGGCACACACATGATTTGTATCTGCCAGGTGCACCATTGAGATAGATGGGCAGTCTCCTCCCATGTGATTTATTGCCTCTGAAAACCAACTCAAGGGTCAGCTATGAGTTGGATTCGACTCAATGCTACATGTAGACATTTAAGTGTATACTCTACCACATACCTTCCCTACACTTACCCCTGATATTGTCAACATCTATTATGCTCTGTGCAGACTAGATATTTTGGTATCCCCTAAGCAAACACTGTCACTCTCTTGTAACTCTTTGCTTTCTATTCACTCTTTTCTCTGGTCATCAGGCATTTACTGTGCAGTCATTTGGCCGCTGGTGTGGATGTTGTTGTTAGCTGTCTCCATGCACCGTAGAATAAAATGCTGCCTGGTCCTGTACTATGCTATACTCATGATTTGCTGCTGATCAGATCTTTGTTTTCAGTATTCTTATGTTTTCCAATATTGAATTATGAGGGGTTTCCATTCAATTGGTCTTAGTCTGTAAGTTTCCTTAAAATCTGATCAGCATCTTCTCAAAAACAAACGAACAAATAAATAAACAAACAAAATAAAAAACCTAATTGCCATTGAGTCAGAACCAACTCACATTTGACCCTTCAACGGGTGCTCAGAAGTCATAAAATGCATGGAAGGAGATTGCTTATTTTTCTCTCAAAGAGAGAAAAAAGATGGTGGATTTGAACTGCTCATCTTTGAGTTGGCAGCCATATTCCTTACTAATTGGCTCTAATCCACACCATAGCAACACACAAACCACCACAGATAGATGAGTGGTGACCATGAATGAGGTACATTGACTGGGAACCAAACCCTGGTCTCTGGCATCTGAGTTTCTCCCTGGAATGACAGACTTCTACCACAGAAACCATATGCTTCATTTTCATTGTAGAATCTTTGTCTTCAACCTGTTTTTGTCCCTTTCTGAGGACATTTAAAGATTTTTTTATGTAGTATGATTCCTCCTGCATCTTCACCCTTTACAGAATTTTGTGACTATTCTTAATTGTGGACTTACATTTCTGGCTTATTGAGGAAAAGAGTACTGTCTGTGTTCCTATATGTTCTAGTCTAGCCCTGCAATTGTCTTTCATGTCTTTGTTTCCTTATCCATGAGCAAAGAGTTTCCAATTGGTTATCTCTAAAGTTTCTGCCAGTCTTACATATATGCTTAGATTAATTCTGTGAAATTAAAAATAATTCTAACATTTTGCAAGTATCCAACACAGAAAACACACTCAATAAAACGGAAATAATGAATTAATGTACTCATGTACTTATAACTTGTTAGTCAAATTTGTGTCTTCTAGGTTGCAACACCCCCATGATACATCTTCAAGGATATGTACATGTACAGCCAA
>NW_006399752.1:6376843-6386341 GCF_000299155.1 Elephantulus edwardii
AGGACTATAAAATTCATTACAGAAAAGCTAGGAACAACACTAGAAGTCCTAATCCACAACATAAACAGTCTTCCCAAATGCAACACATCTTTTGATTTCTTGACTATTGGTGTTAAGAATTATGATTATAAACTCAAGTAAAATGAAATCATTGACTACTTCAATCTTTTCTCCATCTATCACGATGTTTCCTATTGGCCCACTGGTGAGGTTTTTTGTCTTCTTGATTTTGAAATGCAATTCATATTGAAAATTATAGTCTTTGATCCACTATGACAAGTGTTTTAAGTTTTCTTTGTTTCCTACGAGCAAGGTTGTATCATCTGCATAATGCAAATTGTTGGTGACTCTTCCACAAATTCTGACATCACATAGTAATGCAAATTCTTAGCAGAAAATCAAATCAAAACATTTACTTCAATATTTGAAGTAAAGTCAGTGAGTTGATAAGAGCAATGTTGTTGTTACATGCTGTCGAGTTCCTTGCAACTCATAGCTACCCTATATACAATAGCCCAGAAACCTGCTTTATCCTATACCAACCTTATTGTCTCTGACACACCTACACTCATTACCCCAGTCACTGAATCAACCTATCTCACTGAAGGTCTTCCTCTCTTGCACTGTCCCTCCACCCTCCAAAGCATGGTATCTCTCTCCAAGGACTGGTCCCTCTTTGTAATATGCCCAAAGTATGTCAGAGGAAGCCTCAGAATCCTAGCCTCCAAGGAGCATACTGGTTTCATCCTCTCCAGGCCAAACCTGTTTGTTCTCCTGGCAGTTCATGTTATATTCAATACTCTTCTTTAGTACCACAACTCAAAGGCATCAATTATCTTTCTATCATCTCTAGTCATTGTCTAAAAACAACTAGAACAGTACTTTATCAGAGAGCTGACAGATGTGTAGGCTGGGTTTAGAAGAGGCCATGGTACTAGGAATATTATAGCTAATGTTAAATGGATCTTGGCTGAAAGCAGAGTACCAGAGGGATGCATATCTCTGTTTCACTGGCATTTGATTTGCATTTGGCATTCACCAAACTGTGAATAACTCTGAGAGGAATGCAAATCCCAGAACATATACCAGAGCAATATACATTGTAAAAAGAGTAAAGGCCACATGGGAATCACCATATCTGACTTTTAGCAACTTCATAAAGAGGGACTGTCCCTGTTAACAACACTAATAGCACAAAACCAATACCTACTGTGTCAGACATATCCTCAATGCTCTCATAGCTCTTTCTAATCATCTCAACACCAATTTTACTGCTTTAATGGGTCCAAAATCCTATGTTGTAACTTACAGACCACACAGAACCCTCTTAAGCATGATAGCCCTCTCTAAGGACTGGTCAAGGATTGGGAACTTCCAATACAGTTTATTCCAAAAGGTTATAATCCAGGTAGATAGCAGAATACAGGCAGGATACCCTACTTTAGCTTGAGCCTCATGGCTTTATAACACTGTTACAAAGTTCTTAGTCCTACAAATCATGGCTCTTCACCCTTAGTTGTGAAAACAACAACAAACAAAACAAACAACAACAACAAAATTTGCAGAGTCTCTTAGGTCTGTTCCAATGGTGTAGCAATCTCAGAGTCCCATATCATGTAAAGTCTCTGGTTTGTCCATGGCTGCTGCTACAGGAGCAAGAATGTATGATTCAGAAGGGTGTCTTGCATTCTCTTACTTCTTCTTTGCTGATGGGGAAGTTTTAATTCTTCTCCTTCAAGATTACTCAATTAACAGTGAGACTAGCTAGTCCCTTTGTGGATTGGTATATAGATAGCCAATCCCATTTTGGATAAATTAACATGTCTGAATCACACATTCCTTCCCATCTACCTGGCAAAGTCAAACTATGGCTAGGAAAGTCATACAGATGATAAACTTCACAGACTTCTATTGCATCCACAGTGGAAGTTAGTTAAGGAGTAAAGAAGTCTAGATAATTAATGCCTTTGAATTGTGGTTTTGGCAAAAAGGTATTGACGATCACAGGGATTTTCAAAAGAACAAACAACTCTATCTTGGAGGAAATACAACCAGAGTGCTCCTTGAAGGTAAGAATGGTTGTCAGAAGGTCCTGCAAATCCCTGGAAAGTTAGCAAAAGAAAGAAAAAAGTCTTCAGTGAGGTGGAGTGACACAGTAACTACTGCACTGAGTTTGAGTGTGGCAGAATTTATGAGGATGGCACAGGAAATGAAGAGGTTCATTGTTATCTGTTGTTCATAGGATCGCTATGAGTTGTAACCCAGTTGAGGTTATCTAACAACAACAATAACAACATCCATCTGGATTTCTACTAAAGAATTATCCTCAAGAGTGGGGAGGAGGCTCACAGAATATAATCAGTGTATTGTGAGGGATCACACAGGTCATCGTGAGAGTAAACCAATCAGTAGACATATATAGAATAAATGGAAAAGACTAGAAGTAGTCAGTAGGTGATAATACACTTACTTTACACAGAACTGCTTCTTAATGCCAAATATCATACTGGGCACTAAAACTTCAATTATCAATAAATTTTAGTTTAATGAGAGGCCTAACAGCTGATTCATAGTTGTCCCGTGTGTGATGAGTATTCCAAAGTAGGTGTCCTGGGTAACGCTGCTACTTGAAGTGATTAAATAGCTAAGTGGATTAAATGGTTCAGCTACTTGCTGAGGAAGTCTGACTGCACTTTGTCTGGTAGGGTTCAAAATGGTGATGTGGGTCTTGATGGTTGACTCTGGAACCTGGAATGGGAAATGAAAGAGCTAGGATAGAGGTTTCTGAAAGCAAAGTTGCATCATCTGCATGACACAGTTTGTTGAAGAGTCTTCCTCCAATCTGGAGGCCACATTCCATCTCATAAAGTCCAGCCTCCCGAATTACCAGCAGTCAGAAAATCAAAAGATTTCTTGCATTAGGAAAATCTGCCACCAGGCACCACTCTAGAGTGATAAAGAGCATATCTAGATGTCAGTCTAGAGACTAAGGTGCACCTAATTCAGGCAATGGCCTTTGTAATTACTTGCTGTGTATCAGAGGGCTGAACAATAACTAAGGATGACAGAAGAAGAATCAATGACTTTGAGTTGTGATGGAGAACTGTATTCAACATACCATGGACTACCAAAATGACAAACAGATTTGTCCTGAAGAGGGTGAAACCAATTTGTTCTTTGGAGGCAAGGGCTTTTAAACTCTGTCTCACATACTTTGGGTATGTTTCCAGGAGGAACCAGTCCTTGGAGAAGGACATCATGCTTGGAGGAGTACAGGGACAGTCCAAGAGAAGAGGGCCCCAGATGAGATGGATTGATACAGTAACAGGATCAAAGGAAGTAGATATGACTGAGACAATGAGATTGGCTCAGGATATGACAGAGTTCAGAGCTTTTGTGAGTAAAGTCACTCTGTGTCACAGATCACTCAGAGGCATATAACAAAACTCACAATAGGGTAGAAGTCAGTCCTCAAGTAACCAAATTAGATCAGGGTTAAAGACATACAGATACAAAAATCTCATTGCTGTTGAGTCCTTTCCTATTCACAATGACCCAACAAGACAGAGCAGCACTGCACCTTAGGCTTCTAAGGCTATTTCTAAACATTCATGCAAGCATACTGCCGCATCTTTCTCCCATGTCATAGCTGGAGACTTTGAACTTCCTATTCTTCCATTAGTGGCACAGTGCTTTGATGACTGTGTCACAAAGTCTTCTGAAATAAAGGAGATCAGGAAACCTCAATTAGTATCACTCATGTGCACAATCAAAAGAGCAGTTTTTAAGAGTGAATACCTGATGGTGCAACAATTGAAAACTCAGCTGCCAACCAGAAACAAGCTATTTGAACATACTAGATACTCTGCTGAGGTAAAATAGGGTTGTCTGCATCTGTAAACACATCTTTGCAAACCTTGTGTTGAAGGGGAATATACTTGGTGGTAATAGATTTGATTTAACTTGGTTTGATTTTGAGCAGTAACAATCTTATTATTATCTGATGCCATTGGGTCAGTTTTGACACATGGCAGTCCAGTGTGTTACAGAATAGAACTGACTTTATGAGGAGGAATGTGGCATCAAAATTGGAGGGAGACTCCTCAACAGCCTGCTTTATGTAGATGACATAACCTTGCTTGCTGTAACTGAGGAGGTCTGAAGTGTTTGCAGCAGAAGGTCAATGATTGCAGTCTGCTTAAGCATTGAAGCTCAACATCAAGGAAAAGAAAAAAGATTCTCATCACTGGGTCAATTGGCCATGATAGATGGAGAAGATTATTGAGAATTTAAGCTTGATCAAGTCCACAAACAACACTCTTGGCACCAGCAACCAGGAAATCAAATGAAGAATTGCATTAGGAAAATCTGCTTCCAAGGACTGCTTCAGAGTGTTGAAGAGCAACAATATCAATCTAAAGGCAAAGTTATATTGATTCAGGCCAGGGTCTTTGCAAGTACTTGCTATGCACCAGAGACCTGGACAATGACCAAAGGTGATAGAAGAAAAATTGATGTCTTTGAGTGGTGGTGCTGGAGAAGTATACTGAACATACCATGGACTGCCAAAAGAACAAACATCTGTCCAGGAGAGAGTGAAACCAAAATGCTTCTTGGAGGCAAGAATTTTGAGACTTCATCTGACATGTTTTGGGCATGTTGCCAGGAGGAATCAGTCCTTGGAGAAAGACATTAATGCTTGGAAGAGTGGAAGGACAGTGCAGGAAAGAAAGACCTTGAATGAGGTGGATTGACACAGTACTTCGGATTATGAGGGTAGATGTATCTGACAGTGTAATTGGCTCAGGATATAGAGCAGGGTTCAGAGCTACTGTGCAGAGTCACTGTGAGTCATAGTCAACTCCATGGTACATAACAACAACCATAGATAGGTCAAACTGACCAGTCAATTTGTGGAAGAAATATGTGATAATTTATTTTAGCACAAGTGTCAATCTCAGTAAACCTATGAAACAGTTATATTCTGAATATAGTCATTCAGATCGTATCCACCAGCTGCTCTGTGGGAGAAAGATGAGCAATCTACCCCCATCTGGTTTACTGCCTCTGAAAACTCACTGGAGGGTCAGGTATGAGTCGGTTCTAACTTGATGGCACAGCATAACAACAGTGTGTAGGAAATTTGAGAGCATACAACTAGCTTTATTGAATCACATTTCCAGCTCTTCCCCCTGCCCCCCCCCCATCATGCCATCATATGGGTTTGAACTGCCACCTCTTGTGAACTATTAATTTTTCTGGGAAACATCTGCTTGGCTGGAATCACAGGATGACAAAAGATTAAACAGAAAGTAGGATTTAAAAGACAAAGAGGTCATTAAAATGTGTCTTAAGTATCCTGGATGCATTTGTAAAAATGTTCTCTAATCTTATAAATTAATTTAGTCATATTTCATAAACTTTTATTTTTCCTTTTCTTTGCTGTCCTTGATTGATCCTTAAAGTGAAAAATATATTACTTTCCCTGTCTGGCAGCTGTGAAAGATGAATCTAAAATATGAGAACAGAAGGCTATATACACAGTAATGCACAAGCACCTCCACAGTGATTGTTTTCATTAGAGGAAAAGATTGCAATTGTTACTGTGACTATGTAGCCACAGGTGAAGGGGAAGTTATCCATATAATTAAATCAGATTTGAGAAGAAAATTAATATTTCAGAATTAAAATGTTTATTTTTCAATTGAAAGATTATGTTATCAGATAAGATTTGTTATAGGAAAATTTTCATATCTAGACTCTAATACACAAATAAATATTTTAATATAAAAATGAAGTGTGAAGGCTAGATTGTAGATATCAAGAACCCAAATAAGTATACTTTAGCCGATAAGAGTTAATTTATGGTCTGAACTAGACCTATATAGTATAAGATAGCAGTTTTGGGGAAAGAGTAATAGTTCAGCTATGGAAATAATAGTTTTGTCTTCCAAGTATCATCACATGCACTACTATGGATGTTTATGAGTCTGTGTTTTCTTGTACCATGGCAAAAGAGCTCAGAACTGTTGTCTTCTGGTTTCTACCAGTTTTAAAGTTGTGTGTTCATACTAAATTAAAAAGTGTTCCCTTAGAATGAAAAGATACATTTTTGAGAAGTTTCTCTGCTCTGCAGCATGTTTTTTATTGGGGTCATGATTGTCTCTTTGTGTATATACATCACCTTGTTTAACATAGAATTGAAATCCTGCAAATTAAATACAAAGGAAGAAACACGCATACAACTGGCATTTTCATGTAGCAGTTCATGCTGATTTCTTAAAGGATTTAAAATGAGTGTGTATACGCTGTTTTTAAAAAGATTACACACACACACACACACACACACACACACACACACACACACACAGACACTACAGTCTTCAATATGGATTGAGGCTCAATATCAGGAATACAGATTCTCACCACTGGGCCGATCGGCAGCATCAGGATGGATGGTGAAGAGACTGAGAATGTTAACAGCTTTAGTTTGCTTGGCTCTACAGTCAACACCCTTGGCACCAGCAGCTAGGAAATGAAAAGATGCATTGCGATGCAGAAGTCTGTTGTTAGGGACCTCTCCAAAGTACTGAAAAACAATGGTGTCACTCTGGAGACTAAGGTACATCTTATACAGGCCATGGTCTTTTCAATTACTTTCTATGCATCAGTGATTTGGACAATCACTAGGAGAATAGAAGGAGAACAGATGTCTTTAAGCTGTGGTATTGGAGAAGAGCATTAAATAGACAATGGACTGCTAAGAAAATGAACAAGTTCAACCTGAAGAAGGTTAAACCAGGCTGCTTCTTGTAGGCAAAGATTCTGAAGCTTCGTCTGACATATTTTGGACATGTTGCAAAGAGGGACCAGCCCTTGGAGAAGGATGTCATGCTTGGGAGGGTGGAGGGACAATGCATGAGAGGAAGACCCTCTATGAGGTGTATTGATTCAGTGCCTGGGGTAATGGGGGGTAGGTGTGTCAGAGATAGTGAAATTGGCACAGGATAGAGCAGGGTTTAGGGCTATTGTACATAGGGTCACTATGAGGTGACTCGACAGCACACAACAACCTATTGGACTATGGTTGCTTATTAATTTTATGGAATAATTTGAAATTTTCATAGCTTATAATTTATAATTATTTAATTACATACACACAGAGCAAGACAAATTGGCCAATCAATTAAAGAATCAATCAAATCTATTATAAATTCATCTCCAAAGCCTTTTTTTAACACAAAACTATGTTTACTCCCTTATTCCTCTTCCTGTAATATTTCCATGCACATAATGTGTGTTTTCTCAGAATAATTTCATTTACTTTGAATACTTTACATATCTCTTGTTCAATATTTCTGAATTAAAGTTTAAGTCCAGAGTTTCAATTACATTTATTTGCTAACCATATGTTGTATATTCATTTGTATAAATCATTGCTCCAAAACACTGACACCCAACTTCAGATTTTCTCACAAACAGCAGAGTGTTCAGCAAAGATCTTTTAGAACCTGACCTTCCATGCCCCTAGATTGTCTCTTCGGGTGTATTTTACTGCACAAGACTCACAGAGTCAGGCACAAAGTGAGCTCGGAGACACTTTAGAAAAGGACATGGAGCCTGGCTGGCAGGCTGCCAGGCCCAGGCATGTTGGGGAAATACAGAGCACAGCTTGAGGAGTGCTGGAGAGTTACCATATGGGGAAGGCGCGAGATGTGCTTTGGAGTGTAGTTGAGCTGACTGGTTTGGTCAGGGAAAGGTCAGCGTCTGAATTGCAGGAACAGCAGAGCCATGCCAACTCAGATGGCAAACATCAGGGCCACTACAACTGGTGGATTCCATTTACTTTTCATTATCAGCATATCAAAGGGACTTTTGTTTCTTATAAATAAGGATGACAAACAAATTAAGCCCTAGCAGGTGCAAAAAAGTGTATTTGGTCCTAAGCTAAAACTGTCCTGGCTAAGATGCAACTTGTCAAACTGATCTGTGAAAAGGAAGATACTTTTCCCCCTCCCTTCTTTTTCTTCCACATGAAAACTCTGCTTTATGTTTTCTATTCAAAGAGATGTAGATGTTATAACAAATTATTGTTTTACTTTACAGTGATTATTAAAGTTGTAACTATGCCTTTATTTTGATGAAAGAATTTTCAAAACTTGGTGGTTTTTTGTTTTTGTTTTTTTTAGTTCAGTTTTTTCCAAAGTTTGAAGTTTCCATCCAAGAAGCTTTCATGGCTGTCTGCCATTTTGAACAGCTCCCTTGAGTACAAGGGTCCAGCTGCTTCACTAAACAGTATTATGGTGCCATTTCTGTGGGGGATAATGAAATTCCAGCATACAGTACTGTGTCTGTAAATCAACCTCAGAGGGAAAGGAATCAGATTGTCCCTAGGGTAACAGGAATGAGGCATTTATATGCTAATTCAAGTCTGAATTCAGCCCCCTTGCTACTTTGATTTTGTATTAATTTACCATTTATTTCTATGCACACATCAATCTGAAAACCCTTTAGTGGAATGGACAAGCAGCTGTCTGAGGTGGGTGAAGTCTAGTCCTTCATTGAGGCAGGTGACATCCTGGGAATTTTTTTTTTCAATCTGAATTCTTAAAGCACAGTTTATCTCACAGGAACTTAGTTTACCCCTGAGAAACCATAAAAGGGTTTTTCATTCTACCAAATATTTTCTTTGCTTTTTAGCTTTATTATAGGGACCTAATAAAATGACAATGAATGGCCTTTTTGCCATTTGTAAATCTTAATGTCTTCTACTTACATTGATAAATATTTTTATTGACCATAGAATTACCTAAGGACGCCACTGGATATGAAAGAGAAAAATGACATGTCCCTCTATTTCTAGTTAATCACCATTTTCTGATTATTGACAAAATTTTAATAAATTATAAAAATTTTCAAAAGATTGTGAGCAAGTACCACCTATTACATCTATGCAAGTGAACAACTGAAATATTAAGTGCTAAACTACAATTATGTACATATCATGCATAGATTTTCACAAAGAAAGAAATTTGAATAAAATTTAGTTAAGTCAAGTCTGAATTCAATCCCCTTGCTGCTCTGATTTTGTTTTCTCCACTTTCTGCCTATGATCACGCTGTCTGAAAATCCTTTCATAAAACGGACAATAAGTTCATTGTTATCACTGCTTCAGAGCTCTATTTATAATATTTTAGAACTTTGTTTAAGAATATTTATTTAGAGCTCATTATATGACAAGCACTATGCAATATATTAGAGCTGTAGTATAAAATAATATGATGCAGTCCCTAAATATATTTTACTTGCTTGAAACTGACATATGAACAATAGCAGTGTTATGATTTCAGTGCAAAAACAGAATTATTTGCACAGTACAGTTGGTATCTGACAGCAGATACCCCATTTCTTAAGCTCAAGGAACTGAAGAACAGATTCAAACCTAGAGTTGCTGTAATCAAGGATGCTTTGGGCAGAATATTAAATGATCCAGGAAGT